>NC_090878.1:29586233-29651233 GCF_036669935.1 Montipora foliosa
CTTAAAAATTGTTGTTTTTTGTCTGAAAGTTCGCATGATATTTTTGGCGGCCTTCATAGCCAAAAACTTTCAGTATACTGTATGTGACCCTGTAGGCGAAAATGTACACTAGCAGTTTTCTGTTTATTATAAGTGTTGAAAAATCTGTTGGTACATGTACATGTAATTTTCCATTGTCTGTTGAAGGTGTTGAAACCGTGTCTAAATTTGTTTTTGATCAGGTGGGCACCTAACATTTCAGTGTCACAATTTCCTAAGGGTGGATCCCAAGAAAGATGTAGTGGTTGATGTCAGTAGTACATCAAGTGAAGAGGAAAGTGACAAGGAAGTCAGTGTCAGTTCAACATCAACTCCTGCCTCTTCTGATTCTGATACAAGAGGCCAGAAATCAAAGACAAGGAAAAGAAAATCAGTTGTAGAAAGAGAGAAAGGAAGAGAAAGATCTTCAAGGCACGTAACCCTTTCAAAATATTATTTATTAATTAACCCTTTGACACCCGAACCGGCCTGAACCGGCCAGATTTAGTATTTTACTCTGTCTAACGCCAGACGATTTTACTAGTCAATGAAGGGCATAGTTTTTTAGTGGACCTAGATGTTGTTTACTCTATCAGCCCTGAAGCAGCCTATTGACAAGTTAGACTGCCAGCTGTCCCTTTGAGGTCAGTCGAGCCATTTGCTTTAATCAGGCATGCAAGCCGGAAAGCCCAGGGCAGAATGGGGAGAGAGAGCGAAATGTCTCGCCCTCTCCCCATTCTCCCTTTGGCTGGCTTGCATGACTAAAGAGGGCAGCTTGACTGACTGAGAAGAGACTGTTAAATGTAGCAGTCTATTGACGAGTAAAATTGTCTGTCATTAGAGTAAAATCTGTGAGGATCATTCGTAGGAGGGAAATGGTTAAAAGTTCTTGGTATGGGAACTGATTCTTCCTGATTTTACGTTTATTATAGTTATTTTGGTTAACATGTAGACTTGACTTAATTGTACAAAAAACTACTGCCTAACAAGAACTTGTGCAATAAAAACAAGCCCCTATCGGCATTTTAACATTTTGTGAGATGTTGCCTCTTGTTTTGAAAATCATTATTTTAGTCACACTGTCTTGTAGGTATTAATTAAAATACTCTTTCTTTCGAGAGTTCTGTCTCTGTTTTATCATTAATGTGCATCATTACGTGACTGTGTCTTGTGTTATCAGCTTTTCATGGATGAATGAATCAGCAATCAGCCAAAAATACTGCAACATTTCAAAGCAGACTGCTAATGCTTGCCCCTCTGCTGGCAACAATGTTTTGAGACACTGGCCATATTAATAATTGTGTTAAAACTGAGTATCACAATGCTATCAACGAATGAGAGCAATGATCCTCACACTTGCTGTTCAAAGCTAGACAATTTACACAATTATTGTCTCCTTTGACACACCCAAAAAATTCAGGTGGCTCCAATGGAATTCAAACCCATGACCTCTGCGATGCTAGTGCAATGCTCTACCGACTGAGATCAATTTGTTGGTCTCATTTGTTTCCATGAATGACTTGATGAATGAAACAAATGCATTATTTGAACCGCACTTCAGTTGGTAGAGCATTGCACTTGCATTGCAGAGGTCAATGGTTTGAATCCCATTAAATCCTGCATTTTTCAGGTGGGTTTATATAAAGAGACAATAATATCATTGCTTAAATTGTCCAGGTATTAGTAGGAAGATCATTTTTCTCATTCGTCTACATGTACAGTATAACCTGCACTTCAAATATACATTCATTTCATAGAAATTGCTGTCACTTTGTTAAAGTATTATATTAAACAGTTACAATGATGAAATGATATATGAATTGGATCATAATATGAACTGCTGATATGAAATCAAGTGAAGCTATGATCCTTGCACCTATGAATGCAATTTTTACAATTGTGTAGAGAAGCCTTAAAAACTCAGGACTTCAACGAGGTTTGAACCCATGACCTCGCGATTCTGGTACGGCGCTCTAACCAACTGAGCTATGAAGCCACTGACGTTGGGAGCTGGTCATTTGTGGGTTCTAATGGTCCCGTGAGGAATGAATCATCGATGAAATGATATATGAAATGGGTCATATATACATGTATGAAGACAATATACATGTACATGTAAGAGACAAGCTGATGCGAAAAAAAGTGAACAACAAGAAAAACTGAGCCAGTGGTCAATTGAGCCCATACTTCTTGTATACTATTCAGTGCCAAGACATTATGAAGTTTTGTAGAGCAAGTACACTGTATGTACACTATCAAATATACTCTTTGTTTCCTTGGTAGGAGGTCACAATCATTGGAGAGGACACTAAAACAACGGGATATACCACGACATAGGGTGGCATCATGCTCACCTCCCATTTCAAAAAAGTGAGATGCTGTCCTCATTGTCTGACTGTGCAATTTACCGTTAAATCTCTGGAAAAACACTGAGGTTTCTAAGCGAGACCTCAAGATTACTGTTAGTTAGGTACACATGTAGAGGGGGAGGGAGGGAGGGAGGGAGGAGTGAGTGAGTGAGTGTCAGTAAGGTGGGTGGGTTTATTGTGCAAAATCTACATGGCAGTCAGAAGGACTGGGTATGAACTACATAGTACTTTTACAGTTGGTAAAAATACATATAAATTTTACAGTGGTTACAACAATTACTTAGAACAAAACTTATGTCTATTAATTAAATACATCATATCTACCGGTAATTAAAGGTGAGTGTATAATGATCAAGTACATTAATTTTGCAATACATTGAAAGTTGCACAAGATGCATGTATTAATACTTTAAGTTAACATTATTAATTATAGTTCCTTCAAGGCAACATTCTACATTACATTTGGTCAAACAATTAAATTAGACATATAAAAAGCTGTGATGTACATGTAAGTTCCATGTCAAGGCTACAGTCAAGTACATGTACTCCTTGGTCCAAAATACCCTTTTTCCCAAAAATCAAAAGTTAAAATTTGATTAGAAAAATAGCAAAAATGTCTATGCTATTGGTGAAGAGATTATCACTGCAACAAATAATGAGTCATTTCAGTTAAAGGGCACTCTTAATTAAGCAATGCAGTATAAATAATTATAATAACTGTTACTTTATGCTTTCTTTCATTGCAGTTCTAAGAGACGTTATCCATCGTCATCTGATGACAGTGACCAGAGTAAGACATAAGAAAGAGTATAAGAAATTAAAATGAAAATAATGTTAGTCCTATCACGGTAATATGAGCATCAAAGAATAAGTATATATATGTGTGTTGTACCAAAATTTGTGTTGCTTTTAAACTCCGACTTCTTTTTCTGAAAACAGTTTACTTGGGAATTCAAAATAATATTGTTCATCCCCAGTACATTAATTAATTTTGTGATATGTGAGGACCATTTAGTGCTAATTATACGGTAATAATTATTAAAATGTGTAGAACAAACTCAGAAATAGGTTTAAGAAAATTAGAGAAACTTTCCCTTGACAGAACCCAATTCCTTGAGTAGCATATACAGTACCCCTGGATCCCAATGAAGACTGGCACCATTTCTGCTTGTTATTGCATTTACAGTCGTTACTAATCATTAATAAATAATAATTATTGTTTCTAGGGTGGAAACCAAAATAAATTTGAAAGACCAACTTATCTCAAGATTGAAATTTTAGCGAGACAATGTTGGGTGTTGACGTTGATGTGAAGTTAACAAAATTAATCATTAATGAATATACTTGATGCTGTGCTAGGCACTTTCATCCATTGTTTATGAAAACAAAGCTTGACAAAAGAGATTAAAGCTACATGTACATGACTTGTATGAATAACAAAAGAGCAAACATGTTTCATAAAGTTAACACAATTTGAAATGTGTTTACATAAACAAGAAAAACATGCGCGTGTGTTGGTTGGTTATCTCTGACCTGACTGTAAATTGGAATTTGCTTTAATGAAAAACCTTCAAATGATTTGTTCCATTAAAGTGTGTGCTGTTATGTGTATTAACAGAAAATAAAAAAGCATGACATCTATCTCAAGAATTTTTTTTCATGGGTTCTTCGACAGCTGACTCAGAGGATAGCAAAAGAAAGAAGAAAAGGCGAGCAAAACATAAGTAAGTTCTGCTGAAGGTGGACTTGGATTTGGACTACCAAAGCCTTTTTGCCTGCTTTAACCTTGTTTGACTAAAGCTTTAATAAACTCGTTCACATACCGTACTTTGTCTCTAATAAATGGAACTTGTTCCATGATAAAGCCAGGACTACCACCACTGTAAATAGTTTTATTGCTGTTCTTTGAAATCGAATTTGTATGTTTTAGTTGATGTACGTAAATAGACTGAACATAGATTTAATTCTATGTTCTTAGTAAATTTTACTGTGGTTTTAACTTAGCTTAGCCATGCTGGTTTTTAAAGATTTTATTTTAAATTTGTAAATGTTAAGTATTACTTTGTGCTGTTGTACTTGTTGTCGTTGACTTATTTATTCCTTTTAATTGGAGATAGTAGCAGTGTTGCTACTCTATAATTTGAATGTGAAAGTAAAGTTTATGTACGCATAAATGTCTGTAAGCGGACATAGTTTTTGAGTGGATGTAGAGTTTGTTACAGTGTAAATGGGAAATACATGTAGATTTTAGGTTATTTGAGGCCTGCATTCACCCAAAAGTCATTGCGGTCATTAAGTTTGTTTTTGTTTTCAAATGACAGCTTGTCCAAAATGCGTGATCTGTTTGGGTGATTGCAGGCGAATCACCTGGAAAATGTGTCAGCTATTTCGGTAATTTCATGTTACATGAAATTCAGTTATGGTGAGCAATGACTTTTGGTGAATGTGGGTCTTAAACCCATTGACTAGTTGTTACAAAGGGGGGGTTATGGGCACCCCAGGACCCCCCCCCCCCCCCCCCCCTAGCTACCCCCTTGAGACTATCAATTTTTACCAGTTTAGGGGTGGTAGGGTAACAAACAGAAAGTAATTTTTTATCTTCCTGAGTCAAGTAATAAGTTGGAGTCCTCATCTGCTGATTACGTGCTCAATGGATGAACCAGAGCCAAAGAGATAATTACATGTAGATTTGTAGAAATGGACTACTTGTAGTTCAAACACATTTGTTTGCTACTCCGAGATTCTTTCTTCTCGCAAAGCAATCATTAGGCAACTGCCAAGGATAACCACTACAATCATTATAGGATATACAAGTCTGTAAGTTAAGAATAATCTTTCTGCTGTTACAAAATACAAATTAAAGCCATTGGTTATATGAAATGTAATGTTGCCTTGCTGATGATTGCTGCGCAAGTAGCATGAGACTCAGGGTAGCAAATAAATGTGTTTCAACTACCGTAGTCCATCTCCACAAATTTACACATAAATAATTGTATCTTTAACATACCTATTATACCTTGCTCATGATTTGTGGTTCAAGAAAATACAGTACTAGGCATTTCCATGTGTTGGAACTACATCACAATGTGTGTGATTCAACCAATGCTGCATGACTCTTAGTCTTTCTGTCATTATCCAATTCACCCTGGTGCTAGGCCTCACCTATTGTAATATTTCATTGCAGAAAAGAACACTCCAAGCACAAACACCACAGCAAGAAACATAAAAAACGAGATAAACGAAAAAGGAAGAAGAAGAAACAGAGAAAAGAGGATTCTTCTTCAGAATCAGACTGAGCCATAAAAAGTATGGTGGTGTGAGAATGTGTCCCTCATGCTCAATAACCCCATGAAGAAATTCACTTATTAGAACAAGCAGAGTTTAATTCATAGCTTTTATGGATGAGAGGAAAGCAATTAAGAGGGGTGAAAAAGTCTACCCCCTTTTCTGACCAGCCCACTGGACCTTGTTTACATCCTGACTTACAAAGTGATTTGACAGTACTTCTGTGGCTTGTTTTCTGGAAAACAATTTTTAATAATTCAACAGTTCATAATTTATTGGTTTAAGTTCTTGTGTTACCTGCATGATCAAGGTCTTTGCTAATGGATGGTTAACACTTTTGCCTGACTAACGGACAAGCGTTGACGCATGTTTACATGTACATGTACGTACGTTTTCCTGTGCAAGGACACAAATAATCTTGACCAATCCACTTGCACGAATCTTGATTATTCCAGGTACTTTTTTTATACTACAGTGTACATGTATCACAAGACCCTGGTCCAATAATCTGTTGTTATCAGGGCTGTATTGATTGCTCAGAGTAAAACCAGTTGTGCAATATTATTGTTTTTATGTTCTGTATTAATCAACTGGTCTAATTGTGCAGTTCCTATTGGGTATCCACTCTTTCTGGTTGTGGATCTTTTGATCTTTCCAATATTTTAGCCCACATGAAATTTGAGTCAACACAAATTAAGGGCCCACAGATGGATTTTTCGCACGTTGCTAATGAGGTGACTGACATCATCATATCTTGAGCTGACCAGAAAACCCACTCACAAGCAAAAATCACCACTGTGACAGGAACTGCTCGCTGTCAGATCAACTGCGAATACGTAAACGAACTGACTTGCGGTTTGAGAAAAAGATTCGGGTGGTCTTTAAATTGAATTACCAGGTATTATTTTTTTATATATGGCATGTTGCACCCCCAAATACAGAATATAGCTAAGCATTGATTTTTTTTTCAAAACATCTTTTTTGAATGTTATGGGTACCCTTTAGTATCGTTTATCTCTTTAAAAAGAACATTTTTCAAAATAAAAAGAAAACCATGCTTGGCTGGATGCAAAAAAAAATACCCAAATTGTGTAGCACATATACAAATTTAGAGTTTCCTTTTATTGGTCATGTTACTATGGGGGTGGCACGATAATGTCGTATTTAGGGTCATTGGTTTACAAACATTGGAAACTGACTAAAATAATGCCAAATTCTCTCAAATCATGTAACCATTACATTCTTAGCAACGCACCCCAAAAAACACGTCAGTAGGCCCTTAAGAACTTTGAATTGCCACCCTTACGAGTTCTGGATGATGTCTTGAAAAGTTGAAAAACTTCACTGAGTGCCAATAGCACTGACATGCTGGAATTCAATGTCATTGCGTTTTAAAAATGATCTATTATTCCTTTCATAACCATGCAAACTTGGAAGTTAACTTTCAAACAACTGTTTCATTTTTTGCTGCTGCCAATCATTTTATTACAGTATGAAGTTGGCCAACTTTTGTTAACAGACAAAGTGGATGGAAAGTCATCACTCACAACAGTGGATTTCACCATTTTACCATGAGTCAACTTCATTGATTGACAGTGGCAAAACAGGAAACTGTTGATTTCAATTTGAATTTGTCTTACTTGGTTTTGAAACATACAGTGATGCTAGGAAAGGTTTATACTTAACAATTCTTGTAATAACTTTTATTTTCTTTAAGTAACAGTCAAGTACAAAAATATTGAACACTTTTGCCTCTTAGATATTCAAATTGACTTTGCCCCTGTAATAGACATGTTTACACAAGTACATGTAGCAACTCAACTGGAGTACAGGTTTATCCCGTCATTAAATATTATTTAATGCATATTATCATCATTTTATTTTGGACCATTTCAGTTTAACAGAAATAGTTTCTGGTAGTGCTTTCAACAATAATTAAGAAGCCCAAGTCTTCTAATATTGTTATATCTTTTTTTTGTAGATAGACAATCTGTTTTACCCAAAATTTGATTCGTTTTGCTCTGACCCAAACTCTATGTTTAATTACTTTCAGTTGTTCAATTTATAAAATCCTAGTCTTTTTTCCATGCCCACCTAACTTATAAGCCGATACTGATGTACATAATTACATGTATTGCATTTTGATGATAAGTTGCTGGGTTACATTACAGTATGTGCTGACCAACAGCGAAGAGAACTATTAAAACGACTTACATTTCCAAGGCAGACTCTTTTTGGAAAATGACACCTGCATGTCAAATAACCCTAACAAATATTTTTTAAAGCATTCACACAAAATAACTTGTGGTTGTTTCCTTTAGGTTTTTACTTTTGCAATTTCCAAAGATAGGAGAAGGCAACTTGTTTCAGAGACTGTGTCTTCCTTCACCTAAATTTGATACTAGCAATTTTATCAGTTTTGTTTGTTTTGTTTTTTTGTAAATCCAGCATCATAGCACAATGACAATGGGACAACTTCTCAAAAAGAAGCAAATGAGAATCTTATTTTTTGACAATTGACTGACTAAATTGTGAAATATAAATAATATGCAAATCACATAATATTTATTTTGACCCTCATTGTAATATTGCTCTAAAGCGAGAATCCAAACAGTTGAGAGCAACGGAAGCAGTTGCCTTTTAATAGACACTTGGCTCTAATTAAGGCTTTCCGGTACATGTTAGTTGAGAGATCTTCAGATGTGCGACTGGTTATAATAAATTATTATGAGTTGTATCCCCTAAGCACAAATTTAGTCAAAAAACCAAGAAAAATAAATTGAATGAAAGCCTGCTGTGAGCCAACTCATGCATTTGATTATAATCACATTTCTTGTTGAAATTAGACTGACAATGTAAGGAATAGTCAGATCATTATAATTATACATTACATACTCCCAACAGCAATAATTATCGTAATAATTTATGATAATGGCAATGGTCCAGATAAGATTTGGATGCAGGGGTCAAACTGTAGTTTCTGTACTGTGTACCAGTATGTTTCCTTAAGTCTATTCCTTGATTGTCAGGTTTTTGACCTTAATTCACCTTTATCACTCGGCGGCCATTTTGGAGTCCTTGGGGAATAAAGGCTTTGTCTTTGCATTGTCTTTGCCCATCCAGCCTCACAATGAATGAGAGGTTCGACGAGCAAAATCTTTTGTTTGGACATTGAGTGATATGGGTCTATAGACCCACCTCTTATTTGGAACATTGTGTTAGTATAATGATGACAACATCACATATACAGGTAATTATACTTGGTTGTTGGGTGCCTGAGTGAGAGTTGCATATGTCAGGTTTTTGAAACTGC
This sequence comes from Montipora foliosa, assembly GCF_036669935.1. Taxonomy (NCBI): domain Eukaryota; kingdom Metazoa; phylum Cnidaria; class Anthozoa; order Scleractinia; family Acroporidae; genus Montipora; species Montipora foliosa. The sequence goes on from NC_090878.1 coordinate 29,595,219, forward strand.
CTTGAATTTCGAAATGAATAATATTCAGTCCTATATGTATGTCCTAAAGACTCATCTTAAATCTATCAGCATTGATGCTGGGTTTTCCAAGTATGATTTCCAGAGATTTGAGAATCGTGCCATGGTTGCACCTTCAATGACTCTGTGATCAGCTGACCAGCTAACACCAAGCACATGAGCTTTGTATATATTTCCATCCTTATCAAACCTGGGTACTTCCTAAAAATGCAATAATCAAGTTATTTAAAAATAATTCTATATCAGTTGATGTAAAGCTACAGACAGCCCAAAATTTTAATTTTAATAACAATGAACATGTGCAATAGTTTCGTTTCTCAAAATTATAACCCCTGTAAATCATTATGTTGACTGAGCTTTTGAATTATAATTACTGTATGAGCATGGGGTGTCTCTTGAGAAGTACAATGTACACTGTACTGTACACCATGGATGATGTTAGTCATTCAGCAAGCAGGTAACCTGTGATGCAATCTTTATGTTAAACCTGTTACATGCTGTATCTTTTTATTCTTCAATGTCTGGGGTTTCGACCAGAACACATTAATTTTGGTAGCAAGTAAGTCCTGTTATAACGTTGTTAACTGTGATTCTCTAAGGTAGCAGCCCATGAAAAATTAATTTTGCGTGAACCCCACATTTGAATGCCAAGAGCAAACCAAACTAGTGTAACATCTGCCCAACAACTTTTCTCACAACGAAATACTGTAGTGTGGCAAGTTACAAATTGTCTGGAGTACAACTCTTGCAACACCTTTAGGCAATTGCTTTAGTGACATTCTGGGTTACCTATATGTACAACTTACTGGTGGATGGAGATTGCATGAGTTGATTGTTAATGTTCTGGGTTCCGAAAGATGGACCAAAAATACATGAAACCAGTGAATGAGAGATTTCCTACTTCACTTCACAAAAACCTCTTTTAATAATGGAATACTAGAAACCTGTATTCTTCCAATAGCACCAATGGCAACCTCAGGTGGCATTATTACTGCTTTGGCATATGTTCCTCCAAGCTGCAGAAAAAAAAAAACATTTATTAGAACATCCTTAGATTTTTTTCCCCTTACATTCTCAATACTCACCAGTTTCAGAGTTGCCAACTCCAGTGTGAATCCGCCCCCCCCCCCCTCCCTTCCCCTGATATTATCAACCAACTCTACCCTCACATCCAGATAATTTACAAAATCCCCACAATATAGTGCTAAGTGGAAAATTCAAGTAATTTCTTATAGACTTTCATGAACTAAATAGCCAAAGATCCCATAATATGTTTTTCATGCATAACATTTTAGGGAAAACACCTGACATCACTTAATGATATTATTTATTCCATCCACATGTATGAGATAACTGTTGACCAAGCAGTGCATTCCTGTAGCCAATCACAATTGACAAGGACAGCAATGTATTTCATCCACAGTTAGTTCTCTTTTTACAGGGTTGTATATGTACATTAGCATGACGTTCTGGCCAAACAACATTGCTGGGATTTTGCATACTTCTGTAGATCCTGACGTACTCATCTCGTTTTATCAAGTGTGTTGGCTTATTACCTTTAATGAACATTTAATTTATAAAATTCAGTGATGCCTAGAGTCCTTTTGAAAAAATAATTTTCACCAGCCGTTTCTCTCAGTAATCTGCACTAGGATACTCCTTTACGCATATCTGGAAACACTACTTACAGAACCAATGTTTGACAAACTGAATGTCCCGCCTGTCAGGTCGTCTGGTGATAGTCTTCCGCCGAGTCCAAGTGCATGTAGTCTGTTGAGCTCAATGGCAATGTCAAATATGGACTTGTTCTGAACATTTTTCACATTGGGCACCAACAGTCCTTGTTGTGTGTCCATAGCAACACCAATGTTGTGTGATCCCTAGTGAAACAAACAGATGATATAATTTACGTAATTTTCAAGTTCAAAATCATTAATAAAAAGATTTTTCAAATCACTCTTACAAAAATAATACCGGTAATACTCCCTTGAACATACCAGTATGATTTGCCTAAAACCTATAAACTGACCTTGTATGTGAGATTCTTGCATTCTGAATCTACTGAACTGTTCAGTATTGGGAAGTGTGAAAGGGCCATTGATGTTGCTTTTATGAACATTGGCATGTAAGTCAGCTTCACACCTCTGGACTGGAATGGTCCCTGACTGTACTTTTTGAGTCTAAAAGGGGAAAATGGTTGCATAGAACCACATTGAACTTATTAAAATCTGTTAAGTCCAGGAATGCACTTCACCCATTTGCCCCAAGGGGTTCCCCATGGATGAGTATATTAATGGGACATACGGTAGTTTTTCAGTGAGGGATTAGCCCAATGACTCCCAGGGGTTCCCCATTGACGAGTAAAATCGTCTGGCATTAGACAGTCTGAGAGTAAAATACAAAGTCTGGCCGGTTTGGACGCCAAAGGGTTAAATGGTCTGGCATAAGGCCAAATAAAATGATTGTACACATGCTCCTCTTAGGAGACATAGGTTGTGGTTTTTTCTCGGAATTAGAAAATTGTTGTTGACCCAGTTGCCTTTGACAGGTTCCCCATTTCTGTGATAAATTGCCTGGTACAATTATTGTTGTTTGAAGGAGTATGTAATTCTCCTGTGAGAATTGTGTAACATCTAGATTAGTCACACCGCAATGGGTGAAAGGTCAACTGAAAAATTAGAGTACCTGGTGGGATTTGAACCTACGACCTCCATAATAAACACAGTTTGGATGCTCTATCCGTTAAGCTACAAGAACTCTATGGGAAGTTTTTTATATTGCTGTTTTGAAAAGTACAGCAAGGAAATGTTCTAAAATGCCTGCCACATGTACACAAGCACTTTGATAATACTAGCTAGTTTATATTACCGTCGTTTTCATCTAAGCGTGGACATGTGACAGGAGAACATGCTCTAATTGGCTCTAAATGTGACACGTTCTGGCTGCAAACGTGACGAGCTTTGTTTTCAATCATTCAAAGTTTAAGAGATGTTCATACCATTTTGCCGAGAATGGCAGCAAGACTGGACATCAAAGACTTTTTCTAAGTAATTGACCCTAATCTGATAAAGGATGCTTTGATGCTTCAAATACTTTGCACGCACGCAAATGTTTCAACTGTTTGCTTAATGCCTGCCAAACTCAATTAATTAAACTTCAAAGAACATGTTTTCCTGTCATGTGTCCACGCTTAGATGAAAACAACTGTATAATTATATGGTGTTACCCTCACTATTATTGACAGGCTATTAAACCTGAATATTATTTAGGCCTGATTATAGGGTAACCCAGATTGATATTCAGGCTAACCGAATTATCATTTTATAGACGGTCTGCACAGCGGCAGGTACAAAACACAGGTCACAGGTCATTGTTTTACCAATGAAGTATCCCAAGCATTCATAAAAGCTACCGGTAACCTTTAATAGGCCTAAAAACTTTTCTTTAGGCCTAATTAGGCCTAAGGGTTAGCTGTTATGAATGTTTAGGATACTTTTCTTTAGGCCTAATTATGCTCAATTAGGCCTAAGGTTAGCTTTTATTAATGTTTAGAGTACTTTCTGTATTGGTATTGTGTTTTGTACCTGCCTACCGGTCTGCAGTCTGCATTTTTCAGTGTCCTCTTGAAGTGAAAGTGAATCACCACTTAACCTAGAATATGCACATTAATTATATATCTTAATGTTTTGATTTAAAGTTTTTCAAACCAGTTAAATTTTCATTTTTCTTCGTCTAATATTCATTAATATATCATAATCTGAAAGTTTGAACTAGTTTGAAAAAGTTTAAACCATTAATAAGGTTTTTAAGGATGGCACAGTTAGTTAATGCGCGGCTTGGTGCAAGAGGTCCTGAGTTCTATTCCCAGATCTCGCATCCTTGTTTCGACTTCTTTCCTTTCCGTGTAGCGAAGTAGCTTTAAATACCCGTAAAACGGAGCACTGATGGAGAGGGGGGAGTAAAATGAGCGCGGCATCAACCTCAGGTTTGTCAGTTGAATTACTGTTACGAGTTATTGACGTTGAATATGGTTACTTTAATAAAATTATTTTTATAAAAGGCAAATAATGGTTTTATGTGGGGCCCAAACGCAATGGGATTGCTATATGTCAATAAACTGACACTTCTGATTTGTGACGTCTTACATAATTTACCATTATAACAGTTATTGTCATCGTCATTTGGGACTTTTAGACAGACCAGCCGTTACTTGACTGCCAACTACATGATTGTAAATTACAAGGTCATACAGGAGAAGGCACTTCATCATTGTCGTGGGTTTCTCATCTTCATCATCACCACTCTCTGATTCGAGAAAACTACAACATTGTTTCAAATCTGCTCTTTTAAGTCAATGGAAACTGTAGTAATTATTTAAATTTTTACCTTACAAGCTCATCCAGGATTATTTCATCCATGTAACCAAAGTGAGGAATTGCTAAGGATGCTGTCATCGTCTTCATCATAACTTTCCTTATGCCTTTGATTGGTTCTGTTCTGTCTTCAAGTGTCACCTCAGGTCTTCTGATTGGGGTGGGTGGGGCTGCTCCTACATCCACTGTGGGGGGAGGGGCTGTAATAAAAGGATACATACATACCGGTACTTCTTGAATGAATGACATTGTGCTATAATTATAGGGTGCTCACATGAAGTAAAAATATATAGTCTGTGTCTTACCAACATACCAATTAAATTTTGCTTACAGGACAAATTGCCCTTAATTTTGGCGTCCTCGTATTCGCTTCAGAAGTTAATTCAGAGCATGTGATAAGCTTGGAATTCTGTCTGTTGCTCGACAAGCAATCTTTGCGGTTCTTTTCTTAAAAGCAAAATAACCAAAATGGATACGTTTTTGGGAGGCAAAAATTTAATAATCCCTAATGAGCACAAACCTTCTTTTATGAATTTTAAAATTTATTGAGTACAGTCCTCAAAGATTATTGTATCAAAGGACTGTTGCTGTAATAATACAATTATAATTATTATTATCATGCTCAATTTTTCAGACAGAAAGTCATCTTCAGAGTCAAGATGACACTGAAGATCACTTCCGCGCAGGTTGTCGAAACGTCAGTCAGTGTCATCCTAAACAGTCCTTCTCAGGACTACACTCACACAGATGATCATACGTCACTTATTATAATTAATTATAATTTGATATAAATTATTGTGATTAAAGTACCATCTGCAGCAGTTTTCATTTCCTGAATGTAGAACAAAATATCTTCTTTGAGAATTCTTCCATCTCTTCCAGTTCCTGGGACATCACTTAATGAAATCTGAAAAAATAAAGGAAATATTGGTTGCAGTAATCAACTAACCCTAACCCTGACCCATTCACCCCATTGACCAGGAAAATCGTCTTCTGATTAGACAGTCTGAGAGTAAAATCATCTGGCGTTAGACTAAGTCTTACTCCAAGGAATCAATGGTTTAAAATGTAGTCTCCTTCACAGCAGGCAGCTGTTTCTTTGGGGGGAGTGTTGCGTGACGTCCCGAAAGACAGGTGCAAAGGAGACTATGGCTGAGGGAACAACATAGTTTTTGAGTGGTTATAGAGGTTGTTAAATGGGGTGAAGAGAATAGTTCTTGAGATGTTTTAGAGAAAACACTTGACTGAGACTTCAATGACTGTGCAAAGAAAAAGAACTGTAAATGCCATGACTGTCAGTGTAGGTTGCATATTAGGACAGGGTACAGTGTGAATACTTTTTATTTTGTTTACAGAAACATTTTACTAAGGTTTCAATAATATTTTGACACTATACACTGTACTGGGAGATTACAATAGTAATTGGGAGCAGAGCTGGTGCATGCAGTGGTGATTGCACTTGCCTCCCACCATTGTTGCCGGGTTCGATTCCCAAGCTTGGTGTCATGTGTGCATCAAGTTTTTTCATTCTCTACTTTGCTCCAAGTGGTTAATTTTTCTCCTGGTACTCTAGGTTTCTCCACACCACAAGAACCAATGTTTGATGTGATTTGAGTTTAATTGATTAGAATTAATTTCAATGTACAGTATCCCCAATTTAAGTACCCCAGCACTAGAAGACTTGACACGTAAACAAGGTTCGTTTTCGTTATTACAATGTACCTAACTGTGAAAGGTGACAACATATGATTATCAACCCTTTGACTCCCAAAGCCGGCCTGAACTGGTCATACTTAGTATTTTACTCTGCCTAACACCAGACAATTTTACTTGTCAATGGGGAACCCCTGGGAGTCAATGGGTTACTGCTAAATACAAAAACACAGGAGACAGTCAGCAGCTATTTGTTTGCACAGCGTTGAATCTTTAACTGCATGACTCTACTGCATACTGAAAGATTAAATTTTACTGACATACCGGTACCTGCCATAGGTCAGCTAGGCAGAAAATCCAAGCAACAAAAATAATGTTACACAAGATAGTTGAGCTTCTTACATTATGGTCCATAGCAATCTTGCGCACTGATGGAGTGGCAAGCACCTTGCCTGTATTCCTCACTTGGCCATCTTTTTGTGATGTGGGTGGGGGTGGGGGTGAAGATGGCAATGTCTGAGATGCTGATGACTGTGGGGAGGATGGTGGAGGAGGTAGAGGTTCTTCAATGGCATGAGTTGGTTTGGGCTTCTGCTGTGCTGCCATGACATCTTCAGCTGGACTAGGCCCTGTGTCAACATCTAAGAAATAATAATAATTATGTTTTAAAATGTAAAAACGTTCTCTGGTTAAAAAACGTTTATTGACCAGAGAACGTTTTTACATTTTAATATGTCTTATCCTGGTTACAGTTCTATTTTTACTAATAATTATGTTGTTATGTACACATATAGAGCGAGTTTTAATTGAGTGTCGTGAAACCAAAACCAAAGTAATTAGTTTCTCAATTGGCCAATTGAAAAGGACGGAAACAATCCAGTAAACCAATCAAAAATCGAAGTAATTACATGAAGCTGACATAAAGTGTGGGAAAATGTGCACTTGCGATCCACAATTGGTTTTGGTTTTACTTCTGATTGGTTGAAAAAGTGGCGCAATAATTTGAACCGATCGTTGGGTGAAGTAATGCAAAACCAAAGCAATTTCCTAATTACCGGTACTTGCGACACTCAATTGAAAACCGCTCTAATGAATCCAGAACTATTGATAATATTTCTATGCAACTGCTCACTGTAAGTTGCTTCCTTTTAATAGCAGTAATGATCATTAGTACATTGTATATTATACAGTACCACACAAGTGAATAGTGCTTTCTTATACCTGCCAACTCTCACGCCTATGAATTAAAAACTTTTATCGCACTCCAACTCACACTTACAGACCAACTTCACATGCCTGGTTGAAAAATGCCAGCTGTTACACTGCCTTAACTGACACTCAATTTACAAATTATATATTTATGTAACTAAACTAAAATGAATGTAAGAAACAAAAACTCCACTCTCCATTTTGAATAAGGAAATGACGATACCTTCCTGATGTTTATAGTATGACGCTAGATGTAACAGAACATAATTATTATACTCATTTGCTTGAGAACTCCTGAATTGTTTGGAAAGTTCTCGGAAATCTTTGGTTGTCTTCGGAATACTTCGGATGATGTTCATGTCATCTTCGGAAATCCTTGTATTCTCAGGATAAAAATCTCACACCTTTGACTCACAAAAAGTTGGCAGCTATACTTTCTGTGCATTCTGATTGCCTTGCTGGGAGGTGATCAATAGCAAGTACTATTCACCTCTGAGGAAACAGTGAAAAACAAAATGTCTTCCTGTTTTTCTTTATGTTAACAAGGAGCAAATTTTATTGGTAAACTAAGCTGATTATTCAACTTGTGTGGTATACACTAAAACAATAAATTTATTCACCTCAGACATGAAAAATTTGATTTTGTCAAACCTGTTCAGAAAGGTAAATATATGAAGCCATTCATGCCTCAAATGCCCTAGGACACCCCCAATTGACGAGTAAAATCATTTGAGGTGTAAATGGGTTAATTATCCACTGTAAGAAAGGTTTGTGAGCTGAAGGTTCAAGCATTAGTCCTTTGCTGTTCTTTCGCTAATTCTCTATACCATTCGTTAAAATCATGACTTTTACAACAAACATTAGTTATTCTTGCATTTTTCATTTTCACCACTCAGTTACCATGAATGCAAAAGGCTGATTAACTTTATTACGTTATTACGAGCATGTTACTTATAATAGCATATATCCTCCAAGGTTAAAGAAGGCATATGTATTAAACCATTAAAAATTAATATCATTTTTTTTATGATTGCAACCAAAATGAAATGCCAAAGTGCTTGTATTTGAGTATTACAAACTTGCGAGCCAGCAAGCCATGCGAGTCATGCAAGCCATGACTGCGAATCATGCGAGTTAACATGCGAGTCACACAGTTATTGAAAGCTAACTGTTTTAAAATGGGTGCTTAGACTTAATAACTGTTTATCAGCGCTATTTGAAATGTGTGCTTAGACTTAATGCGAAATTCGCATGGCTTGCATGGCTCGCAGATTGTCCAGCCCCGAAAGTTTCATTGGCATGTTTGAACGCACATTCACTTTTTGTGCCCAAGCATTTAACGTGTTACTTAATAACTGTTTATCAGCGCTATTTGAAATGGGTGCTTAGACTTAAATGCGAAATTTGCATGGCTTGAGCTCGCTGGCTCGCAGATTTGGCAGACCCCTCGTATTTCAGACATGCACCATACTTAATTCTTCAGTGTAGCCCTGACACTAATATTACGATGTAATAACTCAAAATAAGAAAAAATTTAAATCTATACTGGGCATGGTATATAGATGGCAACCAAATTTTTTGTGCCTCACTCTCCAGTGACGCAGCACCAAAACTCCTTAAAAAACTAACCCCAGCATTGGTCTAATAGATTTTGCTTGAAATCGTTCGATTGTCATGACTTTTTAACTTACTGCTTTCAGTTTGAGATGATAATTCTATGTCGACGAGAGGCTGTCCAACCTTGGCCAGATCATCAACCTCAAAGTAAATTTTTCTGATGGTACCATCATAGCGACTTGTTATTGTAACTGAGGCCTTAAAAATATAAACACAATGAAGCCATTCAACACTTACACTGTACACTTACAGACTACTCACAGTCACTGTCTGGTAAGCCCATATGCATTTTAAAAACTCACACTTAGTTGTTGTTTTGCATGTGAAAGGATACATGAATTTTGCAAAAAAAAATATCACTAATCACAAAATAAAACAGCCAGCAAAATCTTCCATTCAGTGACTTTAATGTATTACTGGATGGCAAGCAAAAAGTAAGGATAAAACAGATTAACAAGCAACAAGTTTAACTCCCGTTTGTTTCCATAATTTTAGTCACAGTGTCTGGTTTAGTCCCAGTCTCAGCATGACACAGTTCTATTTAACATTCCAATCCTCTAGAGGAGAAATTCGCTGGTTCGAATACCATTAATCTTGTCCAAGACCACACGTACATGTACCAGGACAGCTTTGAATGTCACATGCTGGGTTTTGTCCTGCTAATGTCCCCACTAAACGTTTATCCAGGTCTGGGGAGGGGAAGGGGATTTACATTCACTGGTGCATAATTTTGCAAGCTTAAAATTATGTTGTCAGAGATTAAATTGAAGCCAAGATCTCTAGATTTCAAGTCCTGCACCCAGACCTCTCCACTTACATGTATGTTCAGAAAAGCACATTTAATTACCGGTAGATGCACCCCAATTTTCATATCCAACACAAAGTCTCCCTGAATCTCAGCATTTCAATGCTATTGTACCTTTTTATAGAAATAAGATATTAAATTAAGTGTAAGGGTTAAATAATATATTCTCAACCTCGGATAATGCATTTGGCCTGCTCTGATTGGTTCACTCAATCTCGGTTATCAGCTCATATACCTTAGTTTGACCTTATATGGTAAATGATTGCACTAAGCGTTGCTAATAAGCTAAACATTTCTTTCCCAGAAAGCGAAATTTCTCTCTAAATAAAGCCAAAATACAAAGTTTGGATCAATTTCGACGTTTAGAAGTACGCGAAAAGGCAAGAAATGTTTTTGTGATGAGCCTACGTCTGTCTGACCACAACTAGGTATTACACAACATCGCATCTTCGTCAAGTTTTTTTTCGATCTTGCTCGGGTTTCCTCGCTTCCTTCGCTCGTAATTCTTACTTCCAAATTTTTGGAGTTTCATAAAACAATAAATTATTATTCCATTCGTGCTTGTTGGCCTGCCTGTAGGCACTGTTTGACCAGGGCTAATAAGATTATTTTACATCAACGTACCTTATCACTTTGAACTTCGCAAATACTGTCAAATTGATTCACATGGTCACCTGGTTTCACAAACCTAGTGATAAAGCACAAATTGTTCAGTAAAATCCTTCACAGCAGTTATTAACCAAAAGATTTATGTTTCAGCGAGAGCTGGCAGGGCTAGGGGGCTTTGCACTTCTTTCACTCTTACAGATAAAAATAAATAAAGGAAATTAACAAAAGATGTAAACGTAAATAAAAGCAAAGATTTCAAACTTTGGGTGGGGAGGTGCCACCTGAACTGAAAACTTGTTTCCAAGTCCTTCCCTTACATTAAGGATAAAATTATATGATACAGTGTCCCGGCATTTTTGTGCAAAAGTTTCATACCATTCTTTTATTGTAACTTCAGCAATTCCCTCTCCAATATCAGACAACTGGAATGATATTATTTCTCCATTTAAACCTTGATCATGAAAAGAATCTAGAAACAGCACACTGCATTATTTATTTCATAGAGAAAAAAAGGTGGAGGAATTAGCCATGTGAAATAATTTTTTATTCGAAGGTTTTGCTGCCATAGCTATGGTCAATGCTTAAAATTCATTATCACTGTTATATTTTGGCAAACATTCTGGTTTCAGGTTCAAGTTGGGATAAACAGAATTTTAATTGGACTATGTTATTCTGGGTTTGTCTTTATTTAAACAAGTTTCCTTCCATGAGGGTCTCTATTGAACAAAATTGTGATCAAATCAAGATAATGAAAATCACAAAAAGATCTAAGTTGTTGTGCCATGAAAAAATGCCATTTGTAAATAAAATTCGTCAGAATAAACTCAAATCAAGCATAGTGAGATGCGCACGCCTCTATTCACACCCACGACACGCCCCCTGATAGAACGTGTTTTACGTAATAACTTCCGATCACGTTCTTCTGTTACTCATAAATAAACGAAAGCCATAAATTTTACGGATAATAAAGAAAACACAACGAAACTTGTAACTACTTCGCGATATAGATCAACGACATCAATCTCTTAAAGAATGTCAGTTAATTGAGATAATTTTTTTGCCTCACTTCATGTACTGTATCACTAATGTACCTGCCGTTGTCCGCAAGTTTCTTATGATCTGTCGTGGATTTACTGAATACTATAAAAGAAAGGATGAAGAAATATACGAAGGAGACAAGTATTTGCGAGAATTTAGCCTGACAAATTTCTTGTGATCATCCGTTTAAAGTTACCAACCTTTCGCAAAGTGTCCGAAGTCGTCCGATTCAAAGTTGCGCATGAGCAAGTCGCATGTTTAATCGCTAGAAGTGGACGGCTCTGGGAAGCAAAGAACTTATCATCAGAACAATAACGAAAAACTAATCTAACTATTATTAGGGGGAAAAACCTTACTTGTTGGCAAAGTCGTCGAATATTTCCTCCCGATCTCAAGTTTCGTATGACAAATCTGGACGCCATCTTGATTCTTTTCCCGCGAAGGATTCGGAGGCTGCGTTTTATCGAGAAGCCGCTGTCGACGTCGATACCAAATTGAAATTGGCGAGAAATTTGGAAATTTGGCAGGTCGTAGGTCAAGTGCAGCCAATTTTTTAAATATGAGCAACATATACATTCAAGAGCCGCCTACAAACGGGAAGGTAAGCCCTTTTTTCCACATGTGGAAAATAAAAAGAGGAAACTGTAAAAACTCGTCGTGAAGTATAAATGATCGTAAGCTTAGTGAATTGTTATACCGACAGCTGTGTTTCTTCCTGTTGTATATCTACATGTATGCAGGTCAAATAATAGTAAGCTCAATCAAAGTAGTTAATTTGCAAAGAACTAATGCAAGAACACATGTGACTGACAAATGAAACAAAATGAGAATCAAAGGTAACCAATGATAGAGCGCGTTTCAATCGAGTGTCGTAAAACCAAAACCAAAGTAATTGCTTTGGTCTACTTTGGCCAATCAAATTTTAAGGATGGAGGCAATCTAGTAAACCAATCAAAACTTGAAGTAATTACACAAAGCACAGGAAAATGTGCACGCGTGAGCCACGATTGGTTTTGGTTTCACTTCTAATTGGTTGAAAAAGTGGTGCAAGAACTTTGAACCAATCACTGAGTGAACTAATGCAAAACCAATGCAATTCGCTAATTACATACGATACAATTGAAAACAGTTCTATTTTGGTAATACTCTTGATTAAATTGACAAATAAAGACACTAAAAATCAAAGATAACTGTGTAACCGTTGGTAAACTGTTTAGTCATCAGCATCTTTTACTACGCTATGAGAAATTAAAAGCCTTCCCGTGCTTTTGTGCTTTCATCACTCTGTCGCACCAGGCACTGGAGCTATCATAATTTAATTATACAAGTTGGGTAGAGTAATTATAAATTATTTCTGCACAAAATTGAGCCATTGAGGCTCACAAGGGCAGAGTTTATTCCCTTTTTAAGCGCAAAAGCAACAGAGAGTATCGCTGCACCCACTGGTCGGGATCTTGTCCATCGCAGGGATACCCCCAGCAATCTGCAGCTGGCACCCATTCATACAACTGGATTAAGAGAAACAGTGTAGCTGCAACTGAAGTTTCTTGTCTAATTAAGAATTAAACAATACAGTGAGTGAGCTGGACCTAGAACCAGCATCTGTGAGGTCAGGACTTCAAAGTTCTGACCACTACACCACTGTCAGTGTCCACAAGTATTATTTTTAGCGCCTGTTAAGAAGCAAGGGACTGGAGAGTGTTCTTCAGCTATAAGTATAGGAAATCGTATGAATGCAAGTGCATTTCGTGATTTATGGGCACGAGTGATGTTTTGAAAGTTCTCAAAATTGCACGAGCTGTAGGCGAGTGCAATTTGAGAACTTTCAAAACATCACGAGTGACCATAAATTACGAAATGCATGAGCAGGTGCATTCGATTTTTTATTTATTATATTATTGACAAAATCACTCAAACGCGCTACTTTGTTCCTGCTCGTATTCTTCCAGTTTTAGGTTTAGTTTTCTTTCAGTCACCCACGTTTGCCAGACATTCAACCAGGTCTGTGTAGCTTTCAATGTGTTTTTGTTTTTTGCATTTTCTTTAAGTTGCTCAACAATGTTTTGGTTTGACAAAGCAAACCGACTGTCAGCCATTTTTTTTTTCATGAATGAAGGGGTAGTTTCTAAAGAAACTGTGGTGCTGCGTCGGTGGGGAAGTAGTATACAAAAATTTGGTTTTATCAACGGAGTTGATAATGTAAATTGGCCACCGTACAGAGATTCTAAAAGCTGACGTTTCGAGCGTTAGCCCTTCGTCAGAGCGAATCGAGGGATTATGGGTTACGTGTAGTTTTTATAGTAGAGTAGGAGCTACGCTATTGGTGGTAACATGGCAACGTGAAAAATAGGAATATATTAGTTAAATGAAAAGCGTTCGTTAATACCGTGGGGATTAAGGGTGCCGATTTGAAAGATGAATTTTTGTTCCAGATTCTTGCGGCTTTCCGTCGTACCTAGATGTAGGGAAAGGCCGCAGATAGCCATGTGTTTTTTGGAGTGGTTAGGCAGATTGAAATGGCGAGCGACTGGCTTGGATGCATCCTTGTCATTCTTCTCAACATCGCGAAGGTGTTCGCGGAATCGGTCACCTAGTCGTCTACCTGTCTCACCAATGTATAATTTATTGCATAACGTGCAGGTTATGCAATAAATGACATTTGCGGAGGTCAGTACAACGGTCAGTACAACGGCCCCAAACCTGAACTCTACGGCCGTTACATCGACGACTGCATCGGCGCTATTTCATCCAGCAGAGAAGAACTCGATCAATTTATAACCTCCGTCAACTCTTTTCATCCGGCTCTTAAATATACCTGGGAAATTTCGGAAACTTCATTGGCTTTTCTAGATATCAACGTTTCTATTAGAGGCAACGAGCTATGTACTAGTGTGCACTACAAACCTACTGATAGTCAGTACAACGGCCCCAAACCTGAACTCTACGGCCGTTACATCGACGACTGCATCGGCGCTATTTCATCCAGCAGAGAAGAACTCGATCAATTTATAACCTCCGTCAACTCTTTTCATCCGGCTCTTAAATATACCTGGGAAATTTCGGAAACTTCATTGGCTTTTCTAGATATCAACGTTTCTATTAGAGGCAACGAGCTATGTACTAGTGTGCACTACAAACCTACTGATTCACACAGTTATTTGTTGTATTCATCGTCACATCCATCACATGTCAAGAACTCCATCCCTTATTCTCAATTTCTTAGACTTCGACGTCTATGTAGTGATGACTCCGATTTTTCCAGCAAATCAGAGGAGATGTGCCAGTTCTTCGAAAAACGTGGCTATCCTGTCTCTGTGGTCAAAGCGGGCCATCATCGCGCCCAACAATTTGATCGACAGTCATCACTACAAACGTCACAAAAAGATAAGAATGACAGAATTCCATTCACCCTCACTTTCCATCCTCATAATCACGCAGTCAAAAGCATCATTCTTAGTAATTTTAAATTACTCCAAAATGATCCCGAGACTGGTAGAATCTTTTCGCAACCTCCACTTATTTCATTCAAACGCGACAAAAACGTAGGCAACTTTTTAGTTAGAAGCGCGCTCAAAACTAACGAGCAACCCGGCACTTTCAAATGCGCGCGCTCACGATGCAAAACTTGTCTTTTCATTGTTAACACTAGCAAGATATCGGGACCTAAGCGATCTGTTAAGATCACCGATCGTTTCACATGTACCTCCGCAAATGTCATTTATTGCATAACCTGCACGTTATGCAATAAATTATACATTGGTGAGACAGGTAGACGACTAGGTGACCGATTCCGCGAACACCTTCGCGATGTTGAGAAGAATGACAAGGATGCATCCAAGCCAGTCGCTCGCCATTTCAATCTGCCTAACCACTCCAAAAAACACATGGCTATCTGCGGCCTTTCCCTACATCTAGGTACGACGGAAAGCCGCAAGAATCTGGAACAAAAATTCATCTTTCAAATCGGCACCCTTAATCCCCACGGTATTAACGAACGCTTTTCATTTAACTAATACATTCCTATTTTTCACGTTGCCATGTTACCACCAATAGCGTAGCTCCTACTCTACTATAAAAACTACACGTAACCCATAATCCCTCGATTCGCTCTGACGAAGGGCTAACGCTCGAAACGTCAGCTTTTAGAATCTCTGTACGGTGGCCAATTTACATTATCAACTCCGTTGATAAAACCAAATTTTTGTATTTTTTTTTTCACTTTGGTGTTCAAAAGAAGTGCTTCCCCGGTGTTTCCATAGCAACTTCCGTATTGCACTCTATAACCTGGATTGCACTCTATAACCTATTTATGCGTTCGCCATTGGCCAATCAGAAACAAGATAGTTTGTTGAGTATATAATAAACAAGGAAATCGGATGTGGGCAAGATCTTTATAGAGTAAGCACAAATACAACGGTTTTTACTCCGTCCGCAAGTTTTCCTGTCAAAGAAAGATTATGAAACTTCTCTTAATGTGAAGAAAACAAACAAACACATGAATGTGAGCCTACTGTGACCTTAAACTGAAAGAGATATCCCACTTCACTGAACTGTTGGAAAATTGACAGTAAACCATCATGTTTCTGCAGACTAGTCAAAACCATGGGATTACATAATTATGTACTTACAATCTTGTGACTGCTATCAGCCTATTAATAAGTTTATTTACAGTGTACATCCAAGGGTCATGACTATACATGTTTCCATGACTATACTTGTTTCCATGACAATACTTGTTTCTACACATGCCCCTATCAACAACTGAAGTACAGTGTAAGAAAATTTTTGCGAAAAAAAAAGTGTGTGAAACTGCAATGAACATGATTACCACTAAACAGAATTTGAAAGTGCACATAATGAGCTTGCCTCCAAACAATATAAAAGGACACCATTTCAATCTTAATATTCATGTCTCTGATATTGAAAAAAATCTACAAAGAAGAGAAAATAGAAGGCTCGGTTATTTCACAGCATGACCTTAAGACTCAAGACTTCAAAATTTGGGTCCTCTGTTTAGCACAAAAATGGTTGCATTTTAAAACCTGTAGAATGTGTTAGGTTCAGGCACTCATTGGTGGTATTTTCTCTATGCAAGCACTCCTTTCATACCAATTTGAGTTTTTTTCTGGACAGTTGCTGCAAATTTTAAATGCATTTATAAGACTAGTATACTGTCTTAGAGAAATTGTCCAGTGATAGTATTAATGCAAACTTTGGTTTTTGAAGGACTTCCTTGCAGCTGTCATTGTTGTTGTTCTAGCTTAACAGAGCTGTGATTTTCAAGGTTATTTTCAATGTTCTCAATTGATGAATTTTGCAGGTCCTGTTAATTACAACATCTGGGGAAATTGATATTGAGTTGTGGTCTAAAGAAGCTCCTAAAGCTTGTAGAAATTTTATCCAGCTTTGCTTGGAAGGCTACTATGATGGCACTATTTTCCACAGAATCGTCAAAGGTTTGAGATAACTTTTTCTTGTGTTGTAATTCCATGACTGTTATGTTAACAGGAACACTTTAAAGGAGTAGTTCTCCATGAGTTTGTGTGCACCTAAGACTGGAAATCTTAAGTAAGAGAGAAGTGATCCTCGCACACTTATAGACACCTGAAAAATTCTGGCGGCTTCAACTGGATGCGAACCCATGCCATCTGTGATGCAATGCAATGCAATGCAATTCAATGAAGTATTCCCACTATCTTTGATGTGGTGCGGATCTGGATCACGACATGTACTTGGAATGTTTGGAAATGTCTGTTTAAAGCTACATGTAATTCATGATGATCAAGCATGAGTTTGCTTTGCTTGGTGGAGTAATTAAAAGCAGGGGTTTCATCAGAAGCCACTGGCAGTATACCACCATCTACGCTGTCAGAAATTTGTCTCTCAGTTGAATCCATGGGTACCGGCGACATGCTGCTTAGGGTACCTCTGGGCCAAACTCATCAACAGATCAGCAGACATGCATGTGGGAGGTGCCTCTCAAATGAAACGATCGAAGGGAGTTGAGTTCAATACACAAAGCAAAGAGCAGTAGAATTCTCTGGCCCTGCAAACTCTTTAGGGCACTGCGCACCAATTCAGTGAAAACCCGTTAGCTTAAGCAAAGTCACGAGTTTACCTTAAACAAAATTTAACATGTATGGATTTGCATACGGATAAATCACTATTCAGTGGATTAACACTTAATCTATCAAAACCAATTGAATTGTCCAGTGGACATACAGTGACTTACACTGGTCTTTATCCAGGACTATACGACTTTTCCTTTGAGCTGAAAAGTATGTGTTGAGTAATAGTTCCATGTGCATTATTTTAACACCATGGTGTCAAACTTAATGCCTTTTGGGCAACTTTTAGGATTTTGTGTTCAAGGAGGTGACCCAACAGGAACAGGAATGGGTAAGCGGGTACAATGTGATTTTTTGAAGAATATTGCTTTTAATCTACAGTTCAAAATAATAACACTGACCCAAGAGATTACATGTAAAAGTACTTATTGGAGTTAAGAAAATGTATACATGTAAAACCTTAAATCCCAAGTGAAATCCTTCTGACTGGCCGTACATACTCATGTTGTCTCTTTTGTCTGGAATAAATCTGCAGAAGTAGGCCAAAGTTGGCATAGTGTCAACAAGTTTCACAACGTCAATTTGCTAAAATTTTTTTTTTTTTTTGCCCTCTTCTTTTTTGTTTTAGGGGGAGAGTCCATTTATGGAAAGGCCTTTAAGGTAGCTGGATTGTTATATCAAGTGTAACTATTTTAATCTTTTATGATAATGTAATCATGAATATGATTCCTCTTTGATATATTATTATGCTGGGAGAGGACAAAACGCGGAGCCCTACTCCATGGAGTACTGTATGGACTACCCAAATGGAGTACCCAAAAAATGCTATTTTGAATGAGTACTGTTGATCCATGTGTAAGCAGGATCTTAAATAGTGCTTACTTAAGCCTCAACACCCATTTTAAATACCATTGTTCAACAGTATTTAAGTCTGAGCATCCATTCTAAAAAGGTTAGCTTTCGATTGTTGTTGTAATGACTGATTACTTCATGTAAGCTAACCTTTTTAAAATGGGTGGTTAGACTTAAATACTGTTGAACAATGCTGTTTAAAATGGGTGTTGAGGCTTAAGTAAGCACTATTTGAGATGCTGCTTACACATTGATCGACAGGACTCATTCGAAATAGTATTTTTAGGGTACTCCATTTGGGTAGTCCATAGGGTACTCCATGGAGTAGGGCTCCACGTTTTGTCCTCTCCTTATTATGCTTACAGTTGTATCACTCACTAGCTACAGTATGTTGCTTCTAGCAGAGTATAATAATTAATTTTATAACTCTCCCATTCAGTCAAAGCCATTTTTGATGCAAAGATACAGTTATGAGGAAAAATTGATTGGAATTGGAACTTCACAGGGTGCCTCTCATTTTAATTGTGAACCAAGTTACAGCCATTTGCAATTTGGTTTTAATACCAAGATGTACCTGTGCATGTATTCTTTCCGCCGCCTGTCAGTCCTTGTACCTTGGCATAACAGGGAGTTTTAGAACTGACTGTGGCTGTGGCAATGGCAATTAAGCTACATAAATAATGTTGACAGTAATAATTTTATTAGTTTGATGAGGAAAAATGCTTGAATGTGTGTTTGACATGGATTGGAGTACATTAATTTTCTTTGTCATACTTTTCAAGGAAAGAATGATGAAATCTAAGGTTTTTGGCAACAACATCCTCAGAGCATAAAACTGTTAATTCAATAATGGTGGTTCTATTCCTTACCACTTGTTCAGTTATGTGACAGTTTTCCCATATTTACACTGGGAGCAATAAATTATGTAATAACATGGGTGACAAATTAATTATTTTAGTATGAAATTTCAGCGTTAATTTAAAACTTTCACATGTGAAATTACAATGTTGCCATGGCAACTTTTTCTACAGTGCCAGGCATCTGGGTTTGAAAATAAGCTGTGAGTTATAAACATAACTTGTCACCTGTGATATTAATAGCTAATCAAATTATATACTTGTGAAATTAGGGAACAATTTCACCTGTGTTTTGTCCAAAACCAAATAATTTTTAGACAAAACACGCATGAAATTATTCCCTAATTTCACTTATCACCATTTGATTACCCATACAAATAAATTAAAGATGATTCAAAGTTATAATAATTGTTGCAGTGACCTTATACCCGGGGTGGGGGGGAAGGGAGAGGTGGGGGGTGTACTTCCTATTAATTTAATGGGCAAATGGGGATGTGCCGCTGGATGGAGTTGCATTATCACGACTGGATTGACTATAATGGGTTGCATTTTCAACAGAGTTCCCGGGAGAGTTACTAGAATGGGGTCGCAAATTGCCAGGATTTTGGGGTTGAGAAAATTCTGGCTAGTAGGATTTTAAAATGGAAAGATTCACGCTAAAAAAAAGTTGTTGTAGAAAGAACTGTAGCGCTGTTGATTTACTACATGTATTTACTAGTCGCATTACATTCCGTTTTGAAATTACAATTAAAAGGCACTATATGTAAGGTTTTAATAGGCATAACCAGAAAGTGACTAACTTCGGGTTGCTAAAATTACAATTACCCAAAAGTGACTAAGATGGGATCTATAATTGACCATAAAACAGACTATAAGGGGGAAGGGGTTCTGAGAGGCCAGCGGCACATACCCAGCGAAAATTGACCCAAGTACCCCCCCCCCCCCCCACCTCTCACCTCCCACTCCCAGCTTATACCTGACCTACATATTGCCAATGTTAAATAATAGCTCAAACACTTTATAATAATGACAGAAGCAAGCAACCCATAGGCTCCTCCACACAAATCTGCTTAAAACTTTGGCTGATCTAATTTATATGCATTGATGTTTCTCAAGGATGAGTTTCATCAGAGGCTTCGCTTTGTGCGCAGAGGTTTAGTTGCCATGGCAAATGCAGGTCCAAATGATAACCAGAGTCAGTTCTTTTTTACCCTTGGAGCCACACCAGAGTTGAATGGAAAACACACAATTTTTGGAAAGGTACCTCTAATTTATAATAAGCTTTATCAATAATAAAAGTCATAATAAAGCAAACAGAAGAATTTCAGAAGGGTTAAAAGATTAGGGTAATGAAATTCAGTGATTTAATACAGCAAGAATGCCTCTTTTTGACATTTCTTTCATAGCAGTATGGAAAAGACTTAGTTATGTCACTTGATTCCTAGTACACTTGAAATGCTAATACCATTCTCCTACAAGTCTGGCTGGCAGAGTCTAGTTTCCTGTTCCTGACTTGTCTAGGAAGATCAAAAGAGACCCTGCTCACGGGGTACTAAAATATGAAACAGACATTTAATAAAGGTAAAAGAGGGTTGAACATAATGACAACTTCATAACAACGTTATTTAAGTGTCGATATCTTAAGCTTGCACAAAGCTAATTGGGGACACTAAAATGAATTAGGCTGACTGGTAATGAGCCTTCTGAAATCATAGGTTTCCGCGTAAGGTGATGCAGTAAACAAGCAGTTAGTACCTCTAGTTCTGAACTGACTGTTACACCTATTCAGGCTGTTATTTTGTCACAGGTTGCAGGAAACACAATCTATAATATGCTCAAGATGGAGGATTGTGAAGTGGGTGGAGATGATCGGCCACTTTTCCCTCCAAAAATCAAGAGTACAGAGGTAACTTATCGTAATTTTATTAACTTCCTGACAAAGTGTCAGTGTACAGTGTATTGCTCTTTGCTGGATCAGTGGTGATGTTCTTGTTATTGTACTGTTATCATTATTGTGCATTGACTTACATTTGTGGGTAAAATTATTTTGTGGTCAGCTGTCCATGTAGGCAAGGACTTCAGGATCTTTAATTAATGCTGCAGACAAGCTGCAGTATTTTTTTGCACTAGAGTTGCCAAAAAGACATAAGAATTGAATTTAAAGGGCCAATTTTTGTTCACATTAGCCCCCGTCTGGTCCATTTCAAAACGTTTGTAGGCAAAGACCATGACTCAGCCATTGAATCCTGGTCCCAACAAAGGTGTATTGTTAAACAGCCTGTGTGGCAGACATTCAGTTGTGTCAAAACATTGTATCGAAAATCATGTCCAATGCCCTTAAGTTATTCAAAATTCAACCCCTTTTTCTTACCCCAGAACATGATAAGATCATGTTTAACATTTAATGCAACTTGTAATTTTTCAGGTTTTACATAATCCATTTGATGATATTGTTCCAAGGCAGCAAAAAGACGATGTCAAGCCAAAACTTGAGGAAAAGAAGAAAAAAGTAAAAGGGACAAAGTGAGTTTTACAGAGACTCTTGATTGACGATCACAGATTAAACCTCTCTCAATCAATTTTATTAGTAAGATTGTCTGGTGTTACATGTAGACAAAGTAAAATCTATAAGTGGCCACTTTAGGATGATAAGGGTTAAATTAACTTAAATAATTATTATTTGTAATTTTTCATAATCAGGGGTTTCAATAAGCACCGACGGCCGACGAAAAGCGTCGGCTGCATCGCTCAGAGAAGTCGGCTACTTTTTACCCTACATTGAATTAATTGAAGGATTCCTTCAAACCTGAAGTAAAATTCATTTTTGATCGACTTGAATTTACCTTTTTTAACCTCAATTTCAAAATAATTATCAGATTTGATATTGCCATCTTTGAGCTACAGTGCACGGCTATAACTTTTTTCCGCATTTTTGCCTAGACTAACCGTCACATTTTTTACGTAATTCAATTACATTTAGTTACGTCCCCAAACATATCAAGATGTTTAATGTAAAACAGGTCGTTATTGAGTTATCGTTGCATCAAGACTTGTTTTCCAAAAACAGTAAATTTTTCGTTAGTTTCATCGGTTAAGCCTTTTTGTTTGTTCAGATTAAAATGACATATTCTTTTCGTTCGACAGAACTGATTTCTCATGTTGAGAAATGTTGAAATTCGCGCTTGAAAAAACGCGCAAAAAGGGTTTGCCGTTCCCGGCAGCTTGAAATTGGTAGTAATGATGACATGAAGTTGTCGAAACATCATATAACGTTAAAAATCGTTAATTTTCCTTTTGAAATGGTTTTCCAAATCTTTCTTCGCTGGAAATTATCAAAAGAATGCGCTTAATTGCACACTCAGTGTCTCTGTTGATTAGAAATCTTCCTTCATCTTCAGTGCTGGAAATCACATTTCAGAGCTTCCAGATTTCACAATCGTCTGGGGGAGCATGCCCCCAGACCCCCCTAGACGAAGGGGCCTAAGGGCCCCTTCTTGATACAGTCTGCTACTAGACTAAAACCAGCTGCCTACTTCAAATTTTATTGAAACCCCTGCATAATTATAGTGATTAAAAGATAACTTCCCCTTTTCCTACAATTTTTGAAGGTATGTAAATTAGTTGCCTTTTCAAGATGAAGAGTCTCTTCATTTTGAGCTGCAAAGTTGCAGTCCATTAGTCTTGGGAGAGCTGGATGAAGGAAAAGCTGATCTCAAGCTCCCAAGGTTATTAAAGAATGTTCATGACTACCTTTAAATATGCAGCATTTGAATTTTAAGTGATCATCAATTCCATTGTTTTGTGTCAGTAAACAAATTTGCTGCATTCTCGATGAAAGTTCTGTTTGATGTGTAGTTTCTTTCATCCAACTCTTTAGGGTCTACCAGTTGGCCTTCCCTTTCTGTGAACTTGCTTCATTTCCACCTCAGCTTCTTCTTGTTCAAATATTAAGACTGCTTGTGGCATGAAGTACTCATTCAGGAGTACACATACATTGTATGTGTTAAAGTATGCTTTCAATCGACCTTCTTTTCCATGTTTGTTGTCTAGTAAGAACCATTTTTTTCTCCCCGCCTTTAGAAATTTTAGTTTGTTGTCATTTGGTGAAGAGGCTGAAGAGGATGAATCAGTAGTAGCATCAGTGAACAAGGTTCGTCACAAAAGTATAGTTCTTCTAGAAATTCCATAAACTGAAATCTCATATCATAATTTCCATAAATATTATAAAGCCTTTAGCATCTCGTTTTGCATGAAGTTGAGAAAATTGTTTGTTTACCCTTTGAGCCCCAAAGGGCACCCCCCCCCCCCCCCATTTAAGAGCAAAATTGTCTGTTGTTAGACACAGTAAAATCTGTGTCACTAGTGGGAGTATTAAAAAGGTTTAATTACATTCACTTGTTGGTAGATGCAGGTTTAGCCATACCCACATTTTGTAAACACAAAATTCGCCAATGACCGTAAACAAATGAAATCTCAAAAGTTTTTAGGAGCCAGATCAGGTCATTACTGTGTAATTTGCGACTTGTTTGAGAGAAACGGAATGTAATGTACAAATACCAGATGACAAAGGACAGTACTTACTAAAACTTCTGTTGTCTTTGCCATCCAATGTGGCAGAAGATTTCTAAGCCTTTTATACTAGGCTGATGGACACATTTTTGGTTTAGACTTTAAAAATTAAGAGCAGCCACGATGTGTTACAAGATCCAAACCTGAGTTCTCAGCCAGTTGTCGAGATTGCATCCGAAGTTGATGAGGTGCGTAACATGTTTTTATATATTTTTCATCAGAATGCATGGGAAAACAAGTTATAGGGTCAGCAACAACAACAATAACTACTAATTATTATACATCAAACTCACTATGAAAAATCTGATTGGTCGAGAGCATTCAATCAATTCACAATAGCTTGTGAACTTGACATGATAAATGTAATATCTGCTGCAGATATTACATTTATCATGTCAAGTTCAACGTCTGCCTGGTTACTAAGCCCCTTGGAGTGTTCTCCTCAGAAACAAAATGGCTGAATGCTTCGCTTCTGATTCTGAGGATGAATTATGTGAAAAATGTCTGTGTTATCTGCCTCAGCCTTCGGCTTCGGCAATTAACACAGACCTCGGTTTTGATAATTCATGATATCATGCTCAACCTCATCTAATAATTGTTTACTATTTGTACCAAATATTTAATGCTACTTTAAAGAAAACAAAAGTATGAAAACAAAATGGATTACAGGCTACCCAAAATAACAATGAGGGGTAAACAAGAAAGGAAGCCTTGAGCTCAATTAGGAGATTACAGCATGCATGTTTGATTGACATCAACATGCATGCACCTCAATTATGCATACTTATGCTAGAAATTGCTGTTCGTCAACCACAAGAAAATGAAGCACGGGAAAAATATTAGATTAATACAAATTAATATTACTGACATGTAATGGTTTATAGTTCTCAATAAGGAATGATTTCAATAATATTTTGCTTGAAACTTTTCACCAGTACGCAGGCATTAATTCATCATTTATGATGCTCTAGCTGACTTAAGTCCCCTGAAAACCCAATTAATCCAAGTTGTAAATAAAAAACCAGGACATTACAAAATGGGGTAAAAATAGATTTGATGAGACTCTCCTTTGTCCTGTAGCTCAATTGCCTATTTCCCTTGCATTATTTTGTTGACAGTTTCCTTTCTTATTGCACCATTGATTGAGCAGACCTACCAGCAATTTTGTAAAGAATAATAGAAAAAAACAATAGAAAAACGGCATTCTTAACTCACTGAAGGCTTTTTTTTGCCTGAGCTCTACTTTTATCTCAGCATACACCACTTTATGCCAAACCTTGGCAAACTTCCATGGTATCACAAGTGTAAAATGTAGCTTACATCCCCAATCCCTATGCGGAAGTGTATAAAAACTTCTTCAATACAATAAAATTGCTAGACAATGTGGGTTTCAGTAGGGCCTAATCACCTATTCTTGAAACATGATTTCTCGTTTCTGCCTTATTTTGGGGACAGGTGAATAGTGCTCTCCGTGCACGCTGAATGGCTATTAAACTTGGAGGTGATTATCCAAGTAGTATTCACCTCCGAGTAGCTGGCGCACAAGATTTGAAATTCTCCACTGTATTTACAAAGATAAAGTTTTTTGGTTGGTTTTTTTCAACCTGTGTGGTATCTACGGTGCATGACAGGGACACAAGAAACAAAGACTCACTAATTATTCCACATTACAAATCTACTTCCGGCCAGCGAACCTTCTCCTACCGTGGCATCCGACTGTGGAACTCTTTCCCTATTGAACTTCGTGAATTAAATGAAATCGGGCGTTTTAAGAGAGAATTTAAGGAATTTTTAAAAAAACTCTTGTAACCATTATAATTTATCTCATAGTTTTTATCATTCTAGTTGTAGTTTATAGTAAATATATCTCAAATTTGTAATTAACTTTGAAAAACCAGAGTTGGAAAGTTAATAAAGTTGTTATTATTATTATTATTATTATTATTATTATTATTATTATTATTATTATTATTATTATATACAAAAACAATTATTATTCACCTCAGCTTCGCGGAGCTGTAAATATCCGGTCTGATCACAGGTTAGTTTTGTTAAGAATTTTAAACACTTCACTCACTATTCTGGTGCATTCCATTCCTTTGATACAAGGGACTTAATTTAACAAGTGGTGATGCATCGCACATCGCAGGCCGCGGATCCCAAAACCCTTTTTCATAAACCTTGTAGAACAGAGAGAAACCCACACACTATTCATTTGGAGTAGGGCACAGAGTTCCTGGTGTCATACTTCATCCTATTTGCTCCAGAAAACAGAACTATAACACTAAGTTCTGTCAGAAAACCGTGGTTCATTTGGTATGATATTTCAAAAAGGCTTACTGAATTTGAGGCCATGTGAGTGAAAAACTGCCAAAAGTCAACATATCTTTGCTGACACAGTAACGACTTGTAGAGGGTGTCAACTGCAGGTTAGAATTGCAGGTCATTGTTTCACCATATTTAGTAATGTTAACATTAGGCCTAAAAGATAATATTTAAGCCTAAGGTTAGCATTTTTGTAAGGGTTTCGGTTGTTTCAGTTACTGTAAAACAGTGACCTGTAAACCTAACCTGCAACCTGCAACTTGCACTTTACACCCTCCGTTCCTACTTAACCCCATTCCCTACCCCCCACCCCGCCCAAGATTTATGGCCGCCTCCAATTTCCCTTTGATAAACACGGAGGAAAATATGCAAGGTAACATAAGCATTTACCGTTAGCTCTTCATTTTGTCGTGCTCCTGTTGCATTTGATTTTGTTCTTTTTGTTCTAAACAATAAAATTAACTGGGTAAATACAACGTTACTGAATGGTTTAACATATAGTACGCGTGGGTATTTTGCGAATTGTGTAGTATTTTTCCGAGCCCCGAAGGTGCGAGGAAAAATACGAGCAACAAGCAAAATGTCCGCGCGTACGGTTAACCCTTTCAAAAAAGGATTTATCATTCCGCTATTACGCTGTTTTCTTGTACTTTGGTTTCTTCCTGCATTGACTGAGAATCATGTTGATTGCATAACAAGAGGCTACAGGTAGCCTACACTTTGTTCGAAGAAATTTTAGCCGATTGCCGTTAATGTTCGCAGTATGTCAATTTTTTTTTGTTACAATTCTTAGTTACAGTTTTCTTTCCTTTTCGTTTTCATTAGTGGTTAGAAATAACTGTAGAATTACCATCTCGAAAGTGGTTTGTTTAGTATATGCAATTCACGTAGGAATTTGCAACCTCATGCTGCTACTTGTTCTCGGCTATTGATATGTCAGGCCAATACGTCCTGTTTTATCAGAAGTATGGATTGCCGTACAACAACAAATCCTGCTCAAGCGGTCGCAATACTTTGAGTAGTGTAACCCGTGTTTTCTGAAGGCGAGTAGCCCTAGTTTTTGATCCCGTAATGTTTGTCGGTAAAAGCCGTACACGGTAGTCTAAGGTCCTGATTACATGGAGGATTTGAGACCGGACGTTATTTTCCAACAGAATTTTTCGCCTCGAGCGACAGCCACTGCGGCGAAGACTGTTCAGTGTTGTCTTTCTCTCAGCTGTGGAACACCAAGCGCTAGCTTGCCGAAAAAGCTTCAAAACGGTCTGAGACGTCGGCAAACAACAGAGAATACATCGTAGCAACAAAACCGTTGAGTTTCCAAACAAAGCTTTGAAAATAGCGTTTTTGGTATTAAACACAACACCGCCAGAAAGTCACGTAGACAGTCACGTATGTGTTGTTTCGTGAGCTTGGGCTGCCTGTGTACCAATGTGTTTCACCAATCCTCTTTCAGGCGCGGTTACCTTTCGAATGACGATTGCGAAGAGAGGAAGTGTATGGTCGCTCAAAGAAACTATGCCATTTAAAATAACTTACTAACCTCACTCACTCGGTAAGCTATGGAGAGCCGAGATCTTTTAGGTGACGTTGGTAGACAATTTGTAAAAGCCTGCGTGAGGGTTAGAATTTATGAGAAACACAAGCTGGCTGAATTCACCAACGACGAGGCCGTGCAGCGAGTTGTCGCTTGCCTCACTGAACCACTGGACAAGAACGATGTGGCTCGTGTCCTTGCGCAAGTTGGTAACAAGTCAAATCTTAGAGCGACTTTTAACATGGTTGACATTTACAAGGCTGTTAAGTTTTATCGTAAGGAACGTCGAGTTGGTGCTGAGAAGTTTCATGCAGAAAGTGCTCGGCGAAGGAAAGATGTCAGGAGAGAGTTAAGATTGTGCCTTAAATCTCGTGGTGAAAGGAAGGCGAGCACTGTGGGCAGTTCTCAAGAGTCGAATCAGCATCAGCGGTGCGAAGTAAAGAGTTATAAAGAAAAAGCTCGTTCGGATGCAGAGGAGAGATGGCAACTTTTGGGCGCTACGGCTAGTATTCCCGAGGGAGTAGATGACGGAGAACGAAATGCCGTGGTTCTGCATTCTAAGAATAGCCCAGTGGAACAAAACGAATGGGATAGTTCTGACGATGAAATTGATGAGCGCTTAGCATCATTGGATGAAGAGGGTATTTCTGATGATGAGATTGATTATGGGTCAGGTTTTATAATTGATACACTTGATTTAGGTTTTGAAACATGTGATGTCTATATAATAACATGTAAACATGTCATACAAGAAGCGTTGGGTGATAAGAGTAAGGAGGTCCGCATATCAAACAGAGTGATCAACGAACTACCTTGTGAGATAGTTGAGCATGATCCACTCACAGACTTAGCTGTGCTTTGCTGTCGCGACCAAGAAGGAAGTCTATCTGGAATTCCACGACTGCAGTTTTCTGAAGAAGAACCCAAGACGGGTGAAGAAGTTTTTTCCTTTGGGTATCCACTTACCCATCCTGGAAAAGAAGCACTCTTTGTAAGAGGCTGTGTTGCTGGCATTCAAGAGCGTTTTGGAAAACCAGATGTTAAAGTGTTAGATTGTCCAGTTAGTCATGGATGTTCTGGAAGCCCTGTATTGCGCTGGATTAATGGAGAAATGAAGGTGGTTGGTGTTATATTACAGAAACACAAAAAGGACATTTTGACATTAAAGGATCAAATCAAAATTGAAGAAATTCGTGCTTCCCTTGGTGCTGCATCTATTTCTGATGCACAAAATCATCTGACGGCAACTCACTTATTGGTGTTGAAACTGACTGATGCCCTGGAGACGCATACACAATTCAATAATTGTAATGCAATGACCGGAAATTTTGTGAAAAACTTTTGTATCAATGTCATTAACCCATTGACACCTTAAATGCCCTAGGATTCCTGCAGTTGACGAGTAGAATCATCTGGTATTAGACAGAGTAAAATATGTTAAGTCTCACCCCCAGGGGTCAGTGGGTTAATGGAGGGGACATAGTTTTTGACTGCTTAGCCCATTGACGCCCCAAATACCCTAGGACACCCCCAGTTAATGACTCACTGAAAAACTATGTCCCTATTAAAGTGCTACTATGATCAAATTTTTATCCCTTGAATTTTTTGGTTTACCACATAGAATACCAAGAAAGATTAAAAACGCTGTTTACCATTTGGAAATATCTGCATTGGTTCGGGAGATATATAAGTTTGAAAAATTTGTAAAATATGCAAATGAGAAGACTGATGACATCATTTACTCAACTTGGTATAACATCAAGTACATAAATAGAGCTATCTCGGTCAATTTGCAGCAGAGACCATTGAAACTTGGTGGGCTAATACTTCTGCAGGCAACACACCTACTACTACAAAGAAATTGGTTCCCATGGCAACTCACTGTTTTCCTGTTCCCTCCAACCTGATTTCAATATTTTTGGCGATCTTCAGCGAGAAAACCTTTTAACAAGGCCACAAAGTCGACCTAATATCTTTACATGCTTGCAGGATCATGCAGATGCAGATGAGGCTCCATTGGCAAAAATAGTATGCGAAAGGTGGCCTGCAAAGCCTTTAGTATCATGAGGTGTGGAACCCAGTATGTTGCCATGGTAACAACTGGTATGCTCATATTGTGGAGCACATCTACAAGAATCTTACTGCAAAGAATCAAGTATTTCTGATACAAACTGGCCGAGATATCTTCATCATAATTTATTTGATCAAAATTTGGTTGAGTTTATAACATCATCGCTTGGCTAATTTGCATATTTTAAAAACTTGAATATCTCTGGAACAAAGAGAGATATTTGAAATTATTATTCATTCAAAATATTTCCCCGTTTCTGATTGGTTAAAACCACACGCATAATTCACCATAACCAGCTGCTGTTCACCAAAATTTGGAAAGAAACTTTGTCATATTGAATCAATGATGTCAAAAGTGCAGCCCGCTGCAAATTATTGAACCGATGACGTCAAAAGTGCAGCCCGCTGCAAGTTATTGAACCTTTGACCGAAAAAAGCTGGGGACCAGAATGTGTTATTTTTGTTGAGCAGAAAAATGGCTTCGAGTAGGTTTAGACGTTTGAGCGAGAAAATATTTTGAATGAATAATAAAGCAATTATTGAATTTTGCTTTCGTAGAATATGAAGAATTTTGCAGATCTTGGAGGATGTTATCCACCTCGGCCTTCGGCCTTGGTGGATAACACCCTCCTCGACCTGCAAAATTCTTCATATCCTACTCAGCCTCATTCAATAATTGCTAAATAGTAAACAGCATTCTTCTACATGTGTATGTCCTAAAATGGCTTAGATAGGAAATATGCAAATTTCGTCATAGTAGCACTGGTGTGTCTGGTGTTAGACAGAGTAGAATCTGTCTCACTCCCAGTAGTCACTGGGTTAAGTTATACTTTGATTGGTAAAACAATAATATTATCTCTGGTAACCAGGGGCCAGTTGTTCAAAGCCTGGTTAGGGCTAACCGTTGGTTAAGATGTATCAAGACCTGTAGGTTTTCATGGTATTTAACGCTGGTTAGCATGAACCATGCTTTGAGCAACCTGGGCCAGAAGTTTGTGCTGTGCCTCTGCTAAATTAAGAACAGCTAAGGATTTAAGTCACAGATAGTACATTACACACTTCTTTGTGGAATTGTCATTTATGAATAAAAAAAACTCTGGCATTTCCAATGTTCTGTCAGTGTCCATATTTTAGACTTAACATTTTTTAAAGGAAGGCCTTGTATCGTAATAATTACCAGTGTTATTGTTTGATTGATAAGACTTGGAGAACCTTCCCACTACAAAGAGAGCCTGGTGGTAAGCTATTTTCAAACAAGTTTGTAGCTTTTTCATCCTTTTAATTAAAGTATAGAATTTATATTAAATAAATGGTTAGTGTTATTTGGTAAGTAATTTTAATGTACCAGTATCTTAGAAGCTGTATGTAAACAATGTCATTTAATACAGTGAAACCTGATAAGAAATCTTATGCTGTGTTGTGTATTAGGGTTCGGCCATTACTGTACCAGACCAAGTGCTTTACACCAAAGGGTTTATTAGAGCTCTGTAATCTACTCTATGTACAATGATATAATTTATGTTGTTGTAATCATGTGACCACAGTTTAGGTTGTGCTAACCAATAACAGCGGAGCTCAGGCGCGGGGGCTCAGGGGCGGGGCGGGCTGACCCAGGGGAATGATGCACAATGATAGAGTGGAAAATTCATGAATGCGTATATTAGGTGCAGTTACACTAGACCTCTTGCCCATGGGGAACCTTGGGGTTACGCCTTGGGTTGGGTTTACCCTGGGTTATGATCGACTCCCCATTTGCAGTTACACACTTGTAAATTACCCAAGGGGAAAGTAAGCGTTGGCCTGTTTTGGTGGGAAACTTACCTTTAAGATGAGACAAGATGAGATTTATTAGTTTTTCCACTAAATGGTTTTTGAAAAACTAATTACAATACAAAATACATTAAAATTAAGGATCTAAAAAAGAAAGTAAACATAGAAGATCTACATCTGAACGACAAACTTTTCTTTGGCTTATTTTCGGTAATTGTCACGATCGGCGCTTCTCTTAAACTCCTTTGGGCAGATCGGTCACACAAAAAATTGCTTCCCCATGGGAAAAAGCAACTTACCCAAGGGCAAAATGGCTAGTGTAACCGCAGCTATTAAGTATACAAAAAGCAATCACGAAAAAAAAATAAACATTCTTGTACTTCTGAACATTCCAGCAAAGACAGAAAAAAATGATGGTCCATGTTTACAAAAAGACAAGACAAACTCGCTTTCCTTTCTTTCACCCCATGGTGTCTAGAAAAATCAGGAAAACCAGAGAGAGATCACGTGAAAACTATGATTGTGGATAACTCATCTCGAGATTCTCTCGGTGTTCCAAGATGGCGAGCATGTCAAATTCCTGACCCTGAGGAAGCACATACTGTACGTGTCAAAATCCCTACCTAGGGAAAGGTTCTCTGAGTCAATTTCCCGTAGGTAGCCCACCCACCCTGGGGCTTAACATTGATAGGTGCATAATTATATCCATGTACACTATGTTGCTTTCTGGGGTTAGAAACGGGGGCTCTGCTTTTACTGGTAGGCTTGACCAAATCTATATTTATTATTGTTATAGACTATCTAATTACTAATGTATTTAACCAAAAATAAAGGAACAAACACCACACTAAGCACATGAAAGAATTTCAAAGGGGCCAAAAGGGTTTAGTACATTCTGTTCTGAGTTAGCCTCTTTGAACTTAGCAGCTTTCAGTCTTCCACCCCGTGGCCACTATTACCGATAATTCCCTTTCTTCTCTGGTAATCAGCGCATCTTCCTGTTGGAAGTAATAATATCACTTTGTATTATAATTGATATTCCAGGAACAAGGCGAACTGGATAGATTTGTTGCCATTGACTGATAAAAAGAGGGATTTTCAGATATTTTTCTTTGGTGAACTCCATGCCATCTCAGCAGCTTGTGTGCATTTGTATTTGTATGCCTACTCTATGACCTTGACACAAAAGATTTTAGTTTCAAAATAGAGGAAACTCTCTGGCATATCATTAATTGATTTTTAAATGGTCAGTGCACAGCTTGATGACCGTAGGGGGTAGTCAGGGTAGCTTAGCAGTTGTCAACAACACCTCCCACCCCTGTGACCCTGGCTCATTCCTAAACTTGGCCATGATGTCATATGTGTGCTGAGTATCAGTTGATCTCAATCTGACTCTGAGGGTTTTTCTCCAGTTTTCCTTCCTCATCAAAATTGACTATCAATTACATTCAGCTGCGGCAGATGCCCTCGATAGGGATAACCTCTGGTATAGTTCCCTTTCATTAAATCAAATAAATAAAGTTGCTATCATCATCATCATCATCATCATCATTATAATCACAGGCTGCCCTATTCCTCACATTGGAACAACAAGAAAGAAATCAATACTGTAAAGGGTGAAAATGACTCCTGCACTTGGTAGGACATACTTCAAGCGCAAGTCCCCAAATATTTCAGCAAATACATGAATATTACAAAAATCGTTGTCCAGGAAAAAGGGTTTCAAATGTAAACTCCACATCACATCAGCAGTCAAAACTACAAAGGAGTGCTAGCTGTCTGTCAGAAAAACATTTCTGCTTCTTTGGGAAAAGCTGATCCCTGCCAAATGCAGAGTCAAGCTCTTCACAGGAACCCCAAGGGACAGAGGTCAAAACTTTGCAATGCAAATACATGCCTCTTAACAAATGTATCATAAAATTCCTGTTAAAAGACTGAAAGTGCAAGAAAATGAGCAGCAGAGTAAGCCTATAAAGGGGCACCGTCACCCTTAATTTGCTGTTTTTAAGTCAAAAATGGGTAAAAATCTAAATTAGTACCTTGCATGTAGCTCACACTTACACCATTCCTAACAACCCACTGACAAGATATAAAATATATTTTATGGCACAAAGACCTGTTTGTATTTAATTATTGGTGTCTTTCTGAAGACACTGACTCCAAACTTGAAAAAAACTGGCCATTTTTTTCAAGTTTCAATCCATTTCCATTCTCTCCATCCTTGGTTGCAAACAACAAATAGCTTCAGTGCACTTCAGTGGTCATTGGCAACAAATTAAAACTACAATATTAATTTTTTGGTTTTCATTGATGCAAAGACGTCTTTTTAATAGTTTTGAAGTTTGACTAATTTTTATTGTTTGAATAATTGTTATTATTATGTGACACAGCCCCTTTAACGAAGTGGCTTCGTTCTCAGTGAAGGTGATCATCACAGTTAATAAAGCAACTTTACCAGTTGCAAAAGAAGCCTGGAAAATCAAACCTATAGTCCTCTTTCATAAAATGGAAACCACTTTTACTTTCTTTTGTACTTATGTTAATTAGAAGTACTGCCCTCATTTTGAAACAAAATTAATATTCTTTTGAAATTTGCTCATCGTAGCAAGGCTACAAAGGCTTTTTAGCATTAAAACAAAAGAATAATTTATTTGGCCACCATTATGAAAGAGGTCTATGTCAAGTGCAATTGCTCTGCATGGCTTTGAGGCAAGTTCAAGCACGAAATTTTTCAGGCTTTTTTAGCAACTGGGATGATCACTTTCACTGAGAACCACATAACCTCAGTTCAAATAATTATATAACACTTTCATTTGTTCTCTCTGTTAAAGTGTCTTTGTGTTTGACAGCTGGGTGACGATTAGGTCGGAAGCTTGTGGGTCAAACATCCCAGTAGCACTGCTTCTCCAATAATTGTCTCTTTTAATCAGACATTGATACACTTCATCATTTCCATGCTGAGGCAGGTGATCTCTTGAATATTCTTGTCGCATCTTAAAGCTTGTTGTGTTGCATACAGAGCATATAGCAGTATGTGGTGAGTTAATTAAGGTCTTCTTGGCCAGTGCTGAAAGGGGTGTAACTGCTGCAGAGCATATCCATGGGGTTCTGTCTTCTGGTGGTTGCTAGGATATTTTGGTTGGTAATAACCAGAAGGCTGAAATTTTTATTTCAAATTTGGACTAAAATATCATCATGGGTTGGATGGTGATTAGTTCTGGAAGATGCTGTTTGAGCTTGGTAATTTATAAGTCAATTGTGCATACCAGGAGCCCATGACTTGGAGATTTACAACTCGCATTTCTCTTTTGAATTACAGTTTACTCAGACCATCCTAAGAACAGCTTCTCTCACTGTATATTGTCAACTTAGCCAATTAATGTGTGTTGGCTCCAACTATATCAGTTGCAAGCTTCATAATTTGTCTTGTGAATTTATTTGGGAAATTTAGTAACATGGCAGAATTAAGATATTGAGGCCATGATATGACATAAAAGCTAGAGCGTAAACTTAGGCTAGCTTACTTGCACTACGGAGTCCAACATGGTCTCTTAACATTGAAATTTGTCATTCTTGTTCACTATAAAACATGACTCTTATCAAAACGTTTTTTTCTAACAGGTTAAAAGTCGAATAATTGTTCAAAGGAAAATTGTAGTTTCTTGGTAACATGTTTCCCACAGACAAACAAAAACTCAGGGTTACTATAGACCCACCCATTATTTGCATATCATTAAGTAACAAGTTGCCAAGCAACAAGCTCATCATCCTTCTCATGGATTACATAGATAAACATCAACAGTTGCACATTTTCAGATTCGCAGGACGTGACATTGTAGAACCCCTAAGGCTCTCTGAGGAACTGGAGAGGGAGAAAGCCTGCTCGCAGCCTATAGAACCCCCAGACCAGTGGGCCACAGTGTCCATAAACATTACTTACAAGCTTCCAAGGAGTTCTTGTAACTGAATGGGTAGAGCATCCCACCGATTTTACCGAGGATTCCAATTTTTTTTTTTTTTTTTCAGTTGTTCTTTCGCCTATTGCAGGGCAGCTAGTTTATCAACTAAAGTGCCTAATTTTAAAATATTATGTTCATTCTTCTGAAGCTTCCAACCAATGTGCATGTAACTGGCTCTGTGATGCTCTGAATCCTGTAGTTGCTCCCGTCGTCCAAATCTAATGAAAATTTCATAGTTAACCTACTCGACTTACCCTCGTGTTCAACAAAAGGCAAACCTGAAAGCACTGATCGCTTAAACTGCCTTAATTAAACCAGGAACGTCTCTTACATTGCATTTGAGGTCATGTTGGTTTTTCTTTCACTGAGCATGTACGGCCTGTGAGGAGGCCTGGTTACCTACCCATCGTACCATACTCTTCCGTGTAGAGTGTGGTATAGACTTGCCACAGGTCGACCTTACGAGAATCTCAGGAGGAAATGTTTTGGCGAGCCAAGCGTGATTTTTCGGACGCGAAGCGGATGAGCGAGCGGCGAAAGTCGCGAGAGGTCGACTTGTCTGGCTTGCAAGGTTTTCATTTGCGTTTCGCGCCAAAAAGGTGATGACGTCATTCGCAAGTTCTGCACTTGGGTGGCGCAATCCCACGAAATTTGTTTACTTTCTTGTAACGGCATCAGAAACAGTGACAAAATAAAACGAAAGCTTATTTCACTCTCGAGTCGCCGTTTGGAAAGGAGATCTCCAGTGATACTATTTGGACCAACACTTTGTGCCGTAATTGTGCTGATAGAACTAGTTCGGAAGATTAACGAGTAAGGGAAAGCTTCGAATCGTCGAGAAAGTCAATTGATTTCACTCGCGAAAGATCACGGTAGGCTTCAGGTATAGGAGACGTGCTCGACAGACATGCTAGACCGGGAATAGAAGTAGAGAAAAATCTGAGTGAAACTTACATTTAGCTATGCAATGACTCTCATCGATGAAGACACATTTTAAAATATTTTGTTTCAGTCGACGAAAAATGTGTCAATAGTTGTTGAGAATCGCCTCGGGACTTCCAGACACCAGTTTAAAATGTCCTCCAACTGTTGCTTTGAAGAATCGTCTTCTACATATGACGCTCTAATGCCACGACAAGTGACGCTAGAGATTACATCTTTCATGAGTGAAATCAGTGGAACAACAGGGTTCTCATTAAATGCCGGCAGCCGGCTAAAAACCGGCTACTTTAAATTTAGAGCCGTCTACTTTTCGGTCATAAACTTGCTATAAACAATGACAATTACGAAGACGGTAGCATTGCAATCCTCTCCAAGTAAACGATCATGGCTAGCTCAAAGGTCAGACTTTTCCCAGCTCCGGTTGGAGGAGACCCAAACAAATCTTTGCAAGACAGATATGCTTGAATTGTTTTCTTCCGATAATCGCGTAGTCTCCTTCGCAGCCGTTATTGGGGCGTCTTGCGACTCTGGCAAACGGCTGCAAAGGAGACTTACTATCGCGCAATCCGAATATCCTGTGGCTTCATCCATTCCATTTGTTCAACGTTACGCTTCACTGCGTATGGAGCTTGCGTATGGTAAATTTTGATTGACAACTCTATCCCCTGGGGTCCACAAGGACTACTCTGATTGGTGTAGCTCAGCGACCCGTTTTTGGGTCGCTAAAATTGGCGCCAATCAAGTATGAAAAGCCCTTCGTCCCACGTGCACGCGCTATCTAGTACTACCTGTAGAAATGGACACGGTTCGCGATGTTTTGGGCAGAGAAGGAAGAAAAGCCCTCAATGCTTGTGTGAAGGTAAAAATTTATGGAAAACCAGAAAGACAGAAATATGATTGGGAGCAAGCTTTGAGTCGATTACGTAGATGTTACGAAGGAGTGAGCCGGGCGTTGTTTGAAGACTTGCATTCTAAGAACTTTCTGCTTCTATCTGATGAGAATGGAGATCCAAATGGGGAGAAAATTTTCGACATCTTCGATATCCGCGACGCCATGGTGAGATGTGATGAGCTGCCTTACGTGGAGAAATACCCAAGACCAGGGCCACGGTATGATAACATGAAAGAGCTGATCGACAGAAGAAGAGCTGCAATTGAAAGAAAGTGCCGAGAAACGACTGACAATCCTGAACAGTACTCTTGGCTTGTTGCACGGCGCCTTGTGAGGGATTGCTTTGCTGGTGGCTTTCCAAGGGATGAAGGATTAGTAGTGGATCGCCAACTCCATAGCTCATACGCAATTTATGATATTGAAGGTTCCGTTCGTTTCTGGGATCATGCATTATTTCTTCCTGAGATATCTACTGATGGAGCTGCTTATGGACCTGGACGTAATATGGAAATAGCGCTTCGTGTGCACTTTGGTGTTCTAGAAGACCGAGGCAGCCGCAGGGAAAGTATAGCAAAAGATACTGAGCTAGAAAAAAACCAAAATGAGCGAACTGGTGGTAGTATGGAAACTGAGTTGTATTCAGGGTTTCAAGCGGCAAAAAAAGTTAAAGACTGTTACAGTAATGCCCTCTGGCTACCAGTTAATGATATCTTTCCCTTCAAGCCTTGTGAAGATCCTGATCGTAGGGATTCATACAGCATTATTGATATTGACGAAGCAGTTAAATATTTAGATGGAAAGAAGGCTATTCAAAAGTACCCAGAAGATGATTCTCCTGGTGCATGTGACCTCAAGAGGTTAATCGACAAGTGCAGCACTGAAATTTTTGAAGAATGTAGCTATGTTAAATATTCAAGGATGGAAGCAGAGCGCAGAGTGAGGGATTGCTTTGCAGGCCCCGGTCCAGTGGAATTTGCAGTGAAAAATGAAGTTTTACTTTCCAAGAAGGGTGAAGAAGAAGAGGGCAGTTGGGTTTCACAGGCCAACCAGACATACAACATTTTTGAAATTAAAAAGGAAGTTGATCGTCTGGATTCCAAAAAGCTTGGTGATTTGCTCCAAGAGGGAACATATGAAACTGCCATTAAAGCAAGGGCTGAAATCACAGAGGAGTACAGTGAAGCTTCTCAGAAAATTGAGATTGATCATGGATCTGGCATTATTGTTCACGAACATTTTGTGGTGACAAATAACCATGTCGTTGAAGATGCGAGGAATGATGCATCAAGAGAAGTTCGTATTTTTAATGCAGCCATTGGAGAATGTTCCTGTGAAGTTGTTCACTATGATGCACGTAAAGATTTAGCTTTGCTTTATTTCAAAGATGGGCTAAACTTAACAGCAAAGAAGATCCCTCCTTTACAATTGTGTAGTCAATCTCTACTTCCAGGGATGCAAATTTTTGCTTTTGGTTTTCCTATGAGTCACACAGGTGAAGCAGCTCTTTTTGTGACTGGCCATGTTTCTGGATCCAAGGAGAATTATTCAGGGCAAACATTTGCAGTTCTGAACTGTGCTCTAAATGGTGGTAATTCTGGTGGTCCAATACTTTGTTGGGTTGAAGGTCAATTAAAGGTTGTAGGTGTTGCAATGCAGAAGCACTTTAAAGAGATTTTAACTTTAGAGGAAAGGGTGAAAATTGAGAAAATACGAGAGTCTTTGCAAACTAGAACCATTTTTGGTGTTTCTGATGAGGAAATAAGAAGTGCAGCATCTTCTAGCTGTGACCCTAGCCAAATCCCTGTTGTTTTGGATCTGGGAATAAGAAGTGCAAAATCTTTTACACGTAGCTCTTGCACTAACCAAATCCCTGCTGTTTTGTATCAGGAAAGAGGAAGTGCAACACCTTCCAGCTCTGACCCGCGCCAAATCCCATTGAATTTGTTGACGTTAAAACTGTACAATGCACTAGAGACTCATTCACAGTTCAATTTAAGCAATGCAGTGCCAGGGCGTGATGTGATTGATTTTATAAAGGATACTTTGGGTAAATATAATGGTCAACATAAAGAGGAGTTGTCCCAGATACTTGATTGGTCTGATTAGCTTGTGAGCGTTTTTCCTTTAGTTTATCACTGCCTCTACATGTTAAATTTTTGAGACAAAAATGCCATGTAAGTTCAGTTGCTGAATGCTGCATTTGAGAAAACTGTGAAAATTTGTTTTCAAAATGCTTTTAGCATTTGAGGACGTTCACGCCCATTGCTACTGCGCATTTTTTTGTGCATGTAACGCATATGACATGCATCGTAGACCACGAAGGTAAACACAATGCTGAAGCTGCAAACAGTTTCCACAAGAATGGAACGTGAAAGCGTGTGGCATCATGGGATAGCTGTGGACCCAGCAGGTTTTCTCGGAAATGTCACGCAATGACGTGACAGTGCGAAAAGACAATCGCTTTGAGAACTTCGCAGCGACTTTACTCTCTTGAATACTTGGTGAGCCCCATTTTTCTTTCGGTAGATCACTTTCTTTCCTGATTTTGTCCGTTTTAACAAAAAACAAAAAAAGGTATGTGAGAAGTTACAAATGTTTCGTCTTTTATGCTCTAGTGCGACTGAAGTTTTCTTTCCTAGACTAATACGTACCGTTTTTCAAGGTCTATTTCACCACAGAAAAAGACATCAGCTGCAAAAGTTTATTTAGTTATATTAGTTATGTTTAATTGAGTATGTTTACCTGATCTAAATTTCACTAATGTAGCTTTTTTATTGCTGACAGTTGTAAGCTAAGATCGGATTAAAGTAACGCAAGCTTCTAAAAGTGCACCTCATGATCTCAAAAATGAGCACAGTGAGCCCCATTTTTTTTGCTTTTTGGCAAAAGTAGATCATTACCTTTCTGTGTGGCAAGTTTGAAAAAAATCTGTTTGTGGGAACATTTTGGGTGCGAACGTCCTTAATTTAATGGAAGGTTCCAAATTTTACAAAGAGCAATCTTTATTAGAACCTCTTGATTTTATTTAAACACATGCTGTGTTAGGCAAACTTTTGCAAATGTACAAATGTGAAAAGACTGGTTTTGTGTGCACTTACTAGCATGGCTGCCAGGAGAAGTCATTAATTGTCATTAATTTTATTAATAATTATTTTTTGTGAGCACTGAACATATCATTATAGATAATACTTAGCTCTTTGTTTTTATCGCTTCCATTTATTGCTGGCGCTAGATTATTAACTCATTGACTCCCAGGGGTTCCCCATTGACAAGTAAAATCATCTGGCGTTAGACAGAGTAAAATGTATAAGTCTCATTGGCCCTTACAGGAGTGAAAGGGTTAATAATGGGGACATAGTTTTTGAGTGAACCTGGCTGTTGTTAACCCTTTCACTCCTGTGGGGTTCCCCATTGACAAGTAAAATCGTCTGGCGTTAGACAGAGTAAAATACGAAGGCTGGCCGTTTAGGCTGGTTAGGGTGTCAAAGGGTTAATTAAAGATGTGTTGTTTTTTGAGTTTTATTTGTTGCCCAGTCACAATCACAGTCCTTTTGATAAAGGCTTGTGATTTTTATTTGTATGCAAGAACTGTATGATATCCATGAATAAATTATTGTAGGTTTCATGTATCTATAAAATCATTAATAATTTGTGGTTAGTACTGGACATGATAGGTGATTCATGATTTTAGTTTTTCATTCCTGTATTCATGCAGCAGATAGATTATGAAAGAGAGAGCACTGGCTAATATCGATTTTTTGAGTTTAATTGTGGCCCAGTCAGAAGGGTCTTGACAGACAGTGAGTCCTGTGGGACTTGCATTTAAGTCCAAGCACCCATTTCAAATATTGCTGATAAACAGTATTAAGTCTTAGCACCCATTTGAAATGGTTAGCTTTCAATAATGAGGGTTGTCCAATACTCCGACATGAGATTCATGGCACTTCACAATAGACATCAGCAAGTGTCCCTCAACCTGAATCCTTAAGAAAATAGTAACAATTTTGTGAGACTTAAAGAGCGGGACACTTTGTGACACTTTGTGATGTCTATTGTGACGTACCAGGAATCTCATTATGTCGGAGTATTAGACATGTATGTCAATAACTGTGCAATGCGTGGCTCACATATTGTACGACCTCCAGTCACAATCACAGTACTTTTGACAAAGGACTGTGATTTTATATCCAAATATGATATTCATGAGTTATTGTATATTTCATGTATCTGTTATTAACTGTTTTTATTGCCTGTGTTCATGCTGCAGTTAGATTTATATTAAAAAGACAGTGTTGGCTAAAGTAGATTTTTTGAGTTTTAATTGTGGCCCAGTCACAATCGTAGTCCTTGTGATTTTGTTATCCAGATGTGATACCCATGTGTTCTATGTATATTTTTAAGAGATAGCATTGACTGAAATGGTTCTTTTTAGTTTTATGTCCAAGTTGCTCCTTACTTCATTAACAACATGTTAAGAATAATAATTATTATGAATCTTAGGGGCCCTGTTATAGAGTTTAATCAGTAACAGAAGTATAACCCATTCACACCTCAAATGTCTTAGACACCCACCATTGACAAGTAAAAGCATCTGGTGTTAGAGTAAAATCTATTAAGGTGGCTCAAACCAGTTTCAATGCTTCCAATTAATGCTCTTTTAGAAAGGTCAGCACCACAGTGTTGTATCATGTATTAGCAATATTGTGGTACCAAATGAAACACGAATTATTGCTGAACAAGATACAGTCATTATTTTGACGTAATGTTTTACCGTGGCGATGGGCAAGCCCTGTAGAAACACCCATAATTTTCTCTTTAGTTGGTTATATTTCAAAAATCAACTGGGTGTCCCCCGTTTTTTTATTTCTGAAAAGTAATCTGAATGGCAAGATGAAACTTTCCACAAAGTTTAAAAAAATTCTCTCTAGTGGATTCAGAGCCACCTTAATTCTGTGATTTTGTTAAGGTGGCTCTGAATCCACTAGACAGAATTTTTTCAAACTTTGCGGAGAGTTTCATCATGGCCTTCGTATAACTTTTCAGCAATAAAAGAGGGGGTCACAGAGTTCGTTTTTGAGATATGAGCAACTAAATCCAAAATATAGGGTGTTTTTGCTGGGCTTTCCCATTGCCGAGGTAACTTATTACATCACAATAATGATCAGATCTTATTTGGAAATAATCGCTGTTTCACAGGGCACCATAACATTGCAGTTTCGTGACACAGTGTTGTAGCGTCATTCGATCTAAAGATAGTGTCTTCTAAGTGTTGAAACCCTTTCGAGTATGGTTCTGTAACCTGGAACATTAGAAAATTCCTTAAAGTGCCCCTAACCCCAAAATATTTTTTTCTCCAAAATGAATCTTTGCGCCTGCTTGAAACACGTTGCAGCCATTTTTCCTTTTTTCTAACAAATCCTGCCACTTTATAGGCTTTAAAAGTAGCAAAAATGCGAGCATCTTTTGTTCACGACCGAGTCAGAAGGGGAGTGGGTCTATTCCTGAGTTGATTTCACAATCTACTGTGCAGGCATGTTTGCAAAGAGTTAATGCAATGTAAATCAGTTTGTGATGTCAAATCAGGAATAGACCCGCTTCCCTTCTGACACAGTTGTGAACAACAGATGCTTGGTTTTTCGCAAGTTGTGAAGCCTATAAAATAACAGGATTTGTTGGAAAAAGGAAAAATTGGCCCAGTGCGTTTTGAACAGGTGCAAAGATTCATTTTAGTGAAAAAAATATTTTGGGGTGAGGGGCACTTTAAACAAAAACGTTGCTAGATTGAAGGATCATTTTGATCAATTTGTTTTTCCCTGATAAAATATAAATGAAAATATTTTATGCTGCACATGAGGTGCATGAACAGCTCGACGTTGATGTCTTACTCTGCAAGAAGTGGGAACGAATGATCAATACAGCTCTAAAAACACAAACAAACAGAAAAAGAAGGTAGCAAACAACAATTAAGACATCATGTTTACTTCGCTGTAAAATTTACCACCTTGAATGCCCTTGATACACATAACCTTCATGGACCGAGAGAGATTAAAACTCCAGGTAACTTACAAAGTGGTATTAACCAAAGTAATTCCTGTCTTGTTAAGGTGGCATAACCATGGCTTGGTAAGTGAGCTCCCAGTCTCCTTGCAGCTTATTGCTATGGTTCCTTGCTCCAACTATGTTTACCCTCTCACCATGGCTCAAGCTTACCTGGTATTTTGTATTCTGAAGGGAAGTTTAGTTCTGGTGCCTACTTACTATTATGCCCCTTTATTCCTTCTAAACAATAACAGTTTTCATCATCGTTTGAGTCAAGTGCATGTTTAGACAGAGATCAATAGTCTCGTAGTTGAGAAAATTTTTAATGTTAGGCTTTGGGTTGCTGCAATCCAACTTTGATATGTTCCTGTTGTGAAGCCTGGGTAAGGCATCAAGTTTTCAGGACCTTATGACAAAGCTCTGGCAGCAGCTTGAGAACCACTGCTGCTGTATACTCGATACCTAAAATTCAATATTATTATTTTTATGTAATGTATTAACCTGTATTATTGTTTTAGTTCTGGAACACTTATCAGCTTATGTATCTACCAGTAGTTTCATAGCCTGCTGTGCTACCAGGGAATCCTTCAACTGGAAAATGCCAAAATGCAACCTGCCAGCAATTAGGCGACATTTGCTTATGATGAGGGGATTTAGGAAGGAGATTGTACCTGGTACTTAAGGTGGCTCAAACCAGTTTTAACACTTGAAAGAAACGTTCTTATTAGGATGATTGACACTACAACACTTTATGACTTAACAGCAATGTTGTGGTACCATATCAAACACCAATTATTGCTGAAAAAGATTCAGTCATTTTTGCAACGTAAAACG
The DNA here is from genome assembly GCF_036669935.1 of Montipora foliosa. Taxonomy (NCBI): domain Eukaryota; kingdom Metazoa; phylum Cnidaria; class Anthozoa; order Scleractinia; family Acroporidae; genus Montipora; species Montipora foliosa. The sequence continues at coordinate 29,639,252 of NC_090878.1, forward strand.
TTATTGCGGAAACAGGAAAGCCCTGCAAAAACGCCCCATATTTTGGCTTTACCTGCTCATATCTCAAAAACGAACTTAGTGACCCCCATTTTTTATTTCTGAAATGTAATTAGTACGCCAGAATAAAACTTTCTGCGAAGTTTAAAAAAATTCTGTGTAGCGGATTCAGAGCCACCTGAAATAATTGAAAATTTAAGGTAGTCATGAATCCACACCATAGACTTTTTTTAAACTTTGCAGAGAGTTTCATCTTAGCCAGTTAATCACTTTTATGCAATAAAAAAATTGGGGTCACCAGGTTCCTTTTTCAGATATGAGCAACTAAAGCCAAAATGTAGGGTGTTTTTGCAAGGATTTCCTGTTGCCATGGTAACTTGTTACATCACAAAAATGACTGCATCTTTCTTAGCAACAGTTGATGTTTCACATGGCACCATAACATGGGTGTTACATGACAACGTGTTGTAGTGTCAATCCTTCTAATAACAAGGTCTCTTGAAAGAGTTTAAACTGGTTTGAGTGACACGTGAATGATTGTTGCATTTAGGATCTTGGTAGCCAATAAGTCTGCCATTTTCAGGTTTAAAGATATCCCCATGTTTACTCAAGGTGGCAGTGTGAGCACACCCAAGGGCTTGGTTGTTGGTTTGAAGTCCCAGCGGGGGTTAGTTCTCAGCTACATAGCTGTAGGGTTTAGACTGAAATAAGTTCAGGTGAATTTATTCCACAGAAACAAAATGAAACTTTATTTTGCAGCAACCAAAGTATGTTTGTTTCTTCAAGATGGCTACTGCTGTAAGTCATGTGACAGGAGACTAAGCAGTGGAGTCGCCACCTCCCAGGCTCAGTCATTTTAGAGGGTCGTGTGCCTGTGTTGTATCAGGAGGGCCTCCCCAGTCTTCTGTGGGCGTGGCTTCTCTTCTCTCACTAAGATTGTAGCATTGTTTTGTGTGAACTTGTGACCAATGATTTTAGTTTGATAAGATTATCATTTGATAAATCTATAAATTTGAAAGTGAAATAAGGAAAAAAGTAGATTGTCAAGAAAATATGATCTTGCACTTTGCAAGAAAAACTGGAGCTGGCCTTTGGTCACACCGAACATTTTCTGTGTTCTTGTTGGTGCCCACATTTATTTAGAATTCCTTTCACTTTTTACAAATCTAGTACCCACTCTTCCCTCTACCCCTTGACAAAGTTTCCTTTTTTGGATTTTGTTGAATTTTCCCACCTTGTTGGGGAGCAGGTGTGGTGCTGTTATTATCAATGTGATTAGCCTAAGATGAGGTATTTCTAGTCACATCAATATATCATTCCCCAATGCATGTATGTAAAAGGTGGGGCTTACAAGCAAACTTTAGATTATGGGAAGAAGAGTTTGTTGGCAACCTGGCTTTTCCAGTGTCTTAGGTTAATTTCTGCACTCAACCTTGTCCCCAGGGTCTCTCTTCTTGAAGAAGAGAGACCCTGGGGACCAGGTTATTCTGCACCCAGCCAGTTCTCTAATCTATCAAGTTTTTATTAACTTGAATCTTTTGCGAACACTTTTTTAAACAAATTTACAAGTCAAGGTGGTGGTAATTTTTGTTGTTGTTGGATGGGCATAAAAATAGAAGTAGAAAGATTAATGCTTGAGATGCTTGCTTCTGTCCACAGCTTATTTATGTATGGCTTTCATATACATTAACTTTTGTCATATCTTTATCCTGTACAGGGCTCAATATGAACTCACATAATGACCAGCTCCCAGATGGCTTGATAGCTCAACTGGTAGAGCACCATTCAAGCCTGAATTTGTCACCCTTTCCTAACGTTAATTAATAACTGCCATGATCAGCATCTTTAAACTTGATTAATGCTGGCAGCACCTACTGACACCCAGCCTTAAAGATGAAACGGTTCTTTTCTGCATCAAGTATTAAACTCTATTTGCGTGCAGAATTTTATGCTTACACAATAACTGTGTAGGGTAGAGAAGATAATTATTATCTACTCTTTCAGGGTTGGATATCAGCTCCTGTTGGACAATTTTTCTTGGCTGTAGAGTGTCCTCCTTCTGGCTGAATTTAGGAAAAACCTATCATATCTTTCTTTGTTTTTCATTCAATTCAACTCTCAACCATTAATAGTGTGAAGCTTGCTGGGTAATGTTTGACCTGCATACCATGTGTGTTAATTGTTACTGAGAATAGGAATACTCTAGGCAAAATAATTCTGAAACATTTATGCATGCAATTTATGGATTCTTCCAAAAAATGAATTCTTTTCATCAGCATTATTCTTAAAACTTTCTTGAATATCTCACAAATCATAGATTCATCACAAGAAGCAGTGAAGTTTATCAAAACAAGGTCAACTGCAGCCTTGCTTTTATTTAAAAGATCAAGCAATTTACCTTACAATTATTTTTAAATGGGATATTACTGAAAATCCTAATGTCTGACAACATTATTTTTTCAGGAACAGAAGAAAACCAAGCAAGTTTCCTCAGATGAAGAAAGTGATGATGAGGTATTTTGAGGAAGGGGAAAAGATGTCACCAACTCAGTATCCCAGGGATATACTCATAGCACCAAATCCCCTTAAGTTCATTACCATAGGTAATATCTACCACCCACCCCTTTCATGCTCAACAGTTGTATGAACTGGAAGAACTGCATGAACTCAACAGTTGTATGAACAAGGGACTACTGGGACGGAGCAGTGGTGAGAGCACTCGCCTCCCTCCCCAGGGATATACTCATAGCACCAAATCCCCTTAAGTTCATTACCTCAGGTAATATCTACCACCTACCCCTTTCATGCTCAACAGTTGTATGAACTGGGAGAACTGCATGAACTCAACAGTTGTATGAACAAGGGACTACTGGGACGGCGCAGTGGTGAGAGCACTCGCTTCCCACCATTGTGGCCCGGGTTTGATTCCCAGACTTGGCATCATATGTAGGTTGAGTTTGTTGGGTCTCTACTCTGCTCTGAGAGGGTTTGTCTGACGGTACTCCACTATTCCCCTCTCCTTACGCACCTTTATTTGCTCACACAGCATTGATTTTGAAGGGGTGCACCCCCTGCACCCTTCCCCCAGATCCACCCCTGGGTACCAAGTGTCTCCTTCCCAATTGAAACCTGCCCAATCCCTATTCGTGAAGTCAAGGTTATCCTGAAAATGGGATGCCATTTTGAGACTTTTAACGTGAGTGCTTCCCTTTTGGTATATCTTGTTCAAATTTAGTAATTAAGAGATAGGTGTCTCTGAGTGTTGATAGTATCAGCTCTCACGAGTGTGCCAGGCAGGCATTTCATGCTCTCTTCCAGACCAGATTAAAAACAACTTGTTCTATTCGACATTTTCAAAGTGGTGATCACCAAGTGGTCACCACGGAAAGTAAACATGTTTGACGATTCTTACCTGCTAGTTCTTCCTAGTTTACGTGGCTTGCACCGCACAGAAAAAAACAAAGTTATGAAAAACAAATCATGATTATTTCAAATGAGTGATAAAAATACCCTAATGTATTTAAGCTATAATTGTAAAGCATAGTGGTTGAGGGATACCCTTATTTCCCAATGCACAGTCTTTAGAAGTATATCGATAAAGAGTCAAGAATTCGTCATAGAAACTAAGTCACTCAAATAATGTAATTTTGCTTTCTTGTAGATAACAGGTGATGAAGACTTGAACTTCAAGATGCTCGATCAAGTGCGAAGTAAATTGAAGAAAAGAAAAATGGGAGATAAAGAGAGAGATAACCTTGATGAAAAAATGACCACAGATGCATCTGAAAATCCGTTAGTATATCCACAGAAACTCATCTTAACGCTGTAGGTCTTATTTTTCGCCCTTTGTGAAGGAATCCAGGTGGTCCCCCAGATTCCAGAGGCCAGATGCCAGCCTATGGATTCCGAATCCCTAAAAATGGATCCCGGATCCCGCGTCGTGGATTGCGGATTCTGCCGAAATGGACCTGGGGCCGGTTCCCGAAAGGTGTAATAACCCTATTCCAGGGATAAATGTCCCTGGAATAAGGCACATTTATCCCTGGAATAGAGTTATTACACCTTTCAGGAACCCGGCCCTGGATTCCATGTAATGGATTCCGGATCCCATGCTCTGGAGTCCGGTTTCCAAAGCCTTACGTTCGAGGGAATCCGGATTTCGCATTCTTTCACATTAGGCCATATTTTGATTTTGCACCTATCATAGACAAGGGGCACTAAAGTTGAATTTTCGACCAACGGCTTCGCTGATCATATCTTCGGCGTCGCAATTGTCCATTCTTTTTTTTTTTTTTTGGCAAATAGAGAAAACTACGAGATCAACTATTAAGCCGAGGCCAATCGATATAGAGCGCATTCCATTCACCACTGACTTCCCAGTCGCTCGGTCAAACCATTGTTTTATCTACGTAAAACATGATAAATAGAGTTTAAGCATGTGAAACTGATTTTTATATATTTTATATTTTTATCAATCCATTTCCTTCTTCTCAAACCTAAGCTGAACGCACCGTAAAAGTTTTTCCAAGGTCCATCAGATGTCATCCTACAATGATTTATTGATTTTTTTTGTTTGTTTCTTCTCCAGCAAACAGGAATCAGCCAGTGCTGAATACAAACGACTAAAGCGGGAAATGATGGAGACAAAAAGGAAGAAGGATAATGAAGGCAAAAAACACTCAGGTAAAAAGTACTGTATCCAGTTTTGCAATCCGTGGTTATTTTAGCAGCTTTTCAATCGAAATTTAAAAAAAAACTAAAGTAATTACTGTGACCCATCAGTGGAGACGAAAGGAGTTGGACATGCTGCCTGGTCTTATAGTTCCTCGCTTGGTGATTGAGTTAGAAATCTCTCGCCCCGCTTTCAGCCAATGAGAGCTAAAAGTCGCTGGTTCTCATTTTCTCGCCCTAAGGGCCCGCTGCATGTATTTTCTTTCAGTTGCGTTATGATTGGCTTCTTCCTTTGAAGTGGTTACTAGGGTTTCCGTTTACGTCACTGAGTTGAAGCAATTAAGGATGCTTTAAAGGGTTTTCAGTTGAGCCAATCTCATCCCCAGAGTCCGCTTTTCTTTTGGTCGGCACCAAGAACGCGGACTCTGGCTACTTCCAATTTATGCGCAGTCGAATTGAAGGTCCATTTGTAACCATTGACAACCACTGTTGTTTCAAATTTCTGAGCGAATATTCACCGAGACGAAGTCGAGGTGAATATTCACGGATAATCACTGAACCTGAGGCGAATAATTGTTTTAGTATAAATACACAGGTGATTATTTCAAAAAAGAGAAAAAAAAACATTTCAACGCGAAATCATCTTCACTACAGTGGCAAAACGACTACTGGCAGCCATTTTGTCCGTCGAGGTGATTATCGGCTGATACTTGTCTTCAGGTGCAGGTTTTCAAAAGCTTTCCAAACTTTTACGTTATCGTTTTCTGCGTACGTGTATTTGTGTCCATTTGTATTTCTGCGAGCATGTATTTGTGTTGCGTTGTGATTTGATTGTCAGCGTGTGTTTTGATTGGCCAAAATTTTACCTTGGTTTTGGATTTATTGCACCCTTTTCAAAGCTTCTCCAACGTCCTTGAAAATTTGAATAACGGGTTAGGGGATGTTATATTGATAGTAACGTCAACTTTCTTCAGTGTGTCCAATCAAAAGAACATAAGTAAGAACCGATCAGAATGCGAGTTTAGTTCAGTGGATTACTTGAATAGAACTGTTTACAATTGAGTGTTGTAAAACAAATACCAAAGCGATTACTTCGACCAATCACGTCAGGTGCAAAGAGCGCAATGAGCCAATCCAAATTCGTAGCAATTCCATGTAACTTGCTCAAAGCGCGGGAAAAATCGCGCGTGCAAGTCTCGATTGGTTTTGGATTTCCTTTTCATTGGTTGATAAACTGGTGCGAGATTTTTAAACCATTCACTAAGCGTAGCAATAGACCATTTTCGAAATATCAATATTCAGTTTTATAGCGAGGCAGAGAGGACAAAAACAATAGAAACACGTTGGAATGAACGTGACAACTATTTGCATATCATCCACTTTCCTTTGTCTTCTAAACCTCTCTTTCAAGCTGAATTTTAATCTATCGAAAGTGGCCTATCGCAATCGCGTATTGAGCCATTTCCGAGTTCATGTCTGCCTCCTCTTCAAAGTGAGTCTAAGTGCTAAGTGTTTCTTATGAAAATTAGTGTTTGTATTGTGTTCTCTGCACTACAGCAATAGCAAAATTGATATACGTTATTTGTCGGTTGCTTTAACAGCGTCTAAAGAATCGGATGTGCTGGCCGCCTTTCACGCGGAACAAGTGACTTACCTTGAAAAGAAGAAAGCGGCGCAGAAGAGGAAAGGCGAGGGACGAGACGAGCAGGTAAAGTGTTCAGCTCGCAAGCACTAATAAGGAGCTTTAGTAACGACAACGGCAACGAGAATGTCGTCGTTAAATGTTGTTGTAATCGCTTCGTAACTACTCCAAGCATTTTAACGTGACAAAGGTGTGGAAAACCCTCAATAAGGAAACTAGAATGAACGACGCTTGCTTTAGGGAAGAAAATGAAAATTTATCCTCAAGCGCTCACGTTCTCCCTAAAACCTCAAATTTGGTCATTTCGCGTTGTTAGGGACTTTAAGATCTACGACGACGACGGTCGACGAAAACGTCACTTCAAAATATAACTTGGCTCTATCTTAAGTCTTTCGCGATTATTCAGTTTTGTTCACGTCCTACAATATGGGTGAAGTGTCCTAAAAATAAATTGACACGAGCGGTTTCAGAGTGAAAAGAGAGAATGAAAGATTCCCTGTTGCATGCTTACGTTGTCGTCAAAACCTCACATTTGGTGATTTCACGTCGTCGTTATCCAGAGGACCGCTAAAATATTTGCTAAAATCCGTGCTGCACGTGCAGCACGATTATTTATGCTCTTTTAACCAATGTTATTATATCTCTCAGATAGTACGCGCGCTGTAATTGGCTAAATTAGCGGGCCGTATTCTACAGTACGGCCCGCTGTACAGCCCGCTAAATTTAAAATTTCGATAAAACATCATCTACCGAGTTTTTCATGTCATTTCTGTTGCATAAACTTGTACTGAAAACTGTTTGAATCTTGCAAGCAACTATTTCAAACTTAACAGCCAAGAAGATTTAGTTTTTGGAATTTTGGCACGGCAATCTTTGTGGCAGTTGAACCTTCCGCTTGACTTTGACTAGTTTCCCTGCCCGCGCGCCGGATTAACCTCAGAGATATAATAAATATCTTACTAACCTCGTTTTCTCGGTCCGTACTGTAAGTTACGGATCCTCGTTTTTTCCCGTTGATTTATGCCCCGCGCGCTTCGCGCTTGGGCCATAAATCAACGGGAAAATACTCGGTCCGTTACTTACAGTACGGACCTCGAACTCGGTTAGTAGGAGGTATATATTATTGTTTTGTGGCGTTGTCGTAGTCGTAGCCGTGGTCGTTTCTTAAACTCCCTGTTTTGCTGACGACGGCAAAGAAACGGACAAAAATTAAAAGATGCGCGTGTCGAGCGTGCAAAGCTATTGCTTTTGCTCACTAAATATGCAAATATGTGACGTTCTCGTTGCCGTTGTTGTTGCTTAAGCTCCTTAATGCCCAGAAGTGCAGGCAGCCCTATGCAAGACTCGATGTGTTGTATGATGTTCTGACTCCTCCTTAGCGTGCTTTCAGAAGGCCTTTTTTCTTCCACCGTTGCACTATCTTAGGAGCTTTTTTGAATGAGAAAAATATGATAATATTACCGAGAGCAATCCTACAAAGCCGGTCATCCCAGCGCGAATATTAGGGAGCTTAAGCACGCGCATTTTTGAGACACAGACGGCAACCGGATCGCGTGCCAGGACAGTGATGTCTCCCAGATTTTTATACTAATCATCTCTAATGGAGAAAAGATACTTAGCCATACAAATGTGGTTTGTGAAGACAAGTTAAAAGGGAAAACAGCTCACTTCCGGTTGGCGTCCGCGTCTCCAAAACGCGCGTGCTTAAGCTCTCTATTATTTAACCGTCTGAGAAGTAGCAACATCCCAGCACCATGCAAACTAAATTGTCTCCCAAAATTCGTGTTATAGTGAAGAAAAAACGAAAAAAAGAAGGCGTCTAGACGTATAGTGCCCCACCTGATAAGGCACTTACAAATTAATTGGGAAAGCATATGGGATTTGGAGCATCGCACAGAAGAATGCGGTCCGCCAGTATCCCATTTGGCTCCTGGGTCCACTTAATTAGCCAATCATTCTTTACAAACTTTTCCCTTTGTACCATCATGAAATTAAATTTTTGCATTTTGAAAGAATACCAGGAATTGCCTTTGCTTAAGTTCTCTTTTCCAATGACGATGGCACTAACGGCTGCAACGAGTGGCAACATCACGAAACGCCAGGATAAATGACAGCACGTGCGGCCCGTCAGTGTACTGCACGTGTTGCATGCATTCTTGTAACTTGTCTCGGAAACAACGTAGATTGGTAAATTTAGAGTTTTGAATGGGTAGGTTTCACGTTCCGTCATCTCCGCCATGTTGGTGGACGAAAACAAAAGATCTCTCATTATTTCCTTTTGTTCGTCCACCAGCCATTGTACATTGTAGCAACTTGCTCACTTCCGGTTGCCGTCCGCGTCTCAAAAACGCGCGTGCTTAAGCTCCCTAATAGGGACGTTAAGATCTACGGCGGCCACGTCGACCAAATCGTCACCTCAAAATAGAACTTCGCTCTAGTAAAAGTCTTTCGCGATTATTCCATCTCGTTCACTTCGTACAATGTGGGCGAAGTATCCTAAAAATAAATTGGTACGAGCGGTTTCAGACTGAACATAGAGCATGAAAGATTCTCTGTTGCATACTCACGTTGTCGTCAAAACCTAAAATTTAGTGATTTCACGTCGTTTTCACGCAGAGAACGTTAAAACTATGAGCTAAAATCCGTTCTGCACGTGCAGCACGATTATTTATGCTCTTTTAACCAATGATATCATTGTTTTGTGGCGTTTTCGTCGACGTCGTCGTCGTAGATCTTAAGCTCCCTTTTATTCCACGAGGACGCGTTGGAGATGAGATGGTAGGGACTTTAAGGTTTATGACGTTGACGTCGACGAAAAGCTCATCCCAAAATATAACTTTGCTCATTCGCAGATTTTTCGCGATTATTTCAACTCTTTTACGTCGTACAAAGTGGACAAAGTATACTAAAAATAAGCTTGAGAAGCAGCTTAAATGCTGTCGGATATTTTGACAAAGTGTGGTTTTCTGCAGACTGGAACTCGTATTATACGTTACCTTAAATACGTAGAGCACGACTTTGAGAACCAGTACAAGTGTACTTGTCCTTGTACTCGTGCACTTTTTTGGCCGATGTTTGTGCACTCTTAGACTCGCTTGTTCTACGGAAACCACCTTTTTCTTGTCTGCGCAGAACTTAGCGCTCCTGGCGTCTTTTCAAGCCAAACTCGAACAATCACCAGAGGAAGACGAAGAAGAAAAAGATGACAGAGAGAAATTGCAGAAGGAAGATGAAGAGGGAGACGACACGGGATGGTAAGGAGATATTATACACTTAATATGTGATCCCGAGGGAAACAGTTAGTTTTGTTTTCCCGAAAGTCTGGAGGGAAAACAAAACTAACTAGTTTCCCGAGGGACCAGACATTAAATTTGGACCTTTCCTATAACAATCGCAGCAAAACATCCGCAGCGGGAAACAACTGCAAGATTGTATCCCGGTCGGGATACATTTGAATTTGATCAGTGGCACGTGACCAAGAATCAACTATTAACAGTGCTCGTTTTGTTGAGTGAAAGTCTAGGTATATAACAATAAAACTTACGTCCATCCAAAAGCTCTTGTTAGATCTTGCAGTAATTTGTGTTGACTCCTTTAAGAGTAGACAATTAACTTTACTTTTCTGTATTCTTAAAACTAATCTCTCCACCTTTTGCGAACATATCATGTTATTTTCTCTTGGAGACAGATGTTAACAAATGCACGAAATTAGATGTACGCCGATTTGATGAGCGACGCAAAGTATCCCCTTGCACTTAAAGTGCCTCTGTGATTAAAAAATCACTTCCCTTTTTTCTGCAGATTTTGAAAGTGTGTTTGCTTAACACCTGACTGGCAAAATTTTGATCTTTGACTTTTATCCAAAGGCTGTTTACTGTTTACTTTGCGTGTAAGTTTTAGATTTCACGATCCGCCATTACTCACGTTCAAATTAGCAAGTCGGGAAGTAAGGGGTGAGGGAGTTCTCCATAACATGCAGGAGGCTGTAATCTCGGGAACATATTAAACATCTCTCGCACTTTTAAAGTTGTAGCATGAACAATGAACACACTCTCCATTTATTAACTTCTTCCTTCAATATTTTCCGGTTCATTAATCATCAAGGAAATTATTGACAGCCGAATCAGTTATATATTTGAGAGAATTTTAAAGATTTTATAACTACCATTTTAGATTTTAGAGATCGTATATAGTTTATCAATTTTGCTAGTGCTAATTTTTATATATAATTTAAATTTTAAGTTTATATTCTTATACTAATTTTTCACTATAGTCAACGGGCTACGCTCACGCGCCCCGTCATACTATTTTAATTGTATATACCGGTAGCATACAAAAGTTGTAACTGCTGCATAATAACTTGATTAGAAAACTAACAGATGTAGGACTTACAGAGGGACTAAATATTGTAAGAAAGTGTCAGAAATGGGTCATTTCACAAAACTGTGAGATTGTAAAGGGATTGTACTATTGTTAGACCGAATGCATCTTTAAGTTACGTAGATAATTGCATAGACTATGTCCGCGGTTTTCTTGATTGCAAAAGGATTTTCTGAACTTGAGGAGACTACAAATCAACTGAAAGCAGCACAAATCTAATCAAACGACTGTCGAAAGTAATTACGCGATTGCAATTGCTACGCTAAGTGATTGTTTTAACAATCTCGCGCCAGTTTTTCAGCCAACGAGAAGGAAAACCAAAAGCAATCGGGACTTCTACACGCGATGTTTCGCGCGCTTTGAGCAAGTTACATGGAATCGCTACCAATTTGGATTGGTTCATTGTGCTTTTTGCACCTGCTGTGATTGGTCGAAGTAATTGCTTTGGTATTTGTTTTACGACACTCAATTGAAAACCGCTTTAATTACTAATTATCTGTTTTCACGTGACGTCACGGCCGCCATCTTGGTGTCCCCAAACAAAGAAACGGTGGCAGTGTTGGTGTCTGGACCCAGTCCTCCGGGAATTAAACTAAATTACTATGAAACTTACATGGGCCATTCTTTTATTCTAGGATGTTTCACAAGCTTTCGTGCGAAAACGAATTAAAACGAGCCAGGGACGCTTTCATTGAAGACGAGGACACGTTTGAAATATATGACCCACGAAATCCCATCAATAAAAGGCGGAGAGAATCGAGCAAAAAGTCACTGCAAAGCAAACGAAGATGACGATAATTAGCGTCCACAAACCTTTGTAAGTAAAAATGCCGAGAGAAGGAACGTGGTCTTCGGTGAATCCTCCCAAACGTTCTTACATTAAGGGCGTCCACCAGTCAGTTAGATGCACTAGCGCTCATGACACTGCCACGCGAGATGTCGTCAAGAAGTATTCTACCTTTTGTTTCGCGACGAAGAAGTTTCACAGAGAGAGGATTTAAACTGAACAAAGCGTTTCGATTCCTCGAGAATGCTGAAGATGCTTGTGATGTACTAAACAATTATATGTAATACTTGCCAACTTGCAGCCGAACTAAACCGATCAACGGATAAGCGATTTCCTTTTGGGTCGTGGTTCGGCCTCTGGAAGGCTGAAAATGTATAACTTTGTCTTTGAGTCTAAAATTGAACAAATTTCATCTAACATCTTTAGTCCGAATTACATGGGATTTTACTTGTTCTCTGCGAGGGTCGAATGTGATGCGCGGAATGAAAAGAAATCTCCTTTATTC
>NC_090878.1:29658733-29668733 GCF_036669935.1 Montipora foliosa
CTAAGGTATATGAGCTGATAACCGAGGTTGAGTGGTGAACCAATCAGAGCACGAGAAATGCATTATCCGAGGTTGAGAAATTAAAAATAGGATATATTTTTTGTACACGCGCGTGACCACTTGTATGATTTATTATTACACTAGTAAACGGAAACGTAGAACTTCCAAGAACCCTCTGTCTCTATTCTTTTGCTACACACTATTACTTTGATACAACGATACATGGTGTCATAAGTGAAACACTAACAGCCAAGCAACGCCAGTGATCATGCCAAACGACGTTGCCTCCAGCTCAACCAGCCGTTCGGATCATGCAAACTAACATTCCTTTTCCAACGAAACTTGGAAATGATGGGTCCACAGCAGCGAACTGGAAAAAATTCAAACGGGTATGGAACAACTACAAAATAGCCTCTCGCCTCCAGGAGGAGCCGAAAGCTCTCCGGACTCTCCTAACCTGTACCGGCCCTGATGCGCTGGAGGTCTTCGATGGTTTCGTATTCGGCAATGAAGATGAAGAGAAAGATACAGATGTGGTGCTGCGAAAATTCGAAGACTACTATGTTGAAGCCACGGATGAGATATACGAACGCTATAAATTCAACTCGAGAGTACAAGAAGAAGGTGAATCGGTTGATACCTTCATTACTGCCCTCCGCCGCCGCGTTAAGACGTGCAATTATGGCACACTATGAGATCATCTCATACGAGACAGTGTTGTAATAGGAATCAGAGAAAGAAACTCCCAGAGAGAAAAGATGTAACCCTAAACTCCTGCATAGATATGTGCAGTGCCAGCGAGTCCACAAGCAAACAAGTAAGGGATATTAATCAGGCAGACAATGTTCATGTTGTTAGAGCAGCAAAACAAGCCTTGATGTAATTATTCGAGTAAACGCCTCCCTCGAATAAACGCCGCAGGGACAAGCAAAAATATCATTAAACGCCGCCCTCAGCTAAACGCCACAATCTTTCTCGAGGCTGTGCTCAGCATGACTCAAACAAACAAGCAAGACGTCCGAAGGCTGCTAGGGGTGGTAACGAGAGAGAACGTCTCCAAGAGGACAATTGTTTCAGTGCAGTAACCAAGAAGTACACGGCACATGTTTCCAAGCCCTGGAGACTCTACTCACCACAGCTCCCCTCCTGAAGTTCTTTAACCCGACACAAGAGCAACAGTGTGACGCGTCAGAGAAAGGACTTGGTGCTTGTCTCCTGCAGCAGGGACCGCCCGTCGTATACACATCAAGATCACTAACACCAAACAAGCAGCAGTATGCGCAAATCGAAAAGGAAATATTGGCCATTCTCTTTGGAACTCAGAAGTTGGAACAGTACATACACGGACGCCCTACAAAGGTGGAGACAGACCACAAGCCTCTTGAGTCCATTTTCAAGAAGAGCATTCTCTCTGCGCCTAAACGACTCCGGTGAATGATGCTTCGACTCCAAAAGTATGACCTCCACGTAACATACAAGAAAGGCGCCCACATGTACCTAGCCGACACTCTCAGCAGGGTGAACCTACCGCGGACAACATATAACACAGAGACCTAGATGAAGTGGACAGAAGTTATGCACCCCTGAATTTGATCAAATCAAATTAATCAATTTCTTGGGGGAAATCTGTGCTTTTTGATTGGTTAATTTGATTTTGATGACGGTTATCAAATTCCAATGATGCATGAGCGATGTCCGGATCGTCTGGCAATAACAAAACTGAAAACTGTCACGCCGTTTGCTCCTCTCTGATTGGATGATAAATCATCATCCAATCAGAGAGGAGCAAACGGCGTGACAGTTTTCAGTCGGCACGAAACTCCAGCTACGCCTCCATCGAGCTTGGATTGCTGAATTTCTCGGTTTATTTTAGGTCTACCTGTCAAAGTTTCAAAGAACACATTATTCCTTGCGTTCTTCCATTAATTTTTCAGTTTTTGCTACTCGCACTGAACGCTTCAGAAATTCTTTTTTCCTATCTGCTATTGCTTTATGGAATCAACTCAGTACAGAATTACGAAATATTGACTCAATAGGCTGAATAGGGTCTTTTAAAAAAGAATTGAAAATTTATTTTAATATAATGCCTTATAATATCCTGTTTGACTTTTCAATAGATAGATATTCCTCAGTATTACACACTCGCCTGCGACTTGATGCATGTGCACTTAATTATTATTTGTTTAGAATAGGTAAAAAAGTTTCTCCAGCCTGTCTTTGTGGAGCCGATCATGAGACTGTTAAACACTATTTGATTAAATGCCCGCTTTATGCTGCCTTAAGATCTCACCTACTCACCTGTGCTGCGACTCTTTTTGCTGAAAGGTGGTCAAATAAAGGTGGTCTTTACCTTGAATGCTGAGGAAAACTTTGGAATTCAACGAGCGTTGAGAATTTATGATGATGTGCAGATCACGCTGCCACAACTTGCTGAGAAGGAAATTATTTGGCCAGCAATAGATGCTAACAGCCTGACATGAACAAGATCCGATAATTGCAAATTAGCACATATTTGTTCAAGCTCAAAACTGAGTTGCCATGAATTAACCCTGTTTGTGTATCGATGGTGTAGCCGATCCACGAAAACAGTGTCTTGGGCTCCCAATCTGACTTTTCGGGATTGACCAAAAAACCACACTGAGCAAGATCAGATTGGACTTTGGCACCATTAGCCCATGCATTTTTGTATGTGCCACCCGCTCCGATACCGTCTCATCGAAGAAAATTGCTATCGGAATCCCATGCGATCTCCAATGGGTTTCCACTGAAGGGCCGTAATAGTTTTGTGAAAATGAAAGGGGCGCTAGAACGGCCGAATGGAACTGAGGACGGTGAACTGAAAATATCTTGCATGCCCCGTACCGAAGTCCCACGAGAATGCCAAATACTTGCGATGCTCAACAATGGCGGTAACCGGATTTCAAATCGAACGAAAAGACAAAACAGTTCCTCTAAAATATGTCCATAATGGTATGCAAACCTTCCCACTTAAATTTTTGCTTGAAAACATGAAGACTAATGTGCCTTAAATCCAAGATCAGCCTTTTCTTCCCGGTGTTTTGCATAGAAACCGAAAACGGATTGATTATTTCGGGTGCAACATCAAGTTCTTCAACGCGGTTATCATGTAGGAGTCCTAAAACAGCTTCAGTGACAAAGTCAGATTCTTTGCGAGCAGAAGCATTATTTCTAAATTTACAAGGAGGTGGTGTGGTGGCGAATGGGATTTTATAACCGTCATTGATAATATCCAACACGAATTGAGGGGCACCGATGGACCGCCAATAATTTACGGATTTTATTAGCCTTCCCTTGACCGAAGGAAGCGAAGAAACATTACGATCGTCATCTGACCAAAAATCAAAGTTTTTTCTGCCCTGTTCACCCACACAGAGCTCGTGTTCAGCATCGAGCGGTACACAAATACAAGCAAATTGTGACTTACGTTCTTCCTCTTGGTCTAGTCACCTGTCATTACCCTTTGCTGTGGAGCCACGTTGAGGACACTCCGACCTCCAATGCCAAACTTGCCGCAAGCAAAACAGTTTCCAGGTCTGAGAGAAAAGTCTGCGGGACGCTGAAACATTGACGATTGATTTCCGCGCGGAGTAAAGGAAGTGGAAAGACCGAAGTTTTGTGGACCAAGGATAGAAAATGCGATAAAGGTTGATGGGCGACTGACCAAAGACTGAGCCTTAAAACGGCTTTCTTTTGGCGGCACGAGACTTGAACGCTTTCTCCGCTCTTTCCTCAGCGTGCCGGACCTTTTTAGTGTCTTGTTCATCCTCAGCTAACTCATGCTGCGTGTATTCTTCGACTGTTTTCCAACCAAACTCCGATTTATCGGCCAGAAGAATTAGCTTCTGCCTTTCGTCGAGAAGGCGCGTACCTTGGGCAAGGGCCTCTTTTGCTTTATCCACAGCATTCGTTTCCAGATGGGATTGCACTTCCTCGAGTGAGCCTAGAACTTTACGGTTAAATTTATACAGGATCTCGTTGCCTTTTCGACTGAAAGACTTAAGCTCTTCTAGACGGAGTTTCTTAATTTCTCGTAGCTGCTCGTCGGCGGCCTCTGAGCTTGAACGCTCAATCTTCTCAACTGAATCAGAAACTAGTTAACTGAATAGAGTGTAATGTGAAGTGCTATATGTTTATCCCATATGAACCATGTGAGCGTTAGCCCTACTGATGGAAATGGGCCCACACAAGGACAGAGAAAAACTCTGACCAGGGTGGGAATTGAACCCACAACCTTCGGGTTAGATCTCCGCCGTTCTACCGACTGAGCTACAAGGTCAGACGAGAGCAGGCCGTGGGAACTGAAGATGTTAAAGTCACGGCAATGAACATGTACAAGTACAAGGAAAGGTTACGTTTATAAAACGTTGGCCGTGTAGCACTTATATTTTAAACAGAGTTAACTGAATAGAGTGTAATGTGAAGTGCTATATGTTTATCCCATATGAACTATGTGAGCGTTAGCCCTACTGATGGAAATGGGCCCACACAAGGACAGAGAAAAACTCTGACCAGGGTGGGATCAGACCAGGGGTTAATCAGAAACTAGCTTGGTAATTTGATTTAACAAAAGCTGGTTGTTGTCTGCGAGCGATTGGTTTATAAAGGCTGGAACGTCTTCAGAGACGTCCGACATCATGAATCGAAGAGAATTGATTCTAAAGAATGAAATTAAAGCAAGTGAACCTAAGACTGACTGACGTAGAATTATTAATATTTCCCACCAAAACCTTAAAATAGTCCCCAGAATCCCTAGACAATACCCGAGCCTCTACATCGTGCTGCCAGAATAGCAATTTCTGACTGAACGTCAGAAATTCCATTTTCCGTTTGGCAAGACCAAAATAGGCTTACTATTTGCATTCGAACCGAAATTTCCGGAGTTTTTTGGTAAATGGTAACCTGGAAACAACCTGATGTCGTGTTATGCGCAGTGCAAAACGGGGGAATTTGAGCTTTGGGGCCTGTGAGGAGGCCTGGTGGTCTAGCCATTCACCTGACGTCACAGCAGCCATGTTGGTGCACAGAACAAGGAAGAAAAAAGCTCTTTTGGGAATTTGACTCTATTATAATGCAAAACACGAGCGATAACTTACTATTGTTTTGAGCACCAACATGGCCGTCTCATCACATGATTGAAAACCATCTGTACTTTCATCACAATAAAGATTGGAGTTGACACTGCAGTGTGTTCGTGTTTTATGGATACGGTTTCTGATGTTTTGGGCAGCAGAGGAAGAGAAGCCCTGAATGCTTGTGTGAAGGTGAAAATTTATGGAAGACCAGAAAGACAGAAATATGATTGGGAGCAAGCTTTGGGTCTATTGGGTAGATGTTACGAAGGAGTGGGCAAGCCGTTGATTTGTGACTTGCGTTCTAAGAAGTTCATGCTTCCCCCAGCTGATAAGAAGGGAAATCCAGACTCGGAGGGAATTTTTGACATCTTCGATATCCACGACGCATTGGTGAGGTGTGATGAGCTGCCTTACGTGGAGAAATACCCAAGATCAGGGCCACGGTGTGATGAAATGAAAGAGTTGATTGACAGAAGAAGAGCTGCAATTGAAAGACAGTGCCAAGAAACAACTGACAATCCTAAAAAGTACTCCTGGCTTGTTGCACGGCGCCTTGTGAGGGATTGCTTTGCTGGGGGCTTTCCTAGGGATGACGGATTAGTAGTATCAGTGGATCTCCCTCTCCACCGCCTGCTCAAACACTCATACTCAATTCGTGATATTTATAATTCCATTTGTTTCTGGGATTATACATTGTCTCATCATACATGTATGATTCGGTTTGATATACCTCGTGACATTGACACTTCTACAAAAAACCAGAACAGGGAAAGTATTGCAAAAGAGGCTGAGCTAGAAAAAAACCGAATTGAGCAAAGTGGTGGTAGTATGGAAACTTGGTTATATTCAGGATTTGATGCGGCTTCAAAAGTTCAACAGTGTTACAGTAATGCCCACCAGTTACCAATTAATGACATCTTTCCCTTTAAGCCTTGTGAAGATCCTCATCGTAGAGATTCATACAGCATTATTGATATTGACCAAGCAGTTAAATATTTAGATGGAAAGAGGGCTATTCAAAAGTACCCAGAAGATGATTGTCCTGGCTCAGATGTACATGACCTCAAAAATTTAATTGACAAGTGCAGAACAGAAGTAGATAAAGAATTTAAGAAAGTAAAAGAATTTCCCCACATGTACGTTCAATATTCATTGATTGAAGCAGAGCGCCGAGTGAGGGATTGCTTTGCAGGCTCTGGTCCAGTGGAACATGTAGTGGAAACTGATGTTTTATTTTCTAAAAAGGGTAGAGAAGAAGAGGTCAGAGTTTCAAAGGCCAACCAGACATACAACATTTTTGAAATTAAAAGTGCAGTTGATTGTCTCGATTCCAAAAAGCTTGGTGATTTTCTCCAAGAGGGAACATATGAAACTGCCATTAAAGCAAGGGCTGAAATCACAGAGGAGTTGAATAAGGCTTCTCAGAGAGTTGAAATTGATCATGGATCTGGCATTATTGTTCATGAACATTTTGTGGTGACAAATAAGCATGTCATTGAAGATGTGATGTATGATACATCAAAAGAAGTTAGTATTTTTAATGCAGCCATTGGAGAATGTTCCTGTGAAGTTGTTCACTGTGATGCAAAAAAAGATTTAGCTTTGCTTTGTTCCAAAGATGGACTAAACTTAAAAGCGAAGAATATCTCTCCTTTACAACTGTCTAGTCAATCTCTACTTCCAGGGATGCAAATTTTTGCCTTTGGTTTTCCAATCAGTCACACAGGTGAAACAGCTCTTTTTGTGATTGGCCATGTTTCTGGATCCAAGGAGAATTATTCAGGGCAAACATTTGCAGTTCTGAACTGTCCCCTAAATAGTGGTAATTCTGGTGGCCCAATACTTTGTTGGATCAAAGGTCAATTAAAGGTTGTAGGTGTCGCAATGCAGAAGCACTTTAAGGAGATTTTAACTTTAGAGGAAAGGGTGAAAATTGAGAAAATTCGAATGTCTTGGCAAACCCGCACCATTTCTGGTGTTTCTGATGAGGAAATAAGAAGACCAAAATTTTTGCCTGACCCTCGCCAAATCCCAATGAATTTATTGACGTTAAAACTGTACAATGCACTAGAGACTCATTCACAGTTCAATTTAAGCAATGCAGTGCCAGGGTGTGATGTGATTGATTTTATAAAGGATGCTTTACTCAAATATAATGGTCAACATAAAGAGGAGTTGTCCGAGATACTTCAGTGGTCTGATACATGTAAGCTTGTCAGTGTTTTACATAACTTCGCAATTGCCTCTTCATGTCAAATTCTTTGAGACAAATTACCATGTCAGTTTAGTCACTGAATACTACCGGTACAATTATTGAGAAAACTAAGAAAATTTCCTTTTTAAATACCTTTAACAATTGAAGGTTTGGAATTTTACAACTTACTTAGATTAATTTTTGATTGGAACCTTATTTTATTTAAGTGTGTAATTGCCTCTGCATGTCAAATTTTGGAGACAAAAATGCCATGCAAGTTCAGTTGCTGAATGCTGCAATTGAGAACATTGTGAAAATTTATTTTAAAAAATGCTTTTAGCAATAATTTTTAAAGGTTCCAAATTTGATAAAGAGCAATCTTGATTGGAACCTTTTGATTTTCATTTAAACACATGTTCAGTTAGGCAAACTTTTTGATAATTATGTTCAAATGTAAAAAGAAAAATGGAAAAAATTGTGTGCTAGGTTTATTTTGTGGAAGGTTTAACAAATTCATGTTCAGTAAATGGACTTTTTTTTTCAAGGCATTCATTTAAACCAGAACGTCCCATCAAGATGATTCAGAAGAAGACAGTGAAAATGAATAGCACATTGAAACAGAGCTAAGTAGACCAAAAGAAATTCTTTTTTCAACATTCTTTGTTTTGTTTTCTATGGGTCCACATGTTTTTGTTTGCATTTCCATTCTTGCACTTTTTGTTTGAAGGCCTTACAGAAATCACTCCAATCCAATATTTTTTGTTTTCAAAATAAACTGATGATGTCAAACAGCCACTTTTGTGGCCCTAAACAAGAAAATGTCCTCCACGTTAAAGGCTCAAGTTCTTATGCCATTATTTATCTTTATTTGGGTGAAACAATTCCAATCATGTGAGTTATCACTAAGGATAAAGGACCGTAATTTTATTTGCAATATACACATGAATTGTATGTTTCATATATTTGCAAAATCATTAATTTTATTAATAATTATTATTGTTGGTGAGCACTGAACATAATGTTATAGATAATACTAGCTTTCTGTTTTTATTGCTTGCATTTATTGCTGCAGCTAGAATTTTTAAAGAAATGGTGTTGGCTATTTTTTGCATTTTATTTGTTGCCCAGTCACAATCACAGTCCTTTTAATAAAGGCTTGTGATTTTTATTTATGTCCAAGAACTGTATGATATCCATGAATAGCTTATTGTAGCTTTCATTTATTTATAAAATCATTAATAATTTGTGGTTAGTACTGAACATTATAGGTAATTCATGGTTTTTGTTTTTCATTCCTGTATTCATGCAGGAGATAGATTGTAAAAGAGACAGCATTGGCTACATGTAAGATAGATTTTTTGAGTTAAATTGTGGCCCAGTCACAAGGGTCTTGACAGACAGTGAGTCCTGCGAGACTTGCGTTTAAGTCTAAGCACCCATTTCAAATATTGCTGATAAACAGTGTCAAGTCTGAGCGCCCATAATTTTTGAAATGGTTAGCTTTCAATAACTGCATGGCTCGCATATTGTACAACCTCCTGTCACAATCACAGTCCTTTTGAGGACTGTATTTTATATCCAAATATGTTATCCATGAGTTATTGTATATTTCATGTATCTGTTATTAACTATTTTTATTGCCGGTGTTCATAGATAGATTATTAAAGAGACAGTGTTGGCTAAAGTAGATTTTTTGAGTTTTGTAATTGGGACGTCCTTGTTTGCGTTGTAACGAAGGAGACTTTTGTCTGATTGGTTGATGGTTTTGCTTTTACCCAGGTTTTTTCACACGCGCGCACGAAATAACAAACAAAATGGCGGCCAAAGATGTCTTGTTCGGTTACTTGCTCCAGGGATTTTCAGAGCAGCAGCGACGTGTACACCTTTTCCTCTTTCGGAATAGCGGTATATTTCAGTGGTAAAAGCTGATTTCTTTTAAGTCTTTCACTCTCGCACGATCGATCTTTCGTCCGTGGCTTCACAATTGATTTGGCAGATTTTCTAGTTAAAATGTTCCGGCCTGAATGTTGTCATAGAGCGATTGAGGTGGTTGTTCAGCTGAGGCCGTCCTGTCAAGTCTGCTAAGGTAAGACTCGCTATTCCTTTGGTTTTGTATATAATCTCAAGCCAAATAAGGTAGCTAGCGCAGTCTAGTAAATGTATTTTATCTTCCTTTTTGTCCAGAGAAATCTTATATCAAATGCCAGCGTTATTAACGTCTTCTTTACCGGTTCCTAAATTTTAACTACTAGTTACAATTAGCAACGTGTGTGGAGGATATACTTAGTCGCCATGGATTGAAATCGGAGGGTAGATAATAAGGATACTGTAGTAACCTGTAGGTAGTTGATGAATGTGCAAGCTATTGTTATTTCCTATTTTTCTGAGCCTTTTGAATTCGCTGGGTTTTCAGGAAAAATTATGTATTTTTTGTGCTCATGGCTGGAGAAAAATGTAGTAAGCTTGTACTTCATGTTGATTTAAAAACAATAATTTTGAACTTCTTAGTGATGATTTCAATTAGGCATTTTCATTACCTTTCCTATTCACGTGCAAATGCTGCAATTTTGTTCGTACTTTTACAATATAGGTAATAAAAAACCTGACTTTCTCATTTTCCGACCACTTGACACCCTGTAAATAGCAATTTTTTTTTAATGCAACGCTATGCAGCAATTGCCAAAACTCTGTAGGGAAGATATTAGGGCCGTTT
>NC_090878.1:29673733-29678733 GCF_036669935.1 Montipora foliosa
TCAATGCTTCCAAGTGACACTCTCTAAGAAGGATCGGCACCACAACGTTGTATCATGTATTAGCAATATTGTGGTACCAAATGAAACACGAATTATTGCTGAACAAGATACATGGGTGACCCCATTTGTTTTATTTCTAAAAAGTAATCAGAATGGCAAGATCAAACTTGCTGGAAAGTTTAAAAAAATTATGTCGAGTGGATTGAGAGCCACCTTAATTCAGGGGTTTTTTTAACCCATTGACTCCTAGGGGTTCCCCATTGACGAGTAAAATCGTCTGGCGTTATACAGAGTAAAATACTAAGTCTGGCCGGTTTAGGCTGGTTTGGACGTCAAAGGGTTAAATTAAGGTGTTTCCGAATCCACTGGACAGAATTTCTTTAAACTTTGCCAAAAGTTTCATCAAGGCCTTCTAATAACTTTTCAGCAAGAAAGAAGTCACCAAGTCCGTTTTTGAGACATGAGCAACTGAATAAAAAATATAGGGTGTTTTTGCTGGGCTTTCCCATTTCCAAGGTAACTTATTACATCACCATAATGATCACATCTTGTTTGGAAATAATCTGTGTTTTATATGGTACCATAACATTGCTGTTGCGTGATACCGCGCACCGGTGGCTCAGTTGGTTGAGCACCGGGCTGTCACTCTGGAGGTTGTGAGTTCAACTCCGGCCGGACCAACACTCAGGGTCTTTAAATAACTGAGGAGAAAGTGCTGCCTTTGTAATTACATCTGCAAATGGTTAGACTCTCTAGTCTTCTCGGATAAGGACGATAAGCCGGAGGTCCCGTCTCACAACCCTTCAATGTTCATAATCCTGTGGGACGTAAAAGAACCCGCACACTTGTCGTAAAGAGTAGGGCATGTAGTTCCCGCTGTTGTGGTCTGCTCTTTCTGGTCTGGATAGGGTAGGGTGGAGCACCTCGCATAGGACCTCGAGTCCTGTTCGTGCTCCTTCCCTCTGGGCAGGTTTGCCCAGTAGAAAGAGACAAACCAGATGTCTCGTAAAACAAAACAAAACAAAACAAACAAAACATACAGTGTTGTAGCTCATTCAATCTAAAGAGAGTGTTTTCTGAGTGTTGAAACCCTTTCGAGCCTCCTAAAGTGTCACTCTCAGGTGTCAATAGGTTATTGGGGACCCATTCACACCTCAAACACCCTAGGATGCCCCTCATTGACGAGTAAAATTGTCTGGCGTTAAATGTCACTCTCAGGGGTCAATGTTTTAAGGACCATCTTATTAGATAACCAGGAAATGTTTGAGTTAAATGTAAAGTTAACCAACGAATAATTTTTTTTTTTTTTACCTTTCACCAATGCTTTTACCTTTTACTTCCTAGTGAATTTTATGGTTCTGTAACCTGGAGCATTAGAAAATTCCTTAAGCAAAACCCTTGCTAGATTGAAGGGTCATTTATATCAATTTGATTTTCCCTGATAAATATGAATGAAAATATTTTACACTGCTTGTAAAGTGCATGACCAGCTAGACTTTGATGTCCCACTCTGCAAGAGGTGGGAATGAATGATCAATACACTCTGAAAAAACAAGCAAACAGAAAAAGAAAGGAGCAAACAACAAATAAATGCATCATTTTTTACTTCACTGTAAAATTTACCACCTTGAATTCCCCTGGTACACATAGCCTTCATTACCCAGAGAGATTGAAACCCCATGCATGAGAGTTAACTTACAAAGTGGTATCAAAGTAATTCCTGTCTTGTTAAGGTGGCATAACCATGGCTTGATAAGTGAGCTCCCAGTTTCCTTGCAGCTTATTGCCTTGGCTGTTTGCTTCATATCTCTATGTTTACCCTTTCACTATGGTTCAAGCTTATTGTGTATTCTGAAGGGAAGTTTGGTTTCAGTGCTATCACTATTACTCCCCTTTATTCCTTCTTAACAATACAACTTTTCATCATCATCATCGTTTGAGTCAAGTGCACGTTTGGACTGAGGGGTCAATAGTCTTGTAGTTGGCTCCATCTCAACTTTTCACTGGGAAATGTGAGGCTTTGGGCTGATCTTGCACTAATGGCCTTTGGTCACTCTTAAAAGCCGAACATTTTCTGTGTTCTTGTTAGTGCCCACATTTATCTAGAGCTCATTTTACTCTTTAGAAATCTTGTAACCGCTCTTTCCCTCTACTTCTTGACAAAGTTTCCCTTTTTTGGATTTTATTGAATTTTCCCACCTTGTTGGGGAGCAGAGGTGGTGCAGTGGTGAGAGCACTCGCCTCCCACCAATTATGTGGGTTGACGTTGTTGTTGGTTCTCTCGTTGCTCTGAGAGCTTTTTCTCCAAGTACTCCTGGACTCCAGCTTTCTCCTCACCAGAAAAACCAACACTGCCAAATTCCATTTTGATCTGGAATGCACGGACGTTTGTTGAACAAGCACCCAAACACTGTTCTGTTGGTTAACAGATTACATTTATGTAAGATTTTGGTCATATTTAATAGCAACATTGTTGTTGCTAAGGAACCCGATTCATGCATACTACATGCACACTATAGTAATGTTATTCACTTGAAGGGGCCATGTCTTGTTACTTTAGGGTGTTTCGAGGAAATCTTTAATTAATCACAAGTTTAATACTGGAAAATGGTATTGTAAAATTCGTTTACTGATAAAATTATCGTTACATCACAAACAAGATGATTGTTAGCAAAAATGACCTTTATCCAGGGGATTTGCTATAAACTTGAAAAACGTTGAGACAACTTTTTTCAAGATTACCTGAATGCAATCTATTTCAATCTTGTCCATTTGTGTCCATCCATGCTTGTGTTTCCTTTTGCTGTATTTTTTCCATGTTGTTCAACAGTTTTAAGTGGTTATTGCAATGTTTTATTCTACTTTTTAAGCATTTTGCGTGTCATGAAATTACATCATTTTGCATGACAAATTAGCCCCTTTAAAGCAACTAACAGAAATAGAGAGGAATAATTAATTAAGGTCTACCGTAACAGCTGTCAACTGCAGTTGCAAGTTTAATAATAAGCCACAAACGTAAGGGATGATTGTCAAAAAATCATCCATTTCATTACCTTGCAATTAGGTTTAACCAATACAGTATTAATGTGCACTCAAAGCAACTATAGAGGAATGTAGTTAATTAAGGTCTACGGCTGGTGACAGTTCCTAGATATTAAGGGATGATTGTCACTCTTGTGGATCAAAAATTTTGAATTTAGCCCTGTGTACAAATTTCTTATGTCTTGTTGAAAGTGTAAACCATTTCAGCCTCTGTGGCTCATATTAGCCCTTTTCCCTTAAGGCGTTCGCACTGACAAATAAAATCATATGGCATTAAACAATCTCCACTCCTACTGGGAAAGGTGGGTTTGAACAAAGTGAAATAAATTCGAACGAATTATGCAAGGAAAAAATTATCTGTGGATGATCATACTTTTGGTGAAATCTCAGATATGGAAAGCAATGGAGATGAAGGCTCGAGGGTATCTTTCGACAACTTTCCAGATCTTTGCACACCTTAAGATATTACGTATGTTGTACATAGTTATTTGAGGAAGGCTAACTATGTCCTGTAAAGAAATTCTGAAATTCTCAGTAAAAAATTGCCATACCTATGGCTTGCAGTTTACTGGGAAATTGCTAGGTCTTGGAAAAAAGCAAACTTAAAGAAGCATTTGTAAACTTGTTTCTCTTATAACTACAGTGAGTTTCATGAGTCCCTTAATTGTATGCAGCAAGGTGACATTCTGTACATATGTTATTATCAATGTGATTAGCCTAAGATGAGGTATTTCACGTCACATCAATATATCATTCCCCATTGCATGTATGTAAAAGGTGGGGCTTACAAGCAAACTTTATAATGGGAAGAAGAGTTTGTTGGCAACCTGGCTTTTCCAGTGTCCTAGGTTAATTTTTGCACCCAGCCAGTTCTCTAATCTATCAAATTTTTATTAACTTGAATCTTTTGCAAACACTTTTTTAAACAATTGAAAGTAAAGGTGGTGGTGGTTTTTGTTGTTGTTGGATAGGCATAAAACTAGAATTAGAAAGATTGATACTTGTGATGCTTGCTTCTCTCCACAGCTCAAATATGTATGGCTTTCATATGTATTAACTTTCGTCATATCTTTATCATGTATGGGCTCAATATGAACTCACATAATGACCAGCTGCCAGATGGCTTGATAGCTCAACTGGTAGAGCACTGCTATTTGTATTAAATGTTTGGTGTCTTTATGAAGACACAGTCTCCAAACTTGAAAAAACTACCCATTTTTTTCCAAGTTTCAGTCCATTTCTATCCTCTCCATTCTTGGCTACAAACAACAAATGGAAATGGAAATATAATTTGGTTACCCACAGAACACCTTAAGAGCACTCAGGAGCTCGGTCACCATGTGTCCGTTCATTCTGGATCCAATTGGAGTTTGGCAGTTTTGGTTTTTGAGGAGAAGGGAAAACTGGAGTACCCAGAGAAAAACCTCTTGGAGCAAGGAGAGAACCGACAACAAACTCAACCCACATATGTCGCTGGGACCGGGAATCGAACCCTGGCCACATAATTTGGTGGGAGGCGAGTTCTCTCAACAGTGCGCCACCCCTACTCACCAAAAAATATCTTCAGTGCACTTTAATGGTCATTAGCAACAAAGATACAGCATTATTTTTGGGTTTTCATTGATGCAAGGATGTCTCTTAGTGTTTTGAAGTTTGACTAAAAATTAATTTTACAGTATTTATTTATTCACCACATACATTCATAGAAAGTTACAGTGAATAATAGACTAAAATAATAGGAAATAATTAACTAGAATCTTACATAACTTTACAATGAATAATAATAATAATAATAATAATAATAATAAGTGGCGAGGAGACCTCAGGAAATCCCAGGGCTTACAGTGAGAGGTCCCCTCGGAGATGTGTTAGGACTGCAGGACTTAGTCTAGTAAAGACATTGTATTGAGGCTTATTATGAACATACAGTGGCAAGACTATAAGGACATTAAAGAGTC
>NC_090878.1:29683733-29711233 GCF_036669935.1 Montipora foliosa
AAAGTCGAATAATTATTAGACAGAAAAATTGTAGTTTTCCGGTAACATGTTTCCCACAGACAAACAAAAACTCAGGGTTACCATAGACCCACTCATTGTTTGCATATCATTAAATAACTAGTTGCCAAGCAACTAGCTTATCATCAGGCTCTCCGAGGGTCTGGAGAGAGAGAGAGAGAGAGAGAGAGAGAGAGAGAGAGAGAGCCTGCTCGCAGCCTATAGAACCCCCAGACCAGTGGGGCACATTGTCCATAAACATCGCATCGCAGGGCAGCTAGTTTATCAACTAAAGTGCCTATTGTTATAATATGTTTCGTTCTTCCGAAGCTTTCAACCAATGTGCATGTAACTGGCTCTGGGATGCTCTGAATGCTGTTGTTGCTCCCGTCGTCCAAATCTAGTGAAAATTTCATAGTTAACTTACTCGACTGACCCTCATGTTCAACAACAGGCAAACCTGAAAGCACTGATCGCTTAAACTGCCTTAATTAAAACAGGAACGTGTATTTAAGGTCATGTTGGGTTTTTTTCTTCACTGAGCATGGACGGCCTGTGAGGAGGCCCGGTTACCTAGCTATTGTATCATCTTACCCGTGCAGAGTATAGTATAGACTTGCCATAAGTCGACCTTACGAGAATCCCATGGGAAAATGTTTTGGTGAGCGAAGCGTGATTTTTCGGACGCCAAGCGGATGAGCGAGCAATGAAAGTCGCGAGAGGTCGACTTGTCTGGCTTGCAAGGTTTTCATTTGCGTTTCGCGCCAAAAAGGTATGACATCATTCGCACGTGGCGCAATCCCACGAAAACAATCGAACATGTTGTTTCTCCGAAATGATTAAAATGTAAAGGCATCAAAAAAAAAAAAAAAAATAGGTACGCACTGCGTACGTGGTCGGACATGGAACAATTGCACTAAAGCCTCTGTTACACGTTGAAAGTTTTAGCTGAAACTCGTGTGCAACGGCACTGCGAAACAAGTTTCAGCAGGCATTGCACCGTGTAACATTAAGGTCGAAACTCGTTCGGAAACGTTGAAACTGGTCTCGAAATTTGCCTTAGCCGGTTTCTGCTTCGCTTACGCAGCGTATTATAACAAGCCCGAGCGTGACCATTGTCACGAAGTGGTGTTACACGGTGAAAATCACCACTGCGATTGCTGCGACCATTGCAGAAATAGAAAGCGGTTCTCCTTTCGTGAAACTCGTCTCGCAACGGAAGTTCAAAAAATTTTCACGAAACCTATCATGTTACACGGTGCAATGCCTCCTGAAACTTGTTCCGCAGCGCCGTTCCTCACAAGTTTCAACGTGTGACAGCGGCTTGAGTAGATAGTTTTGAATTGAATCCAGGGCATAAAAAATGGGCAAGCTTGAGTGGCAAATGACAGGTTGATTACCGCTACACAACAATGTGCAATATTTAATTGAAATAATAATGGTGTGTAATTAATTACAGCTTTAGGGAATCAACAGTATAAGAGCAAAAAAATGTAATCAACTGATTTCTGTGTATTTGGCAAATTGGACTAGAAGAGAAGCGTCGTGCAACTGTCAAACAAGTAGAGCAACCAAACAATTTGCGTCTTCTTTTCTTTCCTTTCCCTTCGCAGTCCGTTCTTTTAATCTTTTAGTTCTTTGTTCTCCCTTTCCTCGAATATGTACTTAAAATAAAGTGAACATTTTCTTTGAAACTGTTATGCCCGTTGATTCATCAATCAAAATGTATGGGCTGTCAAAGCTCCATCGACCACATCTGAAAACGCCTCGAGGAATCTGTACGCTGAAGGAACTGTTAGCTCCAGTTGATAAATGATCTAGATCTCCACAGCAATAAAAAAAGAGATCTGAATCTCAGTTTTCCGTAAAAAAAAAAAGCATCATCTATTTTAACGAACACTTGAGGTGTAATTTTGGAAATACACAGTTCATCGTCGGCCCGTACGGCCGTGACTTCTCCATGGCAAATGTTAATAATCAAGCGACTGAATACATTCAAGTTTCATGTTTAACACTTCATTTTTAACACTAACTCCGAAAAAGTTGCGTAATTTGCAAAACAAGAACCGAGACGATGACACGTGCACGCCCGGAATTAAATATCAACAGGGTCGCACAAAAGAAAAATTTAACATACTTCGCCGTTGGATTCTCTGTCATTTCGCTCGTCATAAGCAAACCAATGCTTGAAATTCGCTTGGAAAGCAAGCAACAAACTGAACTTCGACTGAAATCACTGGTATGGCGGCAGATTGAAAGCGTCGCCGATTGTCTCGCCTATAAAAAAACAGCTCAAATCATGTCACGCTACACGTGGGAATTCAAAACTTAACTCCTCAAGCTGGACATAATCTTTGACAAAATAAAATCATTTGACTACAAAAATCCGAAAATAACTGCTTACCTTGAAATTTAAGTAATTCGATCATTTCTCCGTTGTGAGAAATGGGAATGCTCAATTTCCTTGCTAAATACGCCGTTCGCGTGTTTTTCCTGGCGTTTGTAATTTGCATGAACATTCGTTTTTTGGACCCTTTGTATGCGTCCAAAACGAAACGAGTGCATCCCTAGTCTCCTTCGCAGCCGTTATTAGGGTCGTCACGCAACGCTCCTCCCTACTCCCTGCCTTTTAAAATTAAAAAAGCTTCCCTGGCCTTACGGATATATTTTCTAGCAGAGACTCGATCCATAAGGCCAGGGAAGCTTTTTTTAATTTTTAAAAGGCAGGACAATTGATCCCAACCGTCTTAATATCCGCGAAGAAACGTATTAGATTTCAGTTTATTATTTTGAGTGATTTCCGTTATTTTTCCTTGACTCTTAGTATTTGAATTCAAAATCTTTGTAACTGCCATGTTTTATCACATTTTTTCCAGTATTACGTCAACATCCATTTACTATATATGTATGTACATAGAAGCAATTCAATGTAAACTCTCATTGTACCTGAAGAAGGCTGGTTTGGCCAGCAGAAATATAGTACACCACTAAAATCAAATCTACGTTGTATCGGCTCTTGCTTAAAATATTTAGTATATTTCTCTGTAAATCAACAGAACACGATATAATTATGTTCTTAAAGGGCAATTACTTACCGTATAAGTTCCAAATTGTCCCTCGAAAGAAAGATGACATCAGAACGCCCCATGCGGCGAGAAGTGGTTGTTCGCGGACGAAGCCGCGGACGACCAAAACCATTGTCAGGGTTTTTAAACATGGGAAGGATGGGTAAATTTTTGTCAACATGGAAATGTTTTCTTCCCATTCACAAATTAGCCATTCATAGCTACAGCATACAGCGTTAAGCTTTTATCTCACAAAGCTCTTTTCTTATAAATATACTTTTTAAAAACATTTCCCTACCCTACCCCCTACACAGTAATTTCGTCACCATATGACGTCCTCCCGTGATCGCCACATCCATCCTCGTCTTCGCTTACATAGGGAGGACATGCTAATGTCCTCCCAAAAACAAAATAAACCGTAAACTTATTTCAATCTCGAGTCACCGCTTGGAAAGGAGATCTCCAGTGATACTTTTTGGACCAACACTTTGTGCCGTAATTGTGCTGATAGAAAAGGAACACTACTAAGTTCGGAAGATTTGTGTAAGGGAAAGCTTCAAATCGTCAAGAAAGTCAATTGATTTCACTCATGAAAGATCAGGTAAACTTCAGGTGTAGAAGACGTGCTCGACCGTGATTAAAAGACATCCTAGACCGGGAATAGAAGGAGAGATACATCTTAGTGAAACTTACTTTTAACGATGCAATGACTCATCGATGAAGACACATTTTAAAATATTTTGTTTCAGTCGACGAAAAATGTGTCAATAGTTGTTGAGAATCGCCTCGGGACTTCCAGACACCAGTTTATACTTAAGATTTAAAATGTCCTCCAACTTTGCTTTGAACAATCGTCTTCTACATATGACGCTCTAAGGCCACGACAAGTGACATTAGAGATTGCTAGATAATCAGAGGAACAATTACGAACACTATAGCATTGCAATCCCCTCCAAGTGAACGATAAAAATCGTACTTGGCAGACTTTTCCCAGCTCCGGTTAGAGCAAACACAAACAAATCTTCGCAAGACAGATATGCTTGAATTGTTTTTTTCCCATGATCTTCCCATAGCTTCATCCATCACTTCACTTCACGCGTATGGCAAATTTTGATTGACAACTCTATTCCCTGGGATCCACAAGGACTACTCTGATTGGTCTAGCGCAGCGACCCGTTTGTGGGTCGCTAAAATTGGCGCCAATCAAGTATGAAAAGTCCTTCGTCCCGCACGCTAGTCTGTGTATGGTAAAAATGGACAAGGTTCGTGATGTTTTGGGCAGAGAAGGACGAAAAGCCCTGAATGCTTGTGTGAAGGTGAAAATTTATGGAAGACCAGAAAGACAGAAATATGATTGGGAGCAAGCTTTGAGTCGATTGCGTAGATGTTACGATGGAGTGAGCCAGCCCTTGTTTGAATACTTGCATTCTAAGAACTTCCTGCTTCTACCTGATGAGAATGGAGATCCAAACGAAATTTTCGACATCTTCGATATCCGCGACGCAATGGTGAGGTGTGATGAGCTGCCTTACGTGGAGAAATACCCAAGACCAGGACCACGGTGTGATGAAATGAAAGAGTTGATTGACAGAAGAAGAGCTGCAATTGAAAGAAAGTGCCGAGAAACGACTGACAATCCTGAAAAGTACTCTTGGCTTGTTGCACAGCGCCTTGTGAGAGATTGCTTTGCTGGGGGCTTTCCTAGGGATGAAGGATTAGTACCGGATAGCGAACTCCATAGCACATGCGCAATTGACGGTTCCGTTCGTTTCTGGAATGATGCATTATTTCTTCCTGAGATACGTACTGATGCAGCTGGTCCTACCAGCGCATTTGGGCTTCGTGTGTCCTATGGTGCTCCAGTAAACCGAGACAGCCTCAGGGAAAGTATAGCAAAAGCTGCTGAGCTAGAAAAAAATCAAAACGAGCGAACTAGTGGTAGTATGGAAACTGGGTTATATTCAGGGTTTGAAGCGGCAAGAAGAGTTCAAGAGTGTTACAGTAATGCCTGGGTGTTACCAGTTAATGACATCTTTCCCTTTAAACCTTGTGAAGATCCTGATCGTAGGGATTCATACAGCATTATTGATATTGACGAAGCAGTTAAATATTTAGATGGAAAGAAGGCTATTCAAAAGTACCCAGAAGATGATTATCCTGGTGCACATGATCTCAAGAGGTTAATTGACAAGTGCAGCACTGAAGTATATGAAGAACGTGCACGTGGCCATGTTAAATATCCAAGGATGGAAGCAGAGCGCAGAGTGAGGGATTGCTTTGCAGGCCCCGGTCCAGTGGAATTTGCAGTGAAAAATGAAGTTTTACTTTCCAAGAAGGGTGAAAAAGAAGAGGGCAGTTGGGTTTCAAAGGCCAACCAGACATACAACATTTTTGAAATTAAAAAGGAAGTTGATCGTCTTGATTCCAAAATGCTTGGTGATTTGCTCCTGGAGGGAACATATGAAACTGCCACTAAAGCAAGGGCTGAAATTACAGAGGAGTACAATAAAGCTTCTCAGAAAGATGAAATAGATCATGGATCTGGCATTATTGTTCAAGAACATTTTGTGGTGACAAACATGCATGTCATTGAAGATGTGATGTATGATGCCTCAAAAGAAGTTAGTATTTTTAATGCAGTTTTTGGGGAATGTTCCTGTGAAGTTGTTCACTATGATGCACATAAAGATTTAGCTTTGCTTTGTTCCAAAGATGGGCTAAAGTTAGAAGAAAAGGAGATCTCTCCTTTACAATTGTCTAGTCAATCTCTACTTCCAGGAATGCAAATTTTTGCTTTTGGTTTTCCTATGAGTCACACAGGTGAAACAGCTCTTTTTGTGACTGGCCATGTGTCTGGATCTAAGGTGAAATTTTCAGGGCAAACATTGGTAGTCCTGAACTGTTCCCTAAATGGTGGTAATTCTGGTGGCCCAATACTTTGTTGGGTCAAAGGTCAATTAAAGGTTGTAGGTGTTGCAATGCAGAAGCACTTTAAAGAGATTTTAACTTTGGAGGAAAGGTTGAAAATTGAAAAAATACGAGAGTCTTTCCAAACTAGCACCATTTGTGGTGTTTCTGATGAGGAAATATTAAGTGCAACGTTTTCTAGCTCTGACCCTTGCGAAATCCCATTGAAACAGTTTAAACTATTTTCTGGTGAAAAAAGAAGAAGGGCAATGTCTTCTAGCTCTGACCCTTGCCAAAACCCACTGGAACAGTTTGGATTTTCTGGTGAAAAAAGAAAGAGGGCAACGTCTTCTAGCTCTGACCCTCGCCAAATCCCATTGAATTTATTGACATTAAAACTGTACAATGCACTAGAGACTCATTCACAGTTCAATTTAAGCAATGCAGTGCCAGGGCGTGATGTGATTGATTTTATAAAGGATACTTTAGGCAAATATAATGGTCAACATAAAGAGGAGTTGTCCCAGATACTTCATTGGTCTGATTAGCTTGCAAATTTTACAAAGAGTAATCTTGATTGGAACATCTTGATTTTATTTATAGACATGTCCTGTGAGGCAAACCTTTGCATATGTACAAATGTAAAAGGACTGGTTTTCCATGCACTTAGTAGCATGGCTGTCAGGAAAAGTTGATCATAAGCCTTAGGCTAGAGATAAGAAAAATGGAAGAAATGTGTGCTAGTATAGGTTTTAGTTAACAAATTAATGTTCAGTAAATAGGCTGTTTTTTCAACGCATTTATTTTAACCAGAAAGGCTCATCGAGATGAAGAAGACATTGAAAATGAATGGCACATTGAAATAGAGCTGACTGGACCAAAAGAATTGATTTTTTCAACTGTCTAACCCTAAATTGAAGAAAAATATAAGGGAAATTATAAATACATGTACCTTGTTTTTGAAGAATAGGCCTTTTTCGATATATTAAAATTCAGCTTGATAGCGAGTCAGTGAGGACAAAGACAAAGGAAAGTGGATGATATGTAAATATTTTTCACATTAATTCCCACGTGTTTCTATTGTCTTTGTCCTGTCTGCCTCACTTCCAAGCTGAATATTTAATATATCGAAAATGGCCTATTCAAAATGATCTTAGTGGCATTTTAGGCATTGGTATTTAGATTGTATTGAATAGGGCAATTCCACAAGTACTTGAAATCTGTTTTAAGCACCAATGTTTGAGAGCATCTACACTGTAACGATGGGTTTTCCATTTCTGACGAGAAAAATTAAGATCATTTGTGCAAGTAGTGACAGGTTGACTATGTATATGTACTCACTTTAGCTTGTTGTGGTTCAATCTGTTTAATTGTCTCTTGGTGTTCATTGTTTGCATTAGTACTCCATGTGCATGTTTGCTTCATTAGGCAATAAAAGTTCTTCGCATTTGTTTTGTTTTGTTTTCTATCGGTCCACATGTTTTTGTTTGCACTCCATGCTTGTATTTTTTTTAAGGTCTTCCAGAAGTTGCTCCAATCCAATATCTTTTGTTTTCAAAATAAATTCATGATTTCAAACAGCCACTTTTGTGGCCCTTGACAAGAAAATTTTCTCCACTTTAAAGGCTCAAAATTAATCCCGAGGGAATCGAACTCTGTTCTTATGCCATCGTTTATCTTTATTTGGTTGAAACAATTCAAATCGTGAGTAATCACTAAGGATAAAGGATTTTATTGCCAATGTGCACATGAATTGTATCTTCGTGTATTTGCTGAATCATTAATTTTATTCATAATCACTATTTTGGTGAGCACTGAACATATGATAGAGAATACTTCTTTCTGTTTTTATCACTTGCATTTATTCCTGGAGCTAGGTTATTAAAGAGATGGTGTTGGCTTTTCTTTTTTTTTTTTGAGTTTTCTTTGTTGCCCAGTCACAATCACAGTCCTTTTGATAAAGGCTTGTGATTTTTATTTACATCCAAGAACTGTATGATACCCATGAATAAATTATTGTAGGTTTCATGTATCTATACAATCATTAATAATTTGTGGTTAGTACTGAACATGATAGGTAATTTGTGATTTTTGTTTTTCATTCCTGTATTCATGCAGCAGATAGATTATGAAAGAGACAGCACTGGCTAAGATGAATTTTTTGAATTTAATTGTGGCCCAGTCACAAGATTCTTGACAGACATTGAGGCTCGCATTTAAGTCTAAGCACCCATTTCAAAATAATATCGCTGATAAACATGCATGCAGTTATTAAGTCGTATAGCGCCCATTTTGAAATGGTTAGCTTTCAATAATTGCATGGCTCGCATATTGTACAACCTCCAGTCACAATCACAGTACTTTTGACAAAGGACTGTGCTTTTATATCCAAATATGATATCCTTGAGTTATTGTACATTTCATGTATTTGTTATTAACTATTTTTATTGCCTGTGTTCATGCTGCAGATAGATTGTTAAAGAAATAGTGTTGGCTAAAGTTGATTTTTTTAGTTTTAATTGTGGCCCAGTCACAATCATAGTCCTTGTGATTTTATTATCCAAATGTGCAGATACCCATGTGTTCCATGTATATTTCGTGTATGTGTTAAATCATTAACTATTTTTGTTGCCTGTGTTCATGCTGCAGATAGATTATTAAAGAGATATCATTGACTGAAATAATTCTTTTTAGCATCTGGTGTTAGAGTAAAATGTATTAAGGTGGCTCAACCAGTTTCAACGCTTCCAAGTAACGCTCTTTTAGAAAGGTCAGCACCACAATGTTGTATCATGTATTTGCAACATTGTGGTACCAAATGAAACACTAATTATTGCTGAACAAGATACACAATGTAATATGTCACCATGGCGATGGGCAAGCCCTGTAAAAACACCCTTTATTTTTTAATTCTGTCTAGTGGATTCAGAGCCACCTTAGTTCAGGTCACCTCGCAGCTCTTACAAGGTCTCACCTGATTGGAGACCACCCTTGAGGTTTAACAAAAGAACAAATAACAGAAACAATGGACCCTAGGCCTAAAACAAAAGGGTTAGGTTTTAGGCCTAGGGTCCATTGTTTCTGTTATTTGTTCTTTTGTTAAACCTCAAGGGTGGTCTCCAATCAGGTGAGACCTTGTAGGAGCTGCGAGGCTACGGCTTAATTCTGTGATTTGTTTAAGGTGGCTCTGAATCCACTTGACAGAATTTCTTCAAACTTTGCGGAAAGTTTCATTGTGGCCTCCTAAGAACTTTTCAGCAATAAAAAGGGGGGGGGGGGGGAAGGGGGGTCACCGAGTGCGTTTTTGAGACATGAGCAACTAAATCCAAAATATAGGGTGTTATTCCTGGGCTTTCCTATTGCCAAGGTAATGTATTACATCACAGTAATGATCAGATCTTGTTTGGAAATAATTGGTGTTTCATATGGTACCTTAACATTGCTGTTATGTGATACAGTGTTGTAGCGATATTTGATCTATAGAGAGTGTCTTCTAAGTGTTGAAACCCTCCTAAATCCTCTAAAGTGTCACTCTCAGGTGTCAATGGGTTAATTAATGGGGACATTAACTGACTTAATTAACCCATTCACCCCTCAAACACCCTAAGACACCCCCCCCCCCCCCCCATTGACGAGTAAAATCGTCTGGTGTTAGACATCACTCTCAGGGGTCAATGTTTTAAGGACCCTAGATAACCAGGAAATGTTTTAGTTAAATGTTAAGTTAAACCAACTAACAATTTGCTTTTTTTTACCTTTCACCAATGCTTTTACCTTTTACTTCCTAGTGAATTTTATGGTTCTGTAACCTGGAGCATTAGAAAATTCCCTCAACCAAAACCCTTGCTAGATTGAAGGGTCATTTATATCAATTTGGTTTTTCCTGATAAAATATGAATGAAAATATTATACGCTAGACATAAAGTGCATGACCAGCTAGACGTTGATGTCCCACTCTGCAAGAGGTGGGAATGAATGATCAATACATGCAGCTCTGAAAAAACATACAGAAAAAGAAGGTCGCAAACAACAAATTAATACATCATTTTTTACTTTACTGTAAACTTTACCACCTTGAATTCCCCTGGTACACGTAACCTTCATTACCCAGATAGATTAAAACCCCAGCTAACTTACAAAGTGGTATTAATCAAAGTAATTCCAGTCTTGTTAAGGTGGCATAACCATGGCTTGGTAAGTGAGCTCCCAGTCTCCTTGCTGCTTATTGCCATGGCTCTTTGCTTCAGATCACTATGTTTACCCTCTCACCATGGCTCAAGCTTATTGTGTATTCTGAAGGGAAGTTTAGTTTCAGTAATGTCACTATTACTCCCCTTTATTCCTTCATAACAATACAAATTTTCATCATCATCGTTCGAGTTAACTGCACGTTTTGACTGAGGGGTCAATAGTCTCGTAGTTGGCTCCATCTCAACCTTTCACTGAGAAATGTGAGGCTCTGGGCTGCTGCAATCGAACTTTGGTATGTCCCTGTTGTTAGGCCTGGGTAAGGCACCAAGTTTTCAGGTGGACCTTGTGACAAAGCTCTGGCAGCATCTTGAGAGCCTCGATACCTAAATTTCAATAATAATATAATTTTATGTAATGTATTAACCTGTATTATTGATTTAGTTCTGGAATACTTATCAGCAGCTTATGCATCTAATAGTAGTTTCATAGCCTGCTGTCTACCAGGAAATCCTAGAACTGGAAATGTTACCCTCAGGGTAGACCCCTGCCAAAATGCAACCTGCCAGCAATTAGGCGACATTTGCCTATGATGATGAGGGGATTTAGGAAGGAGATTGTTATTGGTAATTATCGGTAATGATTGTTGCATTTAGGCTCTTGATAGCCAATAAGTCTGCTATTATCGGGTTTAAAGATATCGTAATGTTTACTCAAGGTGGCAGTGTGAGAACACCTAATGTCTTGGTTGTGGGTTTAAAATCCCTGCAAGGGTTAGTTCTCAGCTACATAGGTGTAGGATTTAGACTGAAAAAAGTTGTTCAGGTGAGTTTATTCCACAAAAACAATATGAAAGTTCACTTAAATTTGCAACAACCAAAGTATGTTTTTTCCTTCAAGATGGCTACTGCACTAAGTCATGTGACAGGAAACTAAGCAATGGGGTCACCACCTCCAGTCATTTTAGAGGGCCCAGTCTTCTGTGGGCATGGCTTCTCTTCTCTCTCTAAGATTATAGCATTGTTTTGTGTGAACTTGTGACCAATGATTTTAGTTTTATAAGATTATCATTAAATTTGGTAAATTTATAAATTTTAAAGTGAAATAAGAAGTAAATTATCAAGAAAATATGATCTTGCACTAATGCAAGAAAAACTGGAACGGCATGGTCTTTGGTCACACTTAGAAGTTGAACACTTTCTGTTTTCTTGTTAGTGCCAACGTTTGTTTAGAATTACTTTTACTTTTTTTTTGTGGGTGGCGCGGTGACCTCATGGTTAGTGTGCTCGACTCCAGAACAAGCGGTCCGAGTTCGGACCCTGGGCGGGGACGTTGTGTGCTGCGGAAACTGGGATAAGCTCCGGCCAGATGGGCCACTTGACTTGTATGCAGACTTTTTTTTACCTTTTACTTTTGTCACCCACTCTTTCCCTCTACTCCTTGACAAAGTTTCCTTTTTTTGGATTTTATTGAATTTTCTCATCTTGTCGAGGAGCGGGGGTGGTGCAGTGGTGAGATTACTTGCCTACCACCAATTATGTGGTCTGGGCTCGATTCTCGGTCCTGGCATCATGTGGGTTGACTTTGTGGTTGGCTCTCTCCTTGCTCTAACAGTTTTTTTTTCCAAGTACTCCAGTTTTCCCCTCACCAGAAAAACCAATGCTGCCAAATTCCAATTTGATCTGGAATGCATGGACACATGTTGAACGAGCTCCTGAGCACTGTGCCGTTGGTAAACAAATTACATTAATTTACATTAGATTTTGGTTATATTAATAACAATATTGTTGTCTCTAAGCAACCCGATTCATGCATACTACATGCACACCATAGTAATGTCATTCACTTGAATGGGCCATGTCATGTTACTTTAGGGTGTTTCAAGGAAATCTTTAGTTAATCACGAGTTTAATACTTGAAAATGGTATGGTAAAATGTACTGTTAACATTATCATTACATCACAAAAATGATGATTCTGAGTAAAAATGACCTTTATCCAGGCGATTTGCTATAAACTTGAAAAACGTTGAGCCAACTTTTTTCAAGATAACCCGAATGCAATCCGTTTCAATCTTGTCCATTTGTATCCATCCATGCTTCTGTTTCTTTTTGCTGTATTTCCTCCATGTTGTTAATGTTTCACTCTACTTTTAGGCATTTTGGGTGTCATGAAATTACTCCTTGACAATTTTTTTTTTTTTGGATTTCTTTGAATTTCCCCGCCTTATTATTAGAATTTGGTTATGATAATTACAATATTGTTGTTACTAACAAGGAAACGTGATTCAGGTATACCACATGCACATGATTTTCACAGCGGTTCAAAAAATCCTCCATTTCATTATCTGGCAATTAGGTTTAACCAATATAGTATTAATGTGCACTCAAAGCAACTAACACAACTATAGAGGAATACTATTAGTTAATTAAGGTCTATCATGGCTGCACTTATGTCCAGCTTTGACCCTAATTAGATGCACGCTCAATTTTGACATCCAACACAAAGTGTCCCTTTAAGTCTAAGCATTTGCTACCTATTTTCAAGAATAAGGTAAGGGTAAAGGTTAGCGTTATTTTTAGCTTTGGGTAAATGCAGCAGTTAACCTTCACTTAAAGAGCAGCATTTGGGGGACACTTTGTGACATAAATTGTCTGTATTCTGAGACACAAGTGATGTTGAAGTTGGCTAGAAGAGCAATGGGACACTTTGTGATGCTTATTGAAATCCACTTGCATCTAATTAAGGTCAAACCTGGACATATCTCTATGGCTGGTGACAGTGCCTAGTTAATAAGCCTCAAACCTTAGGGATGATTCTCATGCTTATGGATCAAAAACTTTGAACTTAGCCCTGTGTATGAAGTTGTTATGCCTGGTGGAAAGTTTAAACCATTTCAGCCCCTGTGACACACATTAACCCCAATCTCCACTCCTGGGAAAGGGGTTTGAAGAAAGCGAAATAAACTCAAACTAATATTATGCAAGGAAAAGTCTCTGTGGATGATCATATTTTTGGTGAAATCTTAGATATGGAAAGCATTGGAGATGAAGTCTCTGAGGAAATCTTAAGACAACTTTCCAGATTATTGCACACCTTAAGATATTATGTTGTACATATATAGTTATTCGAGAAGGCTAACTATGTCCTGTACAAAATTCTGAAATTCTCAGGAAAAAATTTCACACCTGTGGCTTGCAGTTTACAGGGAAATTGCTAGGTATTGGAAAAATGCAAACTTAAAGAAGCATTTAGTAAACTTGTTTCGCTTATAACTACAGTGAGTTTCACAAGTCCCTTAATTGTATGAAAACCTTGCCATTGATTGCCCGAGTTAGTTTGGATAGCAGCAAGGTGACATTCTGTGATCTGTTATTATCAATGTGATTAGCCAAAGATGAGGTATTTGTAGTCACATCAATATATCATTCCCCATTGCATGTATGTACAAGGTGGGGCTTACAAGCAAACTTTATAATGGGAAGAAGAGTTTGTTGGCAACCTGGCTTTTCCAGTGTCTTAGGTTAATTTCTGCACCCAACTTCGTCCCCAGGGTCTCTCTTCTTGAAGAAGAGAGACCCTGGGGACCAGGTTATTCTGCACCCAGCCAGTTCTCTCTCTAATCTGTCAAACATTTATTAACTTGAATCTTTTGCGAACACTTTTTTAAACAATTGCAAGTAAAGGTGGTGGTGGTTTGTGTTGTTGTTGGATGGGCATAAAACTAGAAGTAGAAAGATTAATGCTGGAGATGCTTGCTTCTCTCCACAGCTCAATTAGTTATGGCTTTCATATATATTAACTTTCGTCATATCTTTATCCTGTACGGGCTCAATATGAATTCACAAAATGACCAGCTCCCAGATGGCTTGATACCTCAACTCGTAGAACACTGCACCGGTATTACAGATGTCAGGGTTCGAATCCCATTCATCTTTAAACTTGATTAATGCTTGCAGCACCCAGTGACACCCAGCCTTAAAGGTGAAACAGTTCTTTTCTGCATCAAGTATTATCCTTGATTTGCGTGCATAATTTTATGCATACACAATAACTGTGTAGAGTAGTGTAGATAATTATTATCTACTCATTCAGAGTTGGATATCAGCTCCTGTTGGAAACCTTTTTTTGGCTGTAGAGTGTCCTCCTTCTGGCTGATGTTTGGCAAAATTAACCTATCATGTCTTTGTTCAGTCTTTATTCAACTCTATTAATAGTGTGAAGCTTGCTGGGTAATGTTTGACCTGCATGCCATGTGTTTTGTTACTGAGAATAGGAATACTCTAGGCAAAATAATTCTGAAACATTTATGCGTACATACTTGACGTTTTGTATGCTTCTGCATACATCTTCAGAAGTGACGGTTAATACAAAAATTTATGGATTCTTCCGGAAAATGGATACTTTTCATCTAGCACTAACCTTGAAACTTTCGAGAATATCTCGTAAATCATAGATGCTTCGCAAGAAGCAGTGAAGTTTATCAAAACAAGGTCAACTGCAGCCTTACTTTTATTTAAAAGACCAAGCAATTTAGCTTACAACTTTTAAATGGGATTTTACTGAAAATCCTAATGCCGGACAACATTTTCTCTTTTTAGAAACAGAAGAAAACCAAGCAAGTCTCCTCAGATGAAGAAAGTGATGATGAGGTATTTTGAGGAAGGGGAAAAGATGTCATTAACTCAGTATCCCAGGGACATACTCATAGCACCAAATCCCCTTAAGTTCATTACCTCAGGTAATATCTACCACCCACCCCTTTGTTGCTCATCAGTTGTATGAACTGGGAGAACTGCATGAACTCAACAGTTGTATGAAGAAGGGACTACTGGGACGGCGTAGTGGTGACTTGGCATCATATGTAGGTTGAGTTTGTTGCTTCTCTACTCTGCTCTGCGAGGGTTTTGTCTCACGGTAGTCCACTATTCCCCTCTCCTAATTAATGCACCTTTATTTGCTCACAGAGGATTGAATCTGAAGGGGTGCACCCCCTGCACCCTTCCCCTAGATCCACCCCTGGGTACCAAGTGTCTCCTTTCCAATTGAACCCTGCCCTTCCGCTATTAGTAAAGTCAAGTTATCCTGAAAATGAGATGCCATTTTGAGACTTTTAACGTGAATGCTTCCCTTCTGGTATATCTTGTTCAAATTCTGTAGTTAAGAGACAGATGTCTCTGAGTGTTTTTAGTATCTCTCACGAGTGCGCGTGGCAG
The DNA here is from genome assembly GCF_036669935.1 of Montipora foliosa. Classification (NCBI taxonomy): domain Eukaryota; kingdom Metazoa; phylum Cnidaria; class Anthozoa; order Scleractinia; family Acroporidae; genus Montipora; species Montipora foliosa. The sequence continues at coordinate 29,699,106 of NC_090878.1, forward strand.
TCATTTAATGTTCTCTTTATTATACAGATACTGACGAAATGTCCAGACCAGATTAAATACAACTTGTTCTGTTCGACATTTTCAAAGTGGTGATCACCAAGTGGTCACCTGCAACCTGCACGGAAAGTAAACATGTTTGACGATTCTTACATGCTAGTTCTTCCTAGTTTACGTGGCTTGCACGGCACAGAAAAAAAAACAAAGTTAAGAAAAACAAATCATGATAATGTCAAATGAGTGATAAAAATGTTCATTTAGAAGAGAACATTAATTATATTACAGTATCTCACAATCTCATAATAGTATCATGCAGTGGATTATGGGCTGCTGTCGCTTTATATCCTCATGGTATGAATGATAAGTTTCTTTTAGTAAAAAGGAATATCTTAGTATTTCATCAGTATCCAAATAATAAATCCCTTGTCCAGTGGTTTTCTTTTCAAACTTAGTACTTAGGGATAAGGCATCTACCCTAATGTATTTAAGCTATAATTGTAAAGCATATTGGTTGAGGGATACCCTAACTTATTTCCCAATGCACAGTCTCTAGAAGTATATCGATAAAGAGCAGAGGTGCCAACCTATGGAGATCTAAAATCTGGAGATTTTTTCCATACGGTCTCCCCACCCCTCCCCCCTCGATCAACCTACCCACTCCCCCTCCCCTCCTCTCCGCCCCTTCTCTAAACGCACTTACCCATCCCCCAGCAGCTCCTTCAGAATACAAGAATGTTCTGCCGCCATTGTGAATTTGCGGGAAAGCAGGGTACTTATGTCAAGAATTTTTATTGGTTAATCGGAGATCCAATCAAACAATCGGTTATATGGCTGTGATACCTAAAGGAAGCCATTTTGTTTAGTTCTATTAACGTGTGTTTGAAACTCAGAGATGAAGAAATATATTAAGAAACAATGAAACGAGTTTGAAAAAATCGATTTTTTTTAACTTGGGGATGCAATTTGAGTCTAGAATGGAGAAGCGTCTGTGAAAGGTTCAGAGTCGTTTTTATCCGGGAGATTTAATGACCCGTACGGGAGACCGGGAGATTCGTTCCGTATCCGGGAGAGTTGGCACGTATGAAAGAGTCAATAATTCGTCATAGAAACTAAGTCACTCAGATAATATAATTTTGCTTTCTTGTAGATAACAGGTGATGAAGACTTGGACTCGAAGATGCTTGATCAAGTGCGAAGTAAATTGAAGAAAAGAAAAGTGGGAGATAAAGAGAAAGATAACTTTGATGAAAAAATGACCACAGATGCATCTGAAAATCCGTTAGTATATCCACAGAAACTCATCTTAACGCTGTAGGTCTTATTTTTCGCCCTTTGTGAAGGAATCCAGGTGGCCCCCCCAGATTCCAGATGCCAGATGCTAGCCTGTGGATTCTGAATCCCGATAAATGGATCCCGGATCCCGAGTCGTGGATTGCGGATGCCAAACGCACGGGTTCCGCCGAAATGGATCTGGATTCTATGTAACAGATTCCGGATTCCAAAGCCTTACGTTTGAGGGCTTCCAGATTTCGGATTCCTTCACATCGGGCCATATTTTGATATAGCACCTATCATAGACATGCGTCCCCTAAAGTTAAATTTTCGACCAACGGCTTCGCCGATCATATTTTCGGCGAGGCAATTGTCTACGAGATCAAGTATCAAGCCTAGGCCAATCGATGGAGAGTGCACTCCATTACCACTCACTTCCGAGTTGCTCGGACAAACCATTGTTTTATCTACATAAAACATAATAAATAGAGTTTAAGCATGTGAAAGTGATTTTTATAAAATTTATATTTTTATCAATCCATTTCCTTCCTCTTGAACCTAAGCTGAACGTAACATAAAAGTTCTTCCAAGGTCCATCAGATAATCAGATGTCATCCTACATTGATTTATTGATTTTTTTTTCTTTGTGTTTCTTCTCCAGCAAACAGGAATCAGCCAGTGCTGAATACAAACGACTAAAGCGGGAAATGATGGAGACAAAAAGAAAGAAGGATAATGAGGGCAAAAAACACTCAGGTAAAAAGTACTGTATCCAGTTTTGCAATCCGTTGTTATTCAGTTTACGCAGCTTTTCAATTTTCAATCGAAAATTTAAAAAAAAACAAAAAAACAAAGTAATTGCTGTGACCCATCACTGGCGACGAAAGGAGTTAGGTATGTTGCCTGTTCTTGTATTACTACGCTTGGTGATTGAGTTAAGAGTCTCTCCCCACTTTCAGCCATGAGAGGTAAAGGTCGCCCGTTTCGTTATCCCGCGCATGTATTTTCTTTGCGTTTTCGTTATGATTGGCTGGTTCCTTTGAAGTGGTTACTAAGGTTTCCGTTTTACTTCACCGAGTTGAAGCAATTAAGGAGGCTCGAAAGGGTTTTCAGCTGAGCCAATCTCGTCTCCAGAGTCCGCTTTTCTTTTGGTCAGCACCAAGAATGCTGGCTACTTCCAATTTATGGGCAGTCGTAGTTAAACATTGTTCTGAAGAGAATCAAAGACAAAATGGCATCTTTTGCCCTGAATTGAATTTTCTGCTGATGGAAGCTTTAGATTGCAGTTACCAATAATTTTCAAGCTTCATTGTTCAATGTTCTTTATCAGACTTTTTCGAGTATCTGACCAAGTCCAAAAGATCCGCAATATGTAAAAATAGACAAAATCATAGTTTTTAAGATTATTTCAGCCCATTTTGGTCGATCGACGGACGGATTAATCTTAAAGGGTTAACTCTACCAGCTGCTTTCTTTTACTTTCTAAATGTAATGTAAGGTTCAAATTTGGATCCAGATCAGCACCAAAGTACTCACAGGCAAACATATTGTTGATATAAGCCCTACCCTTGCTCGAAGCAGTGGAAACCTATAGGTTTTGATACCTCTTAAGCAACGGTTAGCGCTGACCAAACTTCAAACGGCCGCTGATCTCCGCCTCAAAAACGATGTAAATTCTACTTCGTATCTTACGCTGTTTTTTTTTTCAAAAGCCACCATTTTTACTTGTCTTTAGACGCACGTTTTCAAAAGCTTTCCAAACTTTTACGTTATCGTTTTCTGCGTGCGTGTATTTGTATTTCTGCGTACGTGTATTTGTGTGCATTTGTATTTATGCGAGCATGTATTTGTGTTGCGTTGTGATTTGATTGTCAGCGTGTGTTCTGATTGGCCAGAACAATTACCTTGGTTTTAGGTTTATTGCACTCTATTGCAAACTTCTCCAACTTCCTCTGAAAATTTGAATAACTGGTTAGGGGATGTTATATTGATAGTAACGTCAACTTTCGTCAATGTGTTCAATCAAAAGAACATAAGAACGGATCAGAATGCGAGTTTAGTTCAGTGGATTACTTGAATAGAGCTGTTTACAATTGAGTGTTGTAAAACAAATACTAAAGCGATTACTTCGACCAATCACGTCAGGTGCAAAGAGCGCAATGAGCCAATCCAAATTCGTAGCAATTCCATGTAACTTGCTCAAAGCGCGGGAAAAATCGCGCGTGCAAGTCGCGATTGGTTTTGGATTTCCTTTTCATTGGTTGATAAACTGGTGCGAGATTTTTGAACCATTCACTAAGCGTAGCAATAGGCCATTTTCGAAATATCAATATTCAGTTTATGGCGAGGCAGAGAGTACAAAAACAATAGAAACACGTTGGAATGAACGTAACAACTATTTGCATATCATCCACTTTCCTTTGTCTTCTAAACCTCTCTTTCAAGCTGAATTTTAATCTATCGAAAGTGGCCTATCGCCATCGCGTATTGAGCCATTTCCGAGTTCATGTCTGCCTCCTCTTCAAAGTGAGTCTAAGTGCTAAGTGTTTCTTATAAAAATTAGTGTTTGTATTGTGTTCTCTGCACTACAGCAATAGCAAAATTGATATACGTTATTTGTCGGTTGCTTTAACAGCGTCTAAAGAATCGGATGTGCTGGCCGCCTTTCACGCGGAGCAAGTGACTTACCTTGAAAAAAAGAAAGCGGCGCAGAAGAGGAAAGGCGAGGGACGAGATGAGCAGGTAAAGTGTTCAGCTCGCAAGCACTAATAAGGAGCTTTAATAACGACAACGGCAACAAGAAAGTCGTCGTTAAATGTGAATTCGCGTTGTTGTAATCGCTTCGTAACTACTCCAAGCATTTAACGTGACAAAGGTGTGGCAAACCCTCAATAAAGAAACTAGAATGAACGACCCTCGATTTAGGGAAGAAAATAAAAATTTATCCTCAAGCGCTCACGTTCTCCCTAAAACCTCAAATTTGGTCATTTCGCGTTGTTTGGAACTTAAAGATCTACGAGGACGACGGTCGACGAAAACGTCACTTCAAAATATAACTTGGCTCTATCTTAAGTCTTTCGCGATTATTCAGTTTTGTTCACGTCCTACAAAATGGTTTCACGTCGTCGTTATCCAGAGGACCGCTAAAATATTTGCTAAAATCCGTGCTGCACGTGCAGCACGATTATTTATGCTCTTTTAACCAGTGATACTGTTGTTTTATGGCGATGTTGTAGTCGTAGCCGTGGTCGTTTCTTAAACTCCCTGTTGTTTTGCTGACGACGGCAAAGAAATAGACAAAAATGAAAAGATGCGCGTGTCGAGCGTGCAAAGCTATTGCTTTGCAAATATGCAAATTTGTGACGTTCTCATTGCCGTTGTCGTTGCTTAAGCTCCTCACTGCCCAGAAATGCTCCTCAGCGTGCTTTCAGAAGGCTTTTTTTCTTCCACCGTTGTACTATCTTAGGAACTTTTTTGAATGAGATAACTATGATAATATTACCGAGGGCAATCCTACAAAGCCAGCGCGAATATTAGAAAGCTTAAGCACGCGCATTTTTGAGACACATGCAGACGGCAACCGGAAGAGAACATGTCGCGTGCCAGGACAGTGGTGTCTCCCAGATTTTTATACTAATCATCTCTAATGGAGAAAAGATACTTAGCCATACAAATGTGGTTTGTGAAGACAAGTTAAAAGGGAAAAGAGCTCACTTCCGGTTGGCGTCCGCGTCTCCAAAACGCGCGTGCTTAAGCTCTCTATTATTTAACCGTCTGAGAAGTAGCAACATCCCAGCACCATGCAAACTAAATTGTCTCCCAAAATTCGTGTTATAGTGAAGAAAAAACGAAAAAAAGAAGGCGTCTAGACGTATAGTGCCCCTGTTGATAAGGCACTTACAAATTAATTGGGAAAGCATATGGGATTTGGAGCATCGCACAGAAGAATGCGGTCCGCCAGTATCCCATTTGGCTCCTGGGTCCGTTTAATTAGCCAATCATTCTTTACAAACTTTACAATCATTTGTGTCGTCGTCGTAGATCTTAAGCTCCCTTTTATTCCATGAGGACGCGTTGGATATGAGATGTTGGGACTTTAAGGTTTATGACGTTGACGTCGACGAAAAGCTCATCCCAAAATATAACTTTGCTCATTCGCAGATCTTTCGCGATTATTTCAACTCTTTTTCGTCGTACAAAGTGGACAAAGTATACTAAAAATAAGCTTGAAAAGCAGCTTAAAATGCTGTCGGATATTTTGACAAAGTGTGGTTTTCTGCAGACTGGAAATCGTATTATACGTTAACTTAAATACGTAGAGCACGATTTTGAGAACGAGTACAAGTGTACTTGTCCTCGTACTCGCGCACTTTTTTTGCCGATGTTTGTGCACTCTTAGACTCGCCTGTTCTACGAAAACCACCTATTTCTTGTCTGCGCAGAACTTAGCGCTCCTGGCGTCTTTTCAAGCCAAACTCGAACAATCACCAGAGGAAGACGAAGAAGACGATGACAAAGAGAAATTGCAGAAGGAAGATGAAGAGGGAGACGACACGGGATGGTAAGGAGATATTATACACTTAATATATGGTCCCGAGGGAAACAGTTAGTTTTGTTTTCCCGAGAGTCTCGAGGGAAAACAAAACTAACTAGTTTCCCGAGGGACCAGACATTAAGGTTGTGTTCTATTGGGATCAACCGTTTTTAGTTGGTTGGGTGTTTTCGTGTTCTATTGGGAAAAAACCGTTTTCGGTTGGTTTGGTTGATCAACTTTTTTAACCGGCATCAAACTAAGGTTGAAACGGTTGAAAAAGCATTGGCAGCAACCGCTGTCGTTTACGCGAGCCATTTAAAGTCGGCCGCGGGCTCCTGCCATGTTGGTTTCGGGCCTCAACTTGTCAACGCTGAGAAGTCTGGTGATAACTATTCCCAGGAGTTACCGCGTTTCAACCGAAAACGGTTGAAAAAGTGTTCTATTGGGAAACCTCAACCGCTTCAACCGAAACCGATTGCTGTTGAAACGGTTGATCCCAATAGAACACGACCTAAATTTGGACCTCTCCTTTAACAATCGCAGCAAAACATCCGCAGCGGGAAACAACTGCAGGATTGTATCCCGGTCGGGATACATTTGAATTTGATCAGTGGCACGTGACCAAGAATCAACTTATCACAGTGATCGTTTTGTTGACTGAAAGTCTAGGTATATAACAATATAACTTACGTCCACCAAAAGCTCTTGTTAGATCTTGCAATCATTTGTGTTGACTCCTTTAAGAGTAGACAAGTAACTTTACTTTTCTGTATTCTTAAAACTAATCTCTCCACCTTTTGCGAACATATCATATTATTTTCTCTTGGAGACAGATGTTAACAAATAGAGGAAATTATAACTACCATTTTAGATTTTAGAGATCCTATATAGTTTATCAATTTTTCTAGTGCTAATTTTTATATATAATTTAAATTTTAAGTTTATATTCTTATACTAATTTTTCACTGTAGTCAACGGGCTACGCTCACGCGCCTCGTCATACTATTTTAATTGTATATAACATACAAAAGTTGTAACTGCTGCATAATAACTTGATTAGAAAACTAGCAGATGTAGGACTTACACAGGGACTAAGTATTTTAAGAGTGTCAGAAATGGGTCATTTCACAAAACTGTGAGATTGTAAAGAGATTGTACTATTGTTAGACCGAATGCATCTTTAAGTTACGTAGATAATTGCATAGACTATGTCCGCAATTTTCTTAATTGTAAAAGGATTTCCTGAACTTGAGGAGACTACAAATCAACTGAAATCAGCACAAATCTAATCAAACGACTGTCGAAAGTAATAACGCGATTGCAATTTCTACGCTAAGAGATTATTTTAAAAATCTCGCGCCAGTTTTTCAGCCAACGAGAAGGAAAACCAAAACCAATCGGGACTTCTACACGCGATGTTTCGCGTGCTTTGAGCAAGTCACATGGAATCGCTACCAATTTGGATTGGTTCATTGCGCTCTTTGCACCTGCTGTGATTGGTCGAATTAATTGCTTTGGTATTTGTTTGACGACACTCAATTGAAAACCGCTCTAATTACTAATTATCTGTTTTCACATGACGTCACGGCCGCCATCTTGCTGTCCCCCAACAAAGAAACGGCGGCCATGTTGGTGTCTCGACCCAGTCCTCTGGGAATTAAACTATATTACTATGAGAGAGTGTAGTGTAACGTAAAGTGCTAGATTTAGTAGCGTTAGCCCTACTGATGGAACTGGGCCCACTCAAGGACAGAGAAAAACTCTGACCAGAGTGGGAATTGCCTGCTCCCGTCTGACCTTGTAGCTCAGTCGGTAGAGCGGCGGAGATCTAACCCGAAGGTCGTGGGTTCAATTCCCACCGTGGTCAGAGTTTTTCTCTGTCCTTGTGTGGGCCCAGTTCGATCAGTAGGGCTAACGCTCACATGGTTCATATGGGATAGAAATCTAGCACTTTACGTTACACTACACTCTCTCCAGTTAACTCTGTTTAAAATATAAGTTCTACACGGCCAACGTTTGTATAAACGAACGCTTCTATATTACTATGAAATTTACATGGGCCATTCTTTTATTCTAGGATGTTTCACACGCTTTCGTGCGAAAACGAATTAAAACGAGCCAGGGACGCTTTCATTGAAGACGAGGACACGTTTGAAATATACGACCCACGAAATCCCATCGATAAAAGGCGGAGAGAATCGAGCAAAAAGTCATTGCAAAGCAAACGAAGATGACGTTAATCAGCGTCCACAAACGCTTGTAAGTAAAAATGCGGAGAGAAGGAACGTGGTCTTCGGTGAATCCTCCTAAACGTCCTTACATTAAGGGCGTCCACCAATCAGTTAGATGCACGAGCGCTCATGACACTACCACGCGAGATGTCGTCAAAAAGCATTCTACCTTCTGTTTCGTGACGAAGAAGATTCACGGAGAGAGGATTTGAACTGAACAAAGCGTTTCGATTCCTCGAGAATGCTGAAGATGCTTGTGATGTACTAAACAATTATATGTAATGCTTGCCAACTTGTAGCCGAACTAAACCGATCAACGGATAAGCGATTTCCTTTCGGGTCGTGGTTTGGCCTCTGGAAGGCTGAAAATGTATAACTTATCTTTGAGTTGAACAAATTTCGTCATCATCTAACATCTTTAGTCCGAATTACATGGGATTTTACTTTCTCTCTGTGAGGGTCGAATGTGATGCGCAAAATGAAAAGGAATCTTCTTTAATGTATTCATAGCAATTTGACCGCCTTATGTTTTTTTGTCGTATCTTTGATCCAATATTACGCTTTTTGCTGTCATAAATGATCTTAACTGTGGTGGTGATTATGATGATATCTCACTCGACAGATTTTACGAGGCTTCAGTGTACCAGTTGCCCAAATTTAATTATATCAGGTTTTTGTTTGCTTTTGTTTAAGAGTGCACAAAGCAATTGTTTTTTTCTCGATAAATAAACTGCTCACGGCACTTGGCGCGAAAACGAATGTAACCCCAAGGACACAAGATCATCGTCATATGTTTTGTTGGGGACAATCATAATCTGGGATGCCTCTTTCTGTAAACTCACACTCACTTAGTTGTTAACGTATTCTGGAATACTGATCCACGCAGGATCGGCACACTCCCAGATTGATCTTTCGTGGTTACAATACAATACAATTTTATTTCCTCTTGATGTGGTTGCTTAATTTAGTTACAGACCTTTTATATTTGCTAGTGATGTTTCTATTATGTTAAGTAAAAAATGTTTGAGCGTGGTGGCCAAAGGAACCATTCTGTGTCCTAGTTGACCCCCATCTACGGTATTCTTTGGTTACTTCACTTTGTTGTTTTGCATGTTTGAGAGCGCGCAAGCAATTGTATCTTGCTCGTTAAATTTGCAGCGCGCTGCGTTTGCCGTTACTTGAGCTCTCTAAGGGTCTTGTTGGCCGGAGGGGGGTTATTTCCGGGCAAGTTAATACGATAATAAGATAATACGCCATGTTTGAGTCTTGAAGGGAGCAGGATTGGCCTTGTAGTGAGATAACTTACCCCCACCAATGTAGCCTGCGTAGCAAGGATTTCCGTGTTTTATCGCGCGAAAAATGGGGTCTCTCCTCCCCTCCCCCCTCCAATTTTATTTTTGCGCTCGCCCTATTCTCGCGCGGCCAGAAAAATGAATTCACTTCTCGCCCCCTGGAAACGCTTGCTACGCAGGCTATCACCAATGTGGACTGGATTATTAATAGACGGGTTGGGGCGTTTGTGCCGATTTTCGATTCTGCTCCGAGTGTTTTGTTCTGCGTTGTCCTGTTTTGCTCAAACTTTCGGCTTAAGATCAGCATATAGATCATTCCATCTGTTGAGGCCGCATGGGAGAAGGTTAAGTGCGATTCCCGTGTTAAATAACGCCCTTTTTTTCTTTCTGCCTTCCCTTATGATGGTTTAAGGCGGCTAAAAGTGAATGAAAGATGTCTTCAGCGTTCATTGGAGAGGAAGAGAACTCTGCGTATATGACAAATGGCAACTTCTGGTTAAAATTAGCTGTTTGTCAGCATTGGGCAAACTAAGGAAACTTTGTCGATTGGAAGCTTAGGGAACCTACAAATATAGAAGGAAAACGTTAGCAGTCAATCGTTCGTAACTGAATTTTTTCAAAGAATGCCTTTTTTCAGGAAAATTGTATCTTAAAATCGCGTTTTTTACTTTAAAATTTCCCGGGCACCGCCATCTTGATTAAGCACGTGACATTTTTTAGCCAAGGACGGCAACCTGAAGTGAGCTGTTTTCTTTTTAACTTGGCTTCAAACTACCACATAATACTGCTAGGTATCGTTTCACTATCAGAGACGATTAGTTTAAAAATCTGGGAGTAACCACTATCTCGGTGTTCGAAATGATCACTTCCGGTGTCCGAGCCTCAAAAATGTAAGGGAGGTCGTCGTTTTTGAGACGCGGTCGGCAACCGGAAGAGAATATTTCGCGTGTCAGGGCAGTGGTCTCCTAGATTTTTACACTAATCATCTCAGCTCACTTCCGGTTGCCGTCCGCTTCTCAAAAACGCGCGTCCTTAAAGGGGCTAGGTCACGCAATTTTAGGCAATTTTAGCACTGATCGAATGGTCGTAGAATTAACTAAAATATCAAAATAATTGTTCAAAACTATAGAAAAACTCTAACAAAACACCGGGAAGCCAAGAAGGGACATGGATGGACAAAACTGGAGAGGATTGAAATGGATTGATTTCGGTAAATTTGAAAAACGTCGGCCCACCTTTTTTCAAATTTATATCAGTTTATATCAAAATGTCATTTACACAGCTGGAAAATCATTCTCAGTAGTTATGTGGCCGTGATTTTGCAAATGAAAAACTCTTGCTCTGCCAATTTGACGTTTAGAGCTCATAATTAACAAAATTGAACAAAATTACCTAAAATAGCGTGACCTAGCCCCTTTAAGCTCCCTGTAGACACGGAAAGAAAGGCCCGAGCAAGCAGCTTCATCATTTGCTTTAACCTCCTTTCGACTTTTTTTTAAGGATGTTGACTGCTGGGGTTAGCAAACGGGTTCAACACTCTTTTCAACTCGTATAACATCGATTCGACTTAGTTTCCCTATGATTTTTAAAGAGGTTGGCTAGTATTTCTGGTCGATATAACCCGCTGTGTGATTGGCTAAGAGCAGCTTAACGCTAGGGCATTATTCTCTCGTAATGCCCATAGACCTTTTTGCACATACGGCGGCCATTTTGATTCCTATTCTTTCAAATAGCTATTATGGGATGCCCAGGGGGCAAATACATATTAATTTGCGCCCTGAGCATCCCATAATGTCTTCCGAAACAATAAAAATCAAAATGGCCGCCGTATCTGCAAAAAGGTCTATGGGCCGGTTATGGATTATGCAAATTAGGTTTTTCTAGCCGTTCTGTTAGCCATATAATAAAGCGTTTTTACTCACGTGACCAGCAGCCATATTGGATTACTGAAACAAAAAAAAGAATTTGCATAAAAATAGAGTTCAATTCCCTGAGGATTAGTTTGGTACACCATCATGGCCGCAATTCCTTTGTTTTGGAACACCAACATGGCCGCCGTGACGTCATGTGAAAACGCTTTATAGAGAGCTTAAGCACGAGACGTTTTTGTCAACACGGACGCCAAGTAGCACTCCTTGGAATCAATGGGTTTAAGGGGACAAGTTTTTGAGTCGATGGAAGGTCGTTAAGTAAGTTTATGTAAATAAATTTAAGATAAACATGAGTGAACTAGTATAACCTGAGATCGTATTTCATGATAATCATATAATAAATTAAATATAGGATATTACATGGCCCGCGCGGAGTTTGTAATTTTTCACAAGTGAGCGCAGCGAACGAGTGAAATGTTTTTTTAATACGAGAAGAGAAATTTCATATCTCTAAGCGGCCATGCATTATTCTATCTATTATATAAACAGTCACCAATGAAATACTAAATCACCTCACGAAAAGGCAGCGAAAGGTGCAATTTTTATATGTAACCACAGCAACAGTGATCTTTTCATGTGTGCAGATAACATGTTATGTTTTCGCAAGAAAGCTCACTTGGCATTTCATCGGTGTTCACATAATAAAATGTAGTTTTTGTTCACTATAAGACGGGACTCCTTATCAAAACCTTTTTTTCCAACAGGTCTAAAAGTCGAATAATTCTTAGAAACATTTTGTAGTTTTCCGGTAGCATATTTCCAAGAGACAAACAAAAACTCAGGGTGACGCTAGATGCACCCACTATTTCCATATCATTAAATAAGTAGTTGCCAAGCAACTAGCCCATCATCCTTCAAGTTCTCGTGGATT
>NC_090878.1:29721233-29731233 GCF_036669935.1 Montipora foliosa
AATTCACAAACAGACTTAGCTCTGCTTTGGTGCTGCGACCAAAAAGAAAGCCTATCTGGCATTCCTCGACTGCAGTTGTCTGAAGAAGAACTCTTGACTGGACAAGAAGTTTTTTCCTTTGGGTATCCCCTTTCCCATCCTGTCTCTGTTGGAAACGAAGCACTGTTTATTAGAGGCTGTGTTTCTGGCATTCGAACGGGTTTTGGGAAACCTTTATATGATTATGTGAAAGTGTTAGATTGTGCAGTCAGTCATGGATGTTCTGGAAGCCCTGCATTTTGCTGGAGCAATGGAGGAATAAAGGCGATGGGGATTATATTTCAGAAACACAAGAAGGACATTTTGGAGCCAGAAGAAGAAATGCTAATTGAAGAAATTCGGAACTCCCTTGGCGCTGCAACCATTGCTGATGCACCGAATCCTCAGATAGCAACTCAGTTATTAGTGTTAAAATTGAAGGACGCCCTCGAAACGCATACTCAGTTCAATAAGGGTAATGTAATGACAGGAAAGGTTGTGAAGGACTTTTGTATCAAGATGATCAAAGATGGTGGTATCCCACCAAGGTTGGGCTGAATATGTGAGTACTTTCAGTTTATTGGAAACTGTGTATGACTGTTGCTTGTTTTTTCTTGTTTTAATACTCTGATCAGCTGGACAGAATACGGAATATTGCAATTACCAGTGAAATATTTTGTTAAAATGTGCAGAGGTCCTCAAGAAAGGCCTGTAAATAGAACATTATAATAACTATGAAATGATGTATGAAATGGATCGTATGTGAACTGCGGATATGAAATCAAATGAAGCTATGATCCTCGTTCGAAAGTAAACAAAAAAGCCACAATCGGTTCGTTTGAATATCGTGTGACGTTTCTGGTTAAGATAAGACGTTTCAACGGCCACCGGAAGTGGACTTTTTGCATTGTTGGGCAGTGGTTCTTGGGCAAATTTTCAGGCAGATCGTCTCTATAAGAGTAATGAAACTTATCAATACAAATGTGGTGGCGTCAAGACATATAAAAAGGGAAGAGGTCTTGCTTCCGGTTGCTGTTCATCACTCAAAAACGCCTGAGCTTAAATTAAACTTAATACGTGGCAACGAAAACGTCACGTATTCCGCGCAAGGTGAAGCGGCTTTTTTGGGGAGAATTTTCTGTTTAGAATATCTGAGTAGACGCAGCGAGAAAGCAAATGTTTATTTCGCAAATTACAGATTTTCATTTCGCAAACTACAGATTTTCCTTTCGTTTCGTTCCATTTCGTTTTGCTCCATTTCGTTTCGCAAACTACAGTAAGCCCATTATTAAATGTTTACAACATGGCATCCACGCGTGGAAAACGACAGAAAGGTCTTCAGAAGTTTAGTTTTCAACCAAAGCATCAGAAAAGCAGTGGTGAGTGAAAATCAATGAAATAGCATAACCTACTTTCCTTTTGCTGAGTATTAAATCAATTTAGCAGCCACTGGCATGTGACAGCGATCAATACAAACGTCAAGTTAAGACTTGAGCTTGCTAGCCCTTGCAGGGGCAGGTAACAAAGTTACCTGCTATTTTTGGTTTTTTACCTCCTGTGCAAAAACTTAGCAAGAACCCTGAACCAACTGATCTGTGAAGCTTCACTTGATTTCATATCAGCAGTTCATATCCACAGTTCATATAAGAACATATATGACCTTTTTTGTTTTTCATTTTTGTATTATTACAGCAGATAGATTATTTATAAAAGAGACAGCATTGGCAAAGGTACATGTAGATGTTTTTACTTTAATTGTGGCCCAGTCACAAAGGTCTTGACAGTCTGCGAACCATGCGAGTCTCACAGTTAAGTCTAAGCACCCATTTCAAATATCGCTGATAAACAGAATTTAGGTCTAAGCACCCATTTTAAAACAGTTACTGGTAGCTTTTAATAGTTGGGTGGCTTGCATGTTGACTTCCATGACTCACTTGTTGACTCACTGGCTCGCAGATTCTACAACCTCCAGTCACAATCACAGTCCTTTTGATAAAGGGCTATGATTTTGTATCCAAATATGATATCCATGAGTTATTGTACATTTCATGTATCTGTGAAATCATTAACTATTTTTATTGTCTGTGTTCATGCTGCAGATAGATCATTAAAGAGACAGTGCTGATTGAAGTATTTTTTTTAAGTTTTATGTCCAAGTTGCTCCTTACTTCTTGACAACATGTTGAGAATAATCATGATGAATCTTACAACCCTGTTGTAGAGTTTTATTTATTATCAGAAGTTTACTTTTAATAGAGGGGTTGCTTTGATTTGCTATGGACCCTTTCAAATGGTAATTTCTCACGTCCTTTTAACTCTACAGTTATCCTTTTTTGCCAACTGGCTCTATTTAGCATCTCTTTTTCTGGTTCAACTCATAACCATATTTGGTAAATCACATGACCAAAACAGAAAATGCCTAAAAACTCAGCGAGTTCATAATTTTTTTTTCACAAATATTTAACACAACAGTTTGAAAACATTCTAACAAACCTGTAACATGGATTTTAAAAAAGATTATGTGATAATTGAGACCCTCCTTTGATGCACTTTTCAAAATATCAGTTCCATTTTTTGTCCAAAAAATTATAGAAATACCATGCTACAGTTAACGAAAAACGATGGGATGGAGCCCATCCTGTGAAAAAACTGCCTCTTTCGTTTCCGGAGAGTTTTAACATGTTTTTCACTGAAAATAAAATAAAATGCACAGCAGAGGACTGGGACTAATCGCACATGCCCCTTCTAATTGAAGTGATGTCAGATTTGCATTGAAAAAGTTATTTTAAAGAACCATTTGTGCAACCTTTTTGTCTGGCTCTTGACTAAAAAATTAATCTTCCTTTGCAACCATTGTCTTTCTGTAGTTAAGAGCCAATCCCCCCCCCCCCCCCCCACCCTACTAAAGACCATAGATAAGCAGGAAAATTATTTTACTTAAATGTCAAGTTAATCAACTAATAATTTGCCTTTTTTACATTTCACCAATGCTTTTACCTTTTTTTTCCTTGTGAATTTTATGGTTCTGCAACCTGTAGAACATTGGAAAATTCCTTAAGCAAAATTAACCCTTGCTAGATTGAGGGTCATTTATATCAATTTGGTTTTCCCTGATAAAGTATTAATGAAAATATATTACACTGCACATGAGGTACACGACCAGCTAGACGTTGATGTCCCACTCTGCAACTCAGGTGGGAATAAATGATAATACAGCTCTGATAAAAACAAACAGAAAAGGAAGTTAGCAAACAACAAATTAACATGTTTACTGTAAAATTTACCACCTTGAATTCCCCTGATACACGTAACCTTCATTACCCTTTATTATTACCCAGAGAGATTAAAACCCCAGCTAACTTACAAAGTGGCATTAACCAACTGAAAGTAATTCCTGTCTTGTTAAGGTCGCATAACCATGACTTTGGAAGTGAGCTCCCAGTCTTCTTGCAGCTTATTTTCATGGCTCTCTGGTTCAGATCTCAACTTTTAGCCCCTCACCATGGGTTCAACCTTATTGTGTATTTTGAAGGGAAGTTTATTTTCAATGCTATGATCACTATTACTCCCCTATGTTCTTTTTTTCCCAACAACAATTTTCATCATCGTAGAGTCAAGTGCACTTTTGGACTGAGGGGTCAATAGTCTCTTGGTCGGCTCCATCTCATCCTTTCATTGAGGAATGTGAGGCTTTGGGCCACTGCAACCCAACTTTAATATGCCTCTGTTGTCAAGCCTAGACAAGGCAGCAAGTTTTCAGGACCTTATGACAAAGCTCTGTTGGCAGCTTGTGGGGCCTATTACCACTGCTGCTGTATACTCAATGTCTAAAAGTCAATGTTGTTATTATTATTTTTATGTATGTGTTAATCTGTATTATTGATTTAGTTCCAGATGGAACACTCATCAGCAGCATATGCCTCTACTGTTAGTTTCTTAGCTGTGCTACCAGGGAATCCTAGAACTGGAACTGGTACCCTCAGGGTGGACCCCTGCCAAAAATACAACCTGCCAGCAAATAGGTGACATTTGCATATGATGATGAGGGGATTTAGGAAGGAGATTGTTACTTGTATTTAGGCTCTTGGTTGTCAATAAGTCTGCCATTATCAGATTTAAAGATATCTACATGTTTTCTCAAGGTAGCAGTGTGAGCACACCTAAGGTCTTTGTTGTGGGTTTAAAATCCCTGCAAGGGTTAGTTCTCGTCTACATAGCGGTAGGGTTTAGACTGAAATAAGTTGTTCAGGTGAATTTATTCCACAGAAACAAAATGAAATTCACTTGATGTTGCAACAACCAAAGTATGTTTTTTTTCTTCAAGACAGCTAGTGTGCTGAAGTCATGTGACAGGAGACTAAGCAATGTGGTCACCGCCTCCCAAGCTCAGTCATTTTAGAGGGCCATGGGTGTGGCTTCTCTTCTCCCACTAAGATCATAGGATCGGTTAGTGTGAACTTGTGACCAATAATTTTAGTGTGATAAGATTATCATTTGTTTATACTGTATTGATCAAACCTAATTGCCAGGTAATGAAATGGATGATTTTTTTGAACCCCTGTGAAAATTGTGTGCATGTAGTATGCATGAATTGGGTTGCTTAGTAACAACAATATTGCTATATGGGCCACGCCCATGGCCCTCTAAAAAAATTGTCAAGGAGTAGAGGGAAAGAGTGGGTACGAGATTTCTAAAAAGTATAAAAGGAATTCTAAATAAATGTGGGCACTAACAACAACACTAAAAATGTTAGGCATTTAAGTGTGACCAAAGGCCAGCTGAAGTTTTTCTTGATAATTTACTTTTCTTTTTATTTTACTTTAAAATTTATAAATTTTATTGTGCTCTTAGACCAACTATCACAAATATAGAGAAATAGTTAATGAAGGTCTATGCCTGGTGTCAGGGCCTCCTTAATAAGCCTCAAACCTAAGGGACGATTGTCACGCCCATGGATCAAAAGCTTTGAATTTAGCCCTGTGTTTGAATTTTTCATGTCTCATGGAAAGTTAAAACGATTTCATTCAGTGTGGCACATAATAACCCTTTGCCCTTAAGGTGTTCCCACTGACAAATAAAATCATATGGCATTAAAAAATCTCCACTCCTACTGGGAAAAAGGTTTTGAAAAAATCAAAATAAACTCGAACCAACGCAAGAAAAAAATATCTGTGGATGATCATACTTTTGGGGAAAATCTCAGATATGGAAAGCATTGGAGATGAGGTCTCTGAGGAAATCTTAGGACAACTTTCCAGATCTTGGTGCACCAAAAGGTTATGTATTGTACATAGTTAATTGGGGGAGGCTAACTATGTCCTGAAATCCTCAGGAGAAAATTTTCAGACCTATGTATGGCTGGCAGTTTTCAGGTAAATGGCTAGGTAGTCGAAAAAGAAAAACTTAAAGAAGCATTTGTAAACTTGCTTCTCTTCTAACTACAGTGAGTTTCATGAGTCCTCAGTTGTGTATGAAAACCTCGCCATTGATTGCCCCAGTTAGCTTGGATAGCAGCAAGGTGATGTTCTGTACACATCTGGTATTATCAATGTTATTAGAGTAAGATGAGGTATTTCTAGTCACATCAATGTATCATTCCCCTTTGCATGTATGTGAAAGGTGGGGCTTCCAAGCAAACTTTGTAATGGGAGGAAGAGTTTGTTGGCTACCTCTCTCCTCGCCCGCCCACCCCGAAAGAGAGCTTGCTCGCAGGCTAATAGAAGTTAGAAATCCTTCGTTTTTGCGAAGATTTATATTAAAATTGTTAAACATCTGCTGAAATGCTATTTCTTTCAAATACGTGCCACACCATGGATTTTTCAATTACTACATTGGTAGGTTGGTGAAAACAGTAAGGCCCTTATTTCCCAATGCACAGTCTTTAAGAGTATTCCGATAAAGAGTCAAGAATTCTTAACAGAAACTAAGTCACTTAAATGATATAATATTGCTTTCTTGCAGATAACAGGTGATGAACAGTCTAACTCCAAGATGCTTGATCAAGTGCGAAGTAAATTGAAGAAAAGAAAAATGGGAGATAAAGAGAAAGATAACCTTGATAAAAAATGACCACAGATGCATCTGAAAATCCGTTAGTATATCCACAGCAACTCATGTTAACGCTGTAGGTCTTATTTTTCGCCCTTTATAAAGAAATCCAGATGGCCCCCCAGATTCCAGATGCCAGATGCCAGCCTGTTATGTGGATTCCGAATCCCGAAAAATGGATCCCGGATCCCGAGTCGTGGATTGCGGATTCCAAACGCACGGTTTCCGCCGAAGTGGATCTGGATTCCATGCAACGGATTCCGGATCCCACGCTCTGGATTCCGGATTCCAAAGCCTTACGTTTGAGGAATTCCGGATTCCTTTACATCGGGCCATATTAATTATTTTGATATTGCACCTATCATAGACATGCGGCCCCTAAAGTTGAATTTTCGACCAACGGCTTCGCCGATCATAGTTTTTTGGCAAATGGAGAAAACTACGAGATCAACTTTCAAGCCGAGGCCAATCGATATAGAGCACACTCCTTTCACCACTCACTTCTGAGTTGCTCGGACAAACCATCGTTTTATCTACATATAAAAACATAATAAATAGAGTTTAAGCATGTGAAACTGATTTTTATCGAATTTCACTCCATTTCCTTCCTCTCAAACCTAAGCTAAACGTAAGGAAACGTTCCTCCAAGGTTGATCAGATGTCATCCTACATTGAGTGATTGATTGATTTTGTTTATATTTCGCCTTTCTCCAGCAAACAGGAATCAGCCAGTGCTGAATACAAACGAGTAAAGCGGGAAATGATGGAGACAAAAAGGAAGAAGGATAATGAAGGCAAAAAACACGCTTTGCAATCCGTGGTTATTTTACGGAGCTTTTCAATCGAATATTAAAAAAAAAAAAAAAAAGAAGTAATTGCTGTGACCCATCACCTGAGACGAAAGGAGTTGGACATGTTGCCTGGTCTTATATAACTATGCTTGGTGAATTGCTTGGTGATTGAGTTAGAAATTTCTCGCCCCACTTTCAGCCAATGAGAGATAAAAGTTGCTCGTTCTCATTTTCCCGCCCTAAGTGCCCGCTGCATGTATTTTCTTTGCGTTGTATTATGATTGGTTGGTTCCTTTGAAGCGGTTACTAAGGTTTTCGTTTTACGTCACCAAGTTGAAGCAATTAAGGAGGCTCGAAAAGGTTTTCAGCTGTGCGACCAATCACAGCAAGTGCAAAGAGCGCAATGAGCCAATCCAAATTCGTAGCAATTCCGTGTAACTTCCTCAAAGCGCGGGAAAAATCGCGCGTGCAAGTCGCGATTGGTTTTGGATTTTTTGATAAACTGGCGGGAGATTTTTGAACCAATTACTAAGCGTAGCAATAGACCACTTTCGATATATTAAAATTCAGTCCTAAACAAAAGGCATCATCTCGAGGCTCTAGGGAATAAATATAAGGCTTTGTATGAGTTTATTTCAGAGAGCCTCGACATGATGCCTTTTGTCCAGGACTGAGTTTTAGTATATCGAAATTGGGCTATTCAGTACGGCACAATCCCATAATACACCTCTATTACCCCCCCTCCCAAAAAAAAAAAAAAAAACGTTTTGCATAACCATTGTTTGCAATTTCTCCTGGGACATGAAAATGTCCCAAGAGAAGTCGAAAACAATGCCTGTGCAGATTTTTGGGGATAAAAGAGGTGTATTATGGGATTTGTGAAAGTAGTGAATGGCAATCGAGTGTTGGGCCATTTCCAAGTTCATGTGTGCCTCCTCTTCAAAGCGAGTCTAAGTGCGAAGTTTTTGTGAGGGTAATTAGTTCTACTTTATATATCATGTCTGCCTCCTCTTCAAAGTGCCAGGTTTTCGTATGAAAATTGTTTGTGTTGTATTCTCTACACTATCGGTTGCGTTAACAGAGTCTAAAGAATCGGATGTGCTGGCTGCCTTTCACGCAGAGCAAGTGGCTTACCTTGAAAAGAAGAAAGCGGCGCAGAAGAGGAAAGGCGAAGGACGAGATGAGCAGGTAAAGTGTTTTGCTCGCAATCACTAATAAGGAGCTTTAGTAACGACAACGGCAACGAGAACTTCGTCGTCAAATGTGAGTTCGCGTTATTGTAATCGCTTCGTAACTACTCCAAGCATTTTAACGTGACAAAGGTGTGGCAAACCCTCAATAAAGAAACTAGAATGAACGACGCTCGATTTAGGGAAGAAAATGGAAATGTATCCTAAAGCGCTCACGTTCTCCCTAAAACCTCAAATTTGGTCATTTCGCGTTGTTAGGGACTTTAAGATCTACGACGACGACGGTCGACGAAAACGTCATTTCAAAATATAACTTGGCTCTATCTTAAGTCTTTCGCGATTATTCAGTTTGTTCACGTCCTACATTTATATGGGCAAAGTATCCTAACCACGAGCAACAGAGAATGAAAGATTCCCCGTTGCACGCTTACGTTGTCGCCAAAACCTCAAATTTTATGATTTCACGTCGTCTTTATGCAGAGGACCGCTAAAATACTGGCTAAAATCCTTGCTGCACGTGCAGCACGATTTTTTATGCTCTTTTAACCAATGATATTATTGTTTTGCGGCGTTGTCGTAGTCGTAGCCGTAGTCGTCGTCTTAGGGTGCGTTCGATTGACCCTATTCCGGAATAAGAATACGCGAAGTGATGATTTAAAACACTAAGTATGGCGTTTTGCAACAACAATAATAATAAAGCTATGTTTAAAATAGCATTTTAGCAGATTTTTGACAATAGGGACCTTAAGATCTACGACGGCGACGTCGACGAAAACGTCACCTCAAAATAGAACTTCGCTCTAGTAAAAGTCTTTCGCGATTATTCAGTCTCGTTCACTTCGTACAAGGTAGGCGAAGTATCCTAAAAATAAATTGGTACGCGCGGTTTCAGACTGAAAATAGAGAATGAAAGATTCTCTGTTGCATGCTCACGGTGTCGTCAAAACCTAAAATTTAGTGATTTCACGTCGTCGTCATACAGAAAACCGCAAAAATATGAGCAATAATCCGTAGCGCACGTGCAGCACGATTATTTATGCTCTTTTAACCAATGATATCATTATTTTGTGGCATTGTCGTCGACGTCGTCGTCGTAGATCTTAAGCTCCCTAACAGGGAGTTTAAGGGCGAGTTCGATTGACCGTATTCCGGAATAGGAATACATGGAATAGAAGATAGAAATCCTTCGTTTTTGCGGGGATTTACATTAATATTAAATTAGGGAGCTTAAGATCTACGACGACGACGTCGACGACAACGCCACAAAACAATGATATCATTGGTTAAAAGAGCATAAATAATCGTGCTGCACGTGCAGCACGGATTTTAGCTCATAGTTTTGCCGTTCTCTGCGTGAAAACGACGTGAAATCACTAAATTTTAGGTTTTGACGACAACATGAGCATGCAACAGAGAATCCTTTATTCTCTATTTTCAGTCTGAAACCGCGCGTACCAATTTATTTTTAGGATACTTCGCCTACTTTGTACGAAGTGAACGAGATGGAATAATCGCGAAAGACTTTTACTAGAGCGAAGTTCTATTTTGAGGTGACGTTTTCGTCGACGTCGCCGTCGTAGATCTTAAGGTCCCTAATGTTTTCTGGTCACCCTTCAGACGCTGAACTATAGCCATGCCATCTATCAAGCATGCTGAGGGTTGGGGAATAACATCTGCTGCTTGTACATTCTTCTGGAGTTCCTTTGCCAAGGAGGCTTTATTCGTCTTGCGCAACGTGCCATCTGGCTTAGCCAGTGTCCATGGGAGTGGTCCGAGAGGATGGGCGAGGACTTCACTCATCTGCAAATTTCTGCTCTCTGCGATCACAATCATTTGTGCCTTGAGCTTAGCTTTCTTCAAGGTGTGGTGGAATTTTACATTTGGTGGATCACATTCGAGACGCTGTTCTCTGAAAGCTTTGTAGGCTCCTTCGCCAACCTCTTTCGCTCGTAG
>NC_090878.1:29736233-29741233 GCF_036669935.1 Montipora foliosa
ATACGAAAAAGCTACCGATTTTAGATTGATATCATGACTTTTTGGAATCACCTTCGGACAAGCTTCAAATCCGTACCACTCTCGGCTGGTCCCTCGAATTGGTACATTTGAGTGGCTCTGGGCCAGAGCCCTTCGTTTTGTCGTGCCAAGGCCCCGTCGGCTAAGAGAAACGAAAAGGGCGATGGGGAGGAGAATGCCGCGCGCCATTTTCAACGGAAGAGGAGCCGGAAGAGGATATTTCGAGCGCGCGCCATTTTCAACGGAAGAGCCTGCTTGCAGGCTAAGGGTAAGGCGTTCATGTTCGGCCCATAAGAGGTCCCACACACGCTGCAGTGTATGGTTAAAATGGATAAGGTTTCTGATGTTTTGGGTAGCGAAGGAAGAGAAGCCCTGAATGGTTGTGTGAAGGTAAAAATTTATGGACGACCAGAAACACAGAAATATAATTGCAAGCAAGCTTTAGATCGATTGCGTCCATGTTTTGAAAAAGTGGTGAGCAAGCCGTTGTTAATATGTAACCTGGAGTCTAAGTACTTCATGCTTGCCAAGAATGGAGGTACAAACAGAGAGGAAGTTTTTGACATCTTCGATATCCACGACGCGTTGGTGAGGTGTGATGAGTTGCCTTACGTGGAGAAATACCCAAGACCAGGGCCACGGTATGATGAAATAAAGGAGTCGATTGACAAAAATAGAGCTGCAATTGAAAAACAATGCCAGCAAACGATTGATAATCTTGAACAGTACCCCTGGCTTGTTGCACGGCGCCTTGTGAGGGATTGCTTTGCTGGGGGCTTTCCTAGGGATGGTGGAGTAGTACTAAATGACTATCTCCACCCTCTTTCCCATTGGCCATACTCAGTTGATCTTATTCATGATTCCGTTTGTCTATGGGATTCAGCATTATCTGATCCTGAGCTTTGTGAGCATGCACGTTCTAAAATTGACGCTTATAAATATGCAAAAAGCCAAAACAGGGAAAGTAATGTAATATATGTTGAGCCACCTCGCAATATCTCCAAGGACGCAGGAGCTAAACAATTGTACAGTATCGCCCTCTCTTTGCTAGATAATGATGAGTATCCCTTTAAGCCTTGTGAAGATCCTCATTGTAGAGATTCATACAACATTATTGATATTGACATTGACCAAGCAGTTGAATATTTGGAAGGAAAGAAGATGATTTATAGGCAACAAGAAGATGATTGTCCTGGTCCAGATGCAAATGACCTCAAGAGGCGAATTTACAAGTGCAGAACTGAAGTAAATGAGGAAAAGAAGAAACCGAGAGGATTTTATGATGGTGTTGAATATTCATGGTTTGAAGTAGAGCGCCGAGTGAGGGATTGCTTTTCAGGCCCCGGTCCAGTGGAAACTGATGTTTTAGTTTCTAAAAAGGGTAGATATGAAGAGGTCAAAGTTTCAAAGGCCAACCAGACATACGACATTTTTGAAATTAAAAGTGCAGTTGACCGTCTTGATTCCAAAAAGCTTGGTGATTTGCTCCAAGAAGGAACATATGAAACTGCCAGTAAGGCAAGGGCTGAAATCACAGAGGAGTACAATGAAGCTTCTCAGAAAGTTGAAATTGAGCATGGATCTGGCATTATTGTTCATGAACATTTTGTGGTGACAAACATGCACGTCATTGAAGATGTGATAAGTGATGCATCAAAAGAAGTTAGTATTTTTAATGCAGCCATTGGAGAATGTTCCTGTGAAGTTGTTCACTATGATGCACATAAAGATTTAGCTTTGCTTTGCTTCAAAGACGGGCTAAACTTACAAGAAAAGAAGATCTTTCCTTTGCAATTGTGTAGTCAATCTCTACTTCCAGGAATGCAAATTTTTGCTTTTGGTTTTCCGATGAGTCACAGAGGTGCAACAGCTCTTTTTGTGACTGGCCATGTTTCTGGATCCAAGGAGAATTATTCAGGGCAAACATTTGCAGTTCTAAACTGTTCCCTAAATGGTGGTAATTCTGGTGGCCCGATACTTTGTTGGGTCAAAGGTCAATTAAAGGTTGTAGGTGTCGCAATGCAGAAGCACTTTAAAGAGATTTTAACTTTAGAGGAAAGGGTTAAAATTGAGAAAATACGAGAGTCTTTGCAAACAAGCACCATTTTTGGCGTTTCTGATGAGGAAATAAGAAGTGCAACATCTTCTAGCTGTGACCCTCGCCAATTCCCAAGAGCAGAAACTGTATCGTATAAGGCAATAGCAAGGACAACATTTTCTACACTTAGCTCTTACTCTGACGAAATCCCTCGCGTATTGTATCAGGAAACAGGAAGCGCAACACCTTCCAGCTCTGACCCTCGCCAAATCCCATTGAATTTATTGACGTTAAAACTGTATGATGGACTAGAGACTCATTCACAGTTCAATTTAAGCAATGCAGTGCCAGGGCGTGATGTGATTGATTTTATAAAGGATATTTTAAGTAAATATAATGGTCAACATAAAGAGGAGTTGTCCCAGATACTTCATTGGTCTGATTAGCTAGTGAGTATTTTCCTTTACTTTATCACTGCCTCTACATGTTAAATTTTTGAGACAAAAATGCCATGTAAGTTAAGTTGCTGAATGTTAAAACTGTGAAAAGTTGTTCTCAAAATGCTTTTAGCATTTAATTATGGAAGGTTCCAAATTTTACAAGGAGCAATCTTTATTGGAACCTCTTGATTTTATTTAAACAAATGTTGTGTTAGGCAAACTTTTGCAAATGTACAAATGTGAAAAGACTGGTTTTGCGTGTATTTAGTAGCATGGCTGCCAGGAAAAGTCATTAATTGTCATTAATTTTATTAATAATTGTTATTTTTTGTGAGCACTAAACATATTATTATAGATAATACTAGCTCTCTGTTTTTGTCGCTTCCATTTATTGCTGGCACTGGATTATTAACCCATTGACTCCCAGGGGTTCCCCATTGACAAGTAAAATAGTCTGGTGTTAGACAGAGTAAAATACTAAGACTGGCCGGGTTAGGCTGGTTTGGGTGTCAAAGGGTTAATTAAAGATGCAGTGTTGGTTATTTTTTTTAGTTTTATTTGTTGCCCAGTCACAATCACAGTCCTTTTGATAAAGGCTTGTGATTTTTATTTGTATCCAAGAAATATTATTGTAGGTTTCATGTATCTATAAAATCATTTATTTAATAATTTGTGGTTAGTACTGAACATTATAGGTAATTCATGATTTTTGTTTTTCATTCCTCTATTCATGCAGCAAATAGATTATGAAAGAGACAGCACAGGCTAAGATGGATTTTTTGAGTTTTAATTTTGGCCCAGTCACAAGGGTCTTGACAGACAGTGAGTCCTGCAAGACTTGCATTTAAGTCCAAGCACCCATTTCAAATATTGCTGATAAACAGTATTAAGTCTTAGCACCCATTTTGAAATGGTTAGCTTTCAATAACTGCACGATGTGTGGCTCGCATATTGTATATTGTACAACCTCCAGTCACAATCACAGTACTTTTGACAAAGGACTGTGATTTTATATCCAAATATGATATCCATGAGTTATTGGCAAGTATATTTCATGTATCTGTTATTAACTATTTTTATTGCCTGTGTTCATGCTGCAGATAGATTATTAAAGAAATAGTGTTGGCTGAAGTAGATATTTTGAGTTTTAATTGTGGACCAGTCACAATCATAGTCCTTGTGATTTTATTATCCAAATGTGATACCCATTTGTTAAATGTATATTTCATGTATGTGTTAAATCATGAACCATTTTTATTGCCTGTGTTCATGATGCAGGTAGATTATTAAAGAGATAGCATTGACTGAAATAATTCTTTTTAGTTTTATGTCCAAGTTGATCCTTAATTCATTAAAGACATGTTAAGGATAATAATTATGAATCTTAGGGGCCCTGTTATAGAGTTTAATCATTAACAGAAGTATAACCAATTCACACCTCAAATGTCCTAGGACACCCACCATTGACAAGTAACATCATCTGTTGTTAGAGTAAAATCTGTTAAGGTGGCTCAAACCAGTTTCAATGCTTTCAAGTAACACTCTTTTAGAAAGGTCAGCACCACAATGTTGTATCACGTATTAGCAATATTGTGGTACCAAATGAAATAAATTATTGCTGAACAAGATACAGTCATTATTGTGATGTAATATGTCACCGTGGCAATGGGCAAACCCTGTAAAAACACCCTTTATTTTCTCTTTGGTTGGTTATATCTCAAAAATGAACTCGTTGTCCCCCATTTTTTTATTTCTGAAAAGTAATCAGAATGGCAAGATGAAACTTTCTGCAAAGTTTAAAAAAATTTTGTCTTGTGGATTTAGAGCCTCCTTAATCCTGTGATTCTTTTAAGACGGCTCTTCTAGTAACTTTTCAGCAATAAAAAAAGGGGGTCACCAAGTTCGTTTTTGAGATGTGAGCAACTAAATCCAAAATATAGGGTGTTTTTCCTGGGCTTTCGTGGGGCTTTCCTATTGCCAAGGTAACTTATTACATCACAGTGTTTGGAAATAATCAGTGTTTCATATGGTACCATAACATTGCTGTTATGTGATACAGTGTTGTAGCGTCATTTGATCTAAAGAGAGTGTCTTCTAAGAGTTGAAACCCTTTCGAGCATCCTTAAGTGTCACTCTCAGGGGTTAATGGCTGACTGAGTTAAACCCATTCACACCTAAAATGCCCTAGGATGCCCCCTCCCCCACCTTAATTGATGAGTAAAATTCGTCTGGCATTAGACATCACTCTCAGGCCAAGGGGTCAATGTTTTAAGGACCTTAGATGATCATGAAATTTTTTATGGTTAAATGTAAAGTTAACGAACTACCTGGGAATAATTAGCTTTTTTTATCTTTCACCAATGCTTTTACCTTTTACTTCCTAGTGAATTTTATGGTTCTGTAACCTAGATTGAATATCAATTTGGTTTTCCCTGATAAAATATGAATGAAAATATTTTACGCTGCACATGAGGTTCATGACCAGCTAGTTGATGTCCCACTCT
>NC_090878.1:29746233-29821233 GCF_036669935.1 Montipora foliosa
TAAGATGTTCGTTATAACCTCTCGAACTTGTGTTGTTTGCCCCTTAAAAGTGTGTAGTTTATTTGCATGATAATAACAAATCCAACATGGCGGCCATCGTGAATAAGGTCTATTGCAATCGTGTATTGGGCCATTTTCAAGTTCACGTGTGCCTTTTCTTCAAAGCGAGTCTAAGTGCGATATTTTTGTGATGGTAATTAGTTCTACTTTATGTATCATGAAAGTTAGTGTTTGTGCTGTGTTCTCCATACTACAGCAATAGCGAAATTGATATTGAAAATTGTCGGTTGCTTTAACAGAGTATAAAAAATCGGATGTGCCGGCTACTTTTCACGCGGAGCAAGTGATTTACCTTGAAAAGAAGAAAAAAGCGGCGCAGAAGAGGAAAGGCGAGGGCCGAGATGAGCAGGTAAAGTGTTCAGCTCGCAAGCACTAATAAGGAGCTTTAGTAACGACCACGGCAACGAGAACGTCGTCGTTAAATGTGAATTCGCGTTATTGTAGTCGCTTCGCAACTACTCCAAAGAAACTAGTATGAACGACGCTCATTTTAGGGGAGAAATTGAAAATTTATCCTCAACCGCTCCTGTTCTCCCTAAAACCTTAAATTTTGTCATTTCGCGTTGTTGTTTTGCCGACGACGGCCAAGAAATAGACAAAAATGAAAAGATGCACGTGCAGAACGTGCAAATCTTTTGCTTTTTCTTACTAAATATGCAAATTTGTGACGTTCTCGTTGCCGTCGCCGTTGTCGTTGCTAAAGCTCCTAAATGTCCAGAAATACACGCAGCTCCATGCAAGACTGGATGTGTTGTATGCTGTTCTGATTGTCCTCCTTAGCGTGCTTTCAGAACGCCTTTTTTCTTCTACCAGTTTACTATCTTAGGAACTTTTTTGAATGAGAAAAATATGGTGATATTACCAAGGGCAATCCTACAAAGCCGGTCATCCCAGCGCGAGAATATTTGGGAGCTTTAGCACGCGCATTTTTGAGACGCAGACGGCAATCGGAAGAGAACACGTTGCGTGCCAGGACAGTGGTGTCTGCCAGATTTTTACACTAATCATCTCTAATGGAGAAAAGATACTTATCATGATGAAGACAAATTAGACGGGAAAACAGCTCACTTCCGGTTGCTGTCCGCCTCTCCAAAACGCGCATGCTTAAGCTCTCTATTATCTAACCGTCTGAGAAGTAGGAACATCCCAGCACCATGCAAACTAAATTGTCTCCCAAAATTCGTGTTATAGTGAAGAAAAAACGGAAAAAAGAAGGCGTCTAGACGTATAGTGCCCCTCCTGATAAGGCACTTACAAATTTATAGACCATATTCGTATTCTCAGTATTGGACTGGAACTAGCTTGCAATGGAGGATGAAAACGTCACCTCAAAATAGAACTTCGCTCTAGTAAAAGTCTTTCGCGATTATTCCATCTCGTTCACTTCGTACAATGTGGGCGAAGTATCCTAAAAATAAATTGGTACGAGCGTTTCAGACTGAAAATAGAGAATGAAAGATTCTCTGTTGCATACTCACGTTGTCGTCAAAACCTAAAATTTAGTGATTTCACGTCGTCGTCACGCAGAGAACCGCAAAAATATGAGCTAAAATCCGTGCTGCACGTGCAGCACGATTATTCGTGCTCTTTTAACCAATGATATCATTGTTTTGTGGCGTTTTTGTCGACGTCGTCGTCGTCGTAGATCTTAAGCTCCCTTTTATTCCATGCGGACGCGTTGGAGATGAGATGATTGGGACTTTAAGGTTTATGACGTTGACGTCGACGAAAAGCTCATCTCAAAATATAACTTTGCTCATTCGCAGATCTTTCGCGATTATTTCAACTCTTTTACATCGTGCAAAGTGGACAAAGTATACTAAGAATAAGCTTGAAAAGCAGCTTAAAATGCTGTCGGATATTTTGACAAAGTGTGGTTTTCTGCAGACTAGAACTCGTATTATACGTTAACTTAAATACGTAGAGCACGACGTTGAAAACGAGTACAAGTGTTTGTGCACTCTTAGACTCGCTTGTTCTACGAAAATCACCTTTTTCTTGTCTGCGCAGAACTTAGCGCTCCTGGCGTCTTTTCAAGCCAAACTCGAACAATCACCAGAGGAAGACGAAGAAGACGATGGCAAAGAGAAATTGCAGAAGGAAGATGAAGAGGGAGACGACACGGGATGGTAAGGAGATATTATACACTTAATATATGATCCCTCGGGAAACAGTTATTTTTGTTTTCCCGAGAGTCTATAGGGAAAACAAAACTAACTAGTTTCCCGAGGGACCAGACATTAAATTTGGACCTTTCCTTTAACCATCGCAGCAAAACATCCGCAGCGGGAAACAACTGCAGGATTGTATCCTGGTCGGGATACATTTGAATTTGATCAGTGGCACGTGACCAAGAATCAACTAATCACAGTGCTCGTTTTGTTGAGTGAAAGTCTAGGTATATAACAATAAAACTTACGTCCAGACAAAAGCTCTTGTTAGATCTTGCAATCATTTGTGTTGACTCCTTTAAGAGTAGACAAGTAACTTTACTTTTCTGTATTCTTAAAACTAATCTCTCCACCTTTTGCGAACATATCATGTTATTTTCTCTTGGAGACAAATGTTAACAAATGCAATTAGATGTACGCCGATTTGATGAGCGACGCAAAGTATCCCCTTGCACTTAAAGTGCCTCTGTGATTAAAAAATCACTTCCTTTTTTTCTTCAGATTTTGAAAGTGTGTTTGCTTAACACCTGACTGGCAAAATTTTGATCTTTGACTTTTATCCAAAGGCTGTTTACTGTTTACTTTGCGTGTAAGTTTTAGATTTCACGATCCGCCATTACTCACGTTCAAATTAGCAAGTCGGGAAGTAAGAGTGAGGGAGTTCTCCATAACATGCAGAGGGCTGTAATCTCGGGAACATATTAAACATCTCTCGCACTTTTAAAGTTGTAGCATGAACAATGAACACGTTCTCCATTTACTAACTTCCTTCCTTCAATATTTTCCGGTTCATTAATCATCAAGGAAATTATTGACAGCCGAATCAGTTATATATTTGAGAGAATTTTAAAGATTTTATAACTACCATTTTAGATTTTAGAGATCCTATATAGTTTATCAATTTTTCTAGTGCTAATTTTTATATATAATTTAAATTTTAAGTTTATATTCTTATACTAATTTTTCACTATAGTCAACGGGCTACGCTCACGCGCCCCGACATACTATTTTAATTGTATATACCGGTAGCGTACAAAAGTTGTAACTGCTGCATAATAACTTGATTAGAAAACTAACAAATGTAGGACTTACAAAGGGACTAAATATTGTAAGAAAGTGTCAGAAATGGGTCATTTCACAAAACTGTGAGATTGTAAAGAGATTGTACTATTGTTAGACCGAATGCATCTTTAAGTTACGTAGATAATTGCATAGACTATGTCCGCAGTTTTCTTGATTGCAAAAGGATTTTCTGAACTTGAGGAGACTACAAATCAACTGAAAGCAGCACAAATCTAATCAAACGACTGTCGAAAGTAATTACGCGATTGCAATTGCTACGCTAAGTGATTGTTTTAACAATCTCGCGCCAGTTTTTCATCCAACGAGAAGGAAAACCAAAAGCAATCGGGACTTCTACACGCGATGTTTCGCGCGCTTTGAGCAAGTTACATGGAATCGCTACCAATTTGGATTGGTTCATTGTGCTTTTTGCACCTGCTGTGATTGGTCGAAGTAATTGCTTTGGTATTTGTTTTACGACACTCAATTGAAAACCGCTCTAATTACTAATTATCTGTTTTCACATGACGTCACGGCCGCCATCTTGGTGTCCCCAAACAAAGAAACGGTGGCAGTGTTGGTGTCTGGACCCAGTCCTCCGGGAATTAAACTAAATTACTATGAAACTTACATGGGCCATTCTTTTGTTCTAGGATGTTTCACGCGCTTTCGTGCGAAAACGAATTAAAACGAGCCAGGGACGCTTCCCATCAATAAAAGGCGGAGAGAATCGAGCAAAAAGTCACTGCAAAGCAAACGAAGATGACGATAATTAGCGTCCACAAACCTTTGTAAGTAAAAATGCCGAGAGAAGGAACGTGGAAGGAACGTGGAAGGAACGTGGAACGTGAAGGAACTGTGTTGCGCGGTCTATAAAATGGCGGTCGCAAGATTGTAACGCGAACTCGATCGCCCCAACAAGCGAACTCGACCGGGAAAAAAGCTCACTTCCGGTTGCCGTCCGCTTCTCAAAAACGCGCGTCCTTAAGCTCCCTGTAGACACGGAAAGAAAGGCCCGAGCAAACAGCTTCATCATTTGCTTTAACCTCCTTTCGACTTTTTTTTAAGGATGTTGACTGCTGGGGACCGGAGGGCAAACGGTCTCAACACGCTTTTCAACTCTTTTAACATCGATTCAACTTCGTTTCAACTTCGTTTCAATACGGTTGAAATGGTTGTCAAACGTTTTCAACATTGCTGTTCAACGAAGTCGAACGGATGTTGGAGCCGTTAAGCTCCCTATTGTGATGTGTTACAGTTTCCCTTTGATTATTAAAGAGGTTTATTATATGGTTAGTGTTTCTGGCCGATATAACCCGCTCTGTGATTGGCTAAGAGCAGCTAAGCCCTAGGGCATTGTTCTCCCGTAATGCCCATGGGACGATTATGGATTATGCAAATTAGTTTTTTTCTGACCGTTCTGTTAGCCATATAATAAACAACTTAATAACCTTGACCGTTCGGTCGTTACAGCAAAATCTCAAACCTCGGCCTCGCTGTATTGACCTCGCTATCGCTCGGTCAATACAGCAAGGCCTCAGTTTGAGATTTTGTTGTAACGACCTCACTCTCGGTTGTTGGGGCAACGTCACAAAACAATAATATCATTCGTTAAAAGAACATAAATAATCGTGCTGCACGTGCAGCACGGGTTTTAGCAAGTATGTTTGCGGCCCTCAGCATATAACGACGACGTGAAATCACCAAATTTGAGATTTTGACGACAACGTAACCATGACACACAGAATCTTTCATTCTCTGTTTTCAATCTGAAACCGCTCCTACCAATTTATTTTAGGATACTTCGCCCATATTGTAGGGTGTGAACGAGACTGAATAGTTGAGCCAAGTTATATTTTAAAGTGACGTTTTCGTCGGCAGCGACAACGCTACAAAGAAAGAATTTTATTGGTCAAAAAGGAAAAACCGTGATGCACGTGCATTTCTTTCCCGTACTTCACAAAACACCAACTTGATCATGGTACCTGTTGCGTTTGGCTGAAAACGGGGAACTTACTTAGTGAGAAGATTGTGATTATGCTTACGACGTTGAAATCTTTTTTGGCAACTTTTTGTTCACTTTGTTGTCACCACCTATTCTCAAATTTCCTTTCATTTGTTGCTCGTGCCAACTGAAACACAATTAGCCAAGCCCTGCCTGTTTTAAGAGGTTTGCCTCGGGCAAATGAGTCACACATGTGGTTTTCATTTCTATTTCATATTTTCATAACACATTCAGAAAAATTTTGAAATTCTTCTGTTTGTTACTGGAAAGTTATTAGCGGGAATTTAACACTATTGTAAAGGTTAATGGCTGCTATATCCGTTCAATTTGTATCGAAAACGTAGTTGATTTTCTTCCGTTGTTCGTGAGTTTAGTGCGGTGAGCGATTTCATTGATTTTTTTGAATTCTTTTGTAAACAGTCAAACCAGGGCGATGTAGTTCAGTTAAAGTCTCTGAGCTTGTGTAAAAATTCAAAATGAAATCGAGCAATGTTTAACTCCGGAATGAGATACTAGCAACAGTAGTTTCTTGATATAATGAAGGCGCCGTGACTGATCGACACTGTAGACATGTTTGGATCTGATGATCTCGTGATGTTTTCGCATTCAACCACTTACTTAATGACTGAGAAAGTTGTTTTTGTTGCGCGATTTCCCGGGGTGAAAAGATCGCTAATTTGTTCAAAATCTCGGCAGGGGATAGTTGGCTCAAATGAAGGGTGTTGTTTAAAAAGTGAATTCCTGAAAAGACATACATTATTAACGCAATTCGAGCTTTTTTTCTAAAAGGGCCAAAGAGTTTGAATTTGAACTTTACTAGTTGAGTTTTCTAGTTTCCCCATTTCACTCTTCGATCAGAGTTCGTGTTCTTCGTAATTCGTAATTGTCAATTCGCTAATCTTCTCTCTTTTCAAGAGAGTCATTGGTTATATCTCATTAATTTGCAGTTTTGCGGCTTATCATCTTTACCATCTCCGATTTAGACAGAAATTTAACACTTGAATGAAGAAGGTTGGTTGTTTTTAGTGCTAACCGATCGCATTTTAGACACGAAAATTGGATTACACTGCGTGCTTTGTTCATGTTTGTCATGCAATTTTCAAATTTCTTGAAGACCGCGGGGGACATTTGCTCTCGGAATAGCTCCACGGTCGATTTTCGTCCCTTAATAGTGAAACTTTCTTCCAATTAAACGCGAAAATGTGATTTTCACCTCCCCCAGGGCGCATTTTGCACCATTTTGCAGGGTAGACAAAAGCCAGCGGATGTTCAGAATAGTGATAACACGAAATGACAAGATTTTGATCAGTAGAAATTGTTTATTAATTATACTGCTCCTTTTCCATGATCGCAAATCGGTAGACAGATAAACATAATATTTTTTAAGAGTGGCTTGTATCGCCAGTTGATAAGTTAAGTAAACAGAGTTGGAAAAAATACCACGAAAAGTGTCTTGTTTACTCTTTGTAAGCATAATATCATAATAGTAAACACAATTATACTAACTGAATACAATTTATGGAAATAGCCCCAATTAGATTGTTTACAGTTTTTTTGAGTGGCTGAGTTCCAAGACTAGGCCTTGTTCTCGTCAGTCTCATAATTATGTTATGCGTCCAACGCAACCGCGAAAATTAGCGTGGAAATTAGAGCTATAAATGTTCTTTCGACCTCGTTTTTTCCTTTCGCGTTACACTTGAATATCAAGACTACGTTCGAGATCAACCACCACTGATGCTAGGGAAATATTCTTCTCCGTTTGTTCCTCGCAACACTCGTACAATTGCTCTATTTCGTTTCGTTCCTCTTTTACCTGGGTCGTGTGCAAAATATCTTGGTCTTTAT
Organism: Montipora foliosa; assembly: GCF_036669935.1. Classification (NCBI taxonomy): domain Eukaryota; kingdom Metazoa; phylum Cnidaria; class Anthozoa; order Scleractinia; family Acroporidae; genus Montipora; species Montipora foliosa. The sequence continues at coordinate 29,753,377 of NC_090878.1, forward strand.
GATCGTCTTGTTTGCTCAAGTCCTTAACCAAATTATCCAAAAATCGGATGTACCTCATCGCTAGTCTTAAAATCTCGTTTTTCGATAGTTTTCGCTCGGGTGGATAAGTCGGTAGTAGCTTTCTTAGCTCACCAAAAGCGAGATTAACGTGTTGTTGCCTCCATCGCTCTCTGCTGTTCGTATAAAGTCGTTTCATGTAAGAGTGACAGTGGCTCTGATACGAAGGTTTCATCCGTCGCCTAGCTGGGTAATAAAGCGTCTGAGGTGACGGTATTGGACTTAAGCTTGTCTCCGATCCAGAACTACAGGCAGAGTCCATGCCAGGCGGAGAATGGATATCCATTGTTGAGATTTCAGTTGAATGACAGGCCATACGTTTAAGCACCGTCGGGTGTACTCCACTGAATTACTGTGCTCCCAGCTCAGACTTCTTCAATATCCAGACTGAGCGTTGTCGGTTTTTCTCTCCATCTAAATGATTTGTAATCAAACGTGTCTTCCAATTCTGTGCTCAATTTACCCGATCACCTTAATTGCTTTCTCATTTATAATAGCTCAGCACGATAACCTTTCACTCCGGTAACTTCCCCAGAACGTTCGTTTTTAAGTCAGCCCGCGTGTCAGTTGCGTCTCAAGTTTCGCTTGCCGTGCTTTCAAAAAGCGTTCTAAGTGCCGGATTTGTCTGTCAACAAGTGACACTTTCTCTCAAACACTGACATACGGAAATCCTACTTGTTCCCTAGCGGTGTCAAATTGTTTTTAAGCCCGTTGTTAATGCCCGTTTAGTACAGAGTCCATTTGTTGTGTGGTCCTACTGACGCGATCTGTCTGAGAGTAACCTCTCAATGAGAATGAAGCCGCTTATGGGTGAAGAATTCTAGTAGGCTTGTTGGAAATTCCGGTCGAAAAGCGCCTCAGTTTTAAATTTCAGCACTTGAATGAGCACGTAAAGCGTCGCGCTTCTGCCGTGTCCAACTGAAATCAATTTGACGTGGCAGTGGCACGATAGCACCGCAGTGGTTTCGTTTCAAACGTCGAATTTAATTCAGCCGCGAAAATTAAGAATAAAGAACATTGAAAATAAAGAAAACGAGAAAATGCACCCCCCCCCCCCCCCCCCCCCGACCCTGACAGTGTCGAATTTGATTTCCGTATCCAACTAACACTGCCACCAGTGGTTTTAAACGTCGCGTTGATGCTATGCGTACGTCAAAATTTAGTGTGAGTGGCAGTAGCGCGACGTTTGAAACTGGCCTTAGCTTTCTTTGTCCCATGCCCTGGGTTTTGAAAATCGAAACCAGATCTTTGTAAATACTTCAACAAATTTGGAAAAAAGGTATCTTGCGGGTAGGCATATGGAAGTAGAATGTTTCTTGGAGGCACCTCACAATAAGTAAATTACTTTTCATAGTTACATCTTACAACTGAAGAAGACTTGTCCGGCATCAAATATAGGAGCAGTGTCACCGGTAGCGCATGCGTGAAAGCATGCCAAAATTTTTTTAAAAGTTTGAAAGTTTCAAAGTCGTCTCTTGGAAATAAATGCACTCTCTTTCAGCTTTGAAATGGCATGTTAATCTTGATAATATGTCTGGTTTATGTGTGAGTGCTTGAACCGCAGACAGTGTTCCCGGTCACACTTCACTGAATTCAGCTGTCACGTAGAAAAACAAACATGGCATCATCTTTGTGTTCGAATTCCAAATCATCGATAATTGATAAATATGCACTTTAGTGCTTTTCTAAAGCCGTATTTAGTCTAGACTTGAACAGAAAAAGCACAAAAATTAACGTCTGTTAAAATCTGTGTGTGTGGAAAATACTGCGCATTCCATCGCATGACACTGGGGAGGGCTACGACAACGTGACAAAACAAGAATATCATTGGTTGAAAACAAAGCGGGAAATGGTCGTGCTGCACGTGCACGCATTTAATTTCATTTCTTTGACATACTCCTCAAAATAACAGCGTGTAATGACCGAATTTCAGGTATTCACGACAATCGAACGACAACGTCAGCATAAAACACTGAGCCGTTCCGCATTTTCTACCGTTACTTTTTAACCGTTCGTACCTTAACAAATGGTAACCGGTTCGAAAGAAGCGTAAGAGTCGCTCGAGGCGATAAGCCAGTGGACTCTAGCTTCTTGAGTACACGTACACTTCTTTTTTGAGTCTATTCTTTCACATCTTTGTGACACAGAATGAAAAAGATTTGAAAGACTGTTTAAAGAAATGGCCCAGTCGAACAAGGACCGAAATACAGAATCGCGTGACGTAGGTTAGCCGTGATTCTTTGCTGGCAGCCACTGCTGCTCGATCGTACTCGAGGGACGGGAACGTTCTTCGTTTCTCGGGTTGGCAGTGCGTGAGGAAGTCATTGATGATATTGCTTGATCATTTCTTGGAGTATATTATTTGAAAAAATCAGAAAATATCCTGTTATTTACAATCATTTACCCATAGTATGTACTAATAACGAAAGGAAATCCTGGTTTGAATCGTTTCATTCCCTCAGTTCAAATTTATGTCTTTAATACGTTGTTCCGTCATGGTATGTACTAGTAATGGCATGTCATTGAATTGTAATTGAAAGGACTGAAGAGAGATGCAAAAGAACGGGTTTATTTAAAAAGATGATTTACGCTATCGGAGTCAGAAAATTAGTCGTTTAGAACACAGAGCGGTTTTCAATAGCTCTTTTCACGGTTAGTTTTTCTTATTTGCATTACAATGCAATCTAACGTGGGTGCGAGGCAATTTCGGGTTAAAACTACAAAATAGCCCGAAATTGCCTCACATACATGCTAGATTATATTGTAATGCAAATGAGAAAAACTAACCGTGAAAAGGGCTATTGAGTGTCGAATGTAATTAGCAAATTGCTTTGGTTTTCCATTACTTCACTCAGTGATTGGTTCAAAGTTCTCGCGCCACTTTTTCAACCAATCAGAAGTGAAACCAAAACCAATTGTGGCCCGCGCGTGCACATTTTCCCGCGCCTTGTGTCGGCTACGTGTAATTAGTTCGAGTTTTGATTGGTTTACTGGGTTGTCTCCGTCCTTTTTGATTGGCTTAAGTAATTACTTTGGTTTTGGTTTTACGACACTCGATTAAAACTCGCTCTAGCATGTCACAGTCCCCCAATAAACATTTTATTACAGAAAAAAAACGTGCTGTGCAGAGTAAGACGTGCACGCACTTGAGTTTTTTTAGTATCATATTTGTTCAGATCACATCACCACGGATTCTAGCTAATTCTGCAAATTACATCTCGTAAACGTTTAAAGCTAATAAAAGCACGACAATTGGTGCAATTATATCTGCTATAATTGAGTAATGGGTTTTGGAAACCGATGCGTTTTTCTTAAATCCCATTAGACTTGGAATACGACCCATTGCAAAGCAGGGTCCCTTGTCAGGCTCTGCATGTGTAACAGTTAACTAAAGCTATGACCTCACCCGTTGGCGTTCATTTTGAAACCATCGAATTCAAGGTCATAGGGAGATTTAGCATCGTTTTTACGGGAAACGGAAGGGTGCTTCTTGTCATCAAGAAGTGAAAATTATTTTAAGACCCGGGGTAAACGTCTTCAAACGATTGCAACACATCACGCTTCACAAGAGGCCTTGTATTCAGTCCCAGGATGCAGTCGCTGTTGTTACTATGGATACGGACATGGATACGTCATTAAAAGACTGATTAGTGCGCACGTGCATACCCAACTTCATTCGACATTCGCGAGAACAAATGAATTGTTAAATGGTTGTTGAAGCAATGTTTAAACACTTTAAACTCATTCACCATCGATTCAACTTCAATTCAACGTGGAGGCGGCGGGGCAAAGGGTTTCCACGTGGCCAGTTCAACAAAATGATATCTTGATATCGTGATATCTTGAGCCTACAGGCAAGAGATGAGCTGATATCCAACGAGTTTGTTTGATCTTTTCGCTCCTTAGTTTGTCGTTTGCTGAAAACGATATTTTACAAGATGTGATACACGATCTAGCGTATTGTTTGCTTAGAATATCTGGGAATATTTGAGAATTTTTTTTCAATGATTTGTGCCATGTATCAGCGATAAGCAGTTTGGTTTTCTGCAATTCTGGTATTTTAAAAAAGTCGGTTGAACCATGTTTCCCGGCCGCACGAAATCTAGTTTAAAAACTTAATAACGGTGCTCTTCGTGAAACAAGGAAAATGTTAATAATGCTAATAATAGTCATAATAATACTAATGATAATAACTTTAATAATAATAATGATAATGATGATAATAATAATAATAATTATAATGACAATAATAATAACAATTATTATTATTATTATCATTATTATTATTATTATTATCTGTTGTATTGAATAGCTTTCCAGTTTACAATTTGTTTTGAAACTTGCTGCGGACAGTGTCTAGGCAACAGTTCCTGGACTGAAAAAAAAGAATGTGTGTTTCATTGTCTTAAACTGTAGAATTTTTTGGTGATTTCACAGTTCTGTGATATGATCCACTTCTGACTTATTATTATTATTATTATTATTATTATTATTATTATTATTATTATTATTATTATTATTATTATTATTATTATTATGGAATAAGTATCTCCCTTATAAGGGCTTAATGGGGATGTGCGGTCAGCCCAGGGTATGTTTTGCGGGATTTTTGTCTTGAACAGGGTATCAAATTTATCATTTTTTGTCTTAATCAGGGTATCGATTTATCAATTTTAGTCTTAAACTGGGTTACATGTCTTAAACAGGGTATCAAAAATCGGAATTCTGTCTTAAACAGGGTAGGAAAATCAGTGATATTTGTCTTAAACAGGGTCAGGGTATGAGGGGCCGCGCCGCACCTCCCCACCCAGGGGTATATCGAGTCCCCCCCCCCCCGGGGGGGGGAAACCGGAGTACATGTAGAGAGATCTCTCGGAGCAGAGTAGAGAAACAACAACACGAACTCTATCCACATGTGCCCAGAAGTTTGTGAATTAAGAATATGCAAATGAGTTATTTGGATCTAACTAGCACTGGGAAACAGAGTTTCTTTTACACGGTAGTATTTTCTCAAACACTGATTCGTTCATGACTTGTATGATCTCTCGCATCTCTTACAAATGTCTTTGATAATGTTTTCAATGCCTGTACGAGAACTACGCCCAAAATCCTCGATGGCAACGCAGATGACGTAAAAACATACAAGGAGCAAGACAAAGAAGCTTTCAGTTTGTTTGTCTGTGTTTCATCTCGACTCAGCGTTGTTAGCGCAAATATCTTCGTTTAATCTCTGAATTAGCACTAGGGACCGTCTGCTTCGACCTATGACACTACTCTGTTAACCTTACCTCAAACCTCGAAGGTTTCCGGCCACAAAAATGACAAATTTGAATTGTTTAATGTCGGAATCCTGTTGCCCAGAAATTAATCCTTGTTGGAGTGTTTTACATTTCCTCCTCAAAAACCTGATCCTTTCCAGTGTGGTTTTTTTATCGCCTTCTTACACAATGCAATTTTTTTGTATCCTTTAAATGGATTTAAGGTTTCTGGTATCGTCTGACAGTTTAAACGATCTGGTGATCTCTGCTTGTACTTTGGCTGCATTTTTTCTTTCTTATTTGCAACGCTGCGTGCCACACAACGACAACTATATAACAATCGACGATAGTGAGAAAAGTCGACTCTTGCGTTTAAAAACTGACAACAAGTAAATAAAAGTAAAGAAATTAAAAATTACATAAATAAGACGAAGGGCACATTTGATGGAAGAAAGAGAAACTGCAGGATTTAGACCGCGGAACAAGGAAATTGCTGACAATGAATAAAGCTCTCCACTGACCCACAGGATTGTCTAGCGCGACTGGGGAATACGGTGGAAGACTGGATTAACTAAACAATGATATCTTTTCAAAGGCACACGGAAATAGGAAGAACTGTTGAAAGCAGTTAGAAAGTCACGACACGAATGCAAACGTTAAAACGAGAAGACGAATGAGAGAAGTGTTGCTCACAGTTATCGGGACAATTTGAGCGATTGTCTCTTTTGAGACACCTGGAATCCAAACCCGTCTATAAGACTAGGATTGCTTAAACTGTCCCGAGAAGTACGATGATCACTTCACTCTGACGTCGCATTTCAAACGTTTAGATGATTTTATTCACTGAGGCCTTTCCCGGGAACACATGAGCCCATGGTTCATTTATTTCACACTATTTACATAACATTAACATAGAAAGAAAAGTATAGTCACACATGGTTACAAGATAAAATAATTACAGTACAGGTTATAAAATGTGTACTGCCCAACTGTGTGGTTTCATATTTCAGTTGGTAGAGCACGTTACCCTTCACCCTTTACCATCTCATACTGTCCTCCTCTCACTGAGTGCAAGCATTTTTTTGGACTGGCCTGAGGCCTCTGTTAGTCTCGCTATCCAAGATGTCGGCCAATAATTCTTACCAAAACAAAAATACGCCTGCTTTGCAGCTAGGTTACGTTCTATTGATCTTATTCCGGAATAGGAATACGTGGATTAGAAGTTAGAAATCCTTCGTTTTTACGGAGATTCACATTAAAATTATCAAAAACATGCTAAAATGCTATTTTAAACATACCTTTGTTATCCCTAGTGCTTCAAAACTCCAGACATACCGTTTTAAATCATCACCCCACGACGGTATTCTTTATTCCGGAAAAGGGTCAATCGAACGAACCCTGAAAATAGGTTTATCTCATAAAACAGGAGAGTAATTGAAAAAGGTCAAGGAATGACTGCAAAACGTGGAGAGTGTGCGAGACAGAGTGAAAGTCCAAACAATGAGAAAATTGTGCTTGGTTTAAGGGAGGGAAGCCGAAGAGAGAGACAAAGGCTCGTACAGTTGCTGCACAGAATCAGGCAACAGCCAACACGTGACAATTGATTCCCAGTGTCCGAGATTAGCAAGCAGAACAACGAAACTTTTGCTCACACGGTATTTCTACTGTTGCACCAAAAGGAATACAAGAGAACGCATGATAATTTCGTTAAGGTAATTCAAATTACCCCCCGCTCCCACATTCAATGGATTGATTTTTTGGGACATCAATTAAGAGCAAGGCGACTTTTCATTAGAATGAAGAGGGTAGTTTCTAAAGAAACTGTGGTGCTGCGTCGGTGGGGAAGTAGTATACAAAAAATTGGTTTTATCAACGGAGTTGATATTGTAAATTGGCCACCGTACAGAGATTCTCAGTGAAAGCTGACGTTTCGAGCGTTAGCCCTTCGTCAGAGCGAACCGAGGAATTAATTCCTCGATTCGCTCTGACGAAGGGCTAACGCTCGAAACGTCAGCTTTCAGAATCTCTGTACGGTGGCCAATTTACATTATCAACTCCGTTGATAAAACCAATTTTTTGTATACGACTTTTCATTAGACATGTTGATTGTTTAGGACATTTTCATATTTTTATTGCTCCCACTCTACTGCTTTACATTTTGGCAACCTTTCCCTTTCTTTTTGTCAACGATCCTAAGTCCGACCAACGGGCTTCCGTTTCATGGTTTATTTGTACACTTAAAGTCCCAAAGGAGTTTGTAATCCTGATTGTCTAAACAATGTGATCATATCATTTTTGCCCTGCGGGTTCAAGCCAGGTTTATTTCAAAAGTTGTATCAGTAATCACTGCAGCTCTTGATATTCCACTGAAGTAATAGTGTATTTTGTCTGGCTCAAAAATTTAAACTGTTAAAATGCGAGTGGTTCCATAAGCCGACTTCCAGAAGCCAAAAATGAAAGATGATTGTTGCGAAGGGTTACAGCATCACTGTAACTTTAATCATTAGCTCTGATTATTACTTTAATTATTAGTCAAGTCAAGACAAAGTTATTTTGGCAGTACTCAAAGAAGTGCAGTTATTAATAAGACAAGTTGCAAAGAAAAGAAAGAAAAGACAAAGAAGACGAACTAACATGTACACTAGAAATATTGTTGTTATGGACTCAGTGACCAAAGCAGCCGATGCGTTCGTCTTGGTCGCTGCACTGCCTCAGTGAATAATAGATCGAGAAGTCCAAGATATGAATATGAGATAGTAAAGGATGTTAATGTGAGATATTAATACACTGACATGTAAATAATACTTATTTATACATATTTATAATATAAACATAGTTATATATCACTACATAATGAAGTTGTGTGTGACACGGAATAGGAGTGGCGCTAATCTCTGCCGTGAAAAAAATTATATAATAAAAGCTATTGGAAAAGCAGCCTTCGGATTGCCTTCCACTGTAGTCAGCCTCTTTTCTTTGTCTATTTTAGAGTCTCAGCGACGCTAAAATAGTGTTATAAATGTTGGTTTATTCAATGCCGTTGTAACTATTCAAGATGGCCTTTCCAACTGGATTTCACCTTCTTCGATCATACGGCGTTTGAAGAAGTTGTTTTGGTGACAAGAACTTCTGTTTTGCTCGCGTACCGTGATCTAACATATCATGTTCGTAAATAGCTGACTCGGAATTCGCTAATCACGATGTTCCCTGTTTCTCTGTAAATGATGTTCCTTAATTGTAGCGCCTATTAAATAAGAGGTTTTGCCAACAGTAATCTTTGCTAACGTAAACTTTCACAGTAAATGTACTGTTTCGCTTTTCATTATAAGCTTTTCGTTTTGCCTCCAAAACCGACCGCAATAGCGATCTGAGGCTGTGTTCAAATTGTTCCCGAAACCTCAGAGATACGTTCACATTTTGCCTACTCAAAATTCAAATTTCATCCTCACTCCGCACTCGTTCGCACCTTGTCCATGTTCCTCCCTATCCCAAGTTTAGTTGACCGTGTTAGATTGACCGCGCACCGGTGGCTCAGTTGGTTGAGCACCGGGCTGTCACGCGGGAGGTCGTGAGTTCAACTCCGGCCGGACCAACACTCAGGGTCTTTAATAACTGAGGAGAAAGTGCTGCCTTTGTAATTACATCTGCAAATGGTTAGACTCTCTAGTCTTCTCGGATAAGGACGATAAGCCGGAGGTCCCGTCTCACAACCCTTCAATGTTCATAATCCTGTGGGGGACGTAAAAGAACCCGCACACTTGTCGCAAAGAGTAGGGCATGTAGTTCCCGGTGTTGTGGTCTGTCTTCTGTGATGTATCATGGTTGGAAGGGTAAATGCTCGGAGAAATTAGCTACACCAAGCTACTCTAAAAATCCGAGGGTAAATAAAGATATATGATATGATGATATAATCTCCCCTCACCACGTCCGGGAAAGCAGTTTGCCAAATTGAGTTATTGGCGTTCTGACAGTCTTGCTTTTTTAGCTTACTTGTTAGGAAAATGGGAACCATATCTCAAAATTTCATGCTTGAATTAAGAAATTTCGTTTCAAAATACTGTATGGCCACTGGAAGTATGCTCGAAGAATTTCTTGGCCGAGACTGATAAACTGAGCCACATTGTTACCAGCCGCTTAAAACATAACAGTGGTAATTGCGTGGAAGCATTTTCCGAAACTTGGAAGACGAAGTTGTAAATTACATGTATCAGACAAAAGTTTGGAGACGACATTTAGGGTGCGTTCAATTCGATTGATCGTATTCCGGAAAGGGGAGATTAGGAGTACATGAAATAGAAGTTAGAAATCCTTCGTTTTTACGGAGGCTCGATTAAAATTGTCAAACACCTTCTATGCTATTTTAAACGCATCTTATCCTTGTTGCTTTAAACCGCCAGACATAACGTTTTAAATCATCACTCCACGTATTCTAATTCCGGAATAGCGTCAATCGAACGCACCCCAACCCGTTAGGTGTGGTCTTTTTTGAGATCTCATTAATTTTCATTGTCAGTTTCGTTAGCATTCTAGAAACCACTTTGAAATGAATGAAAGATATAAACGCCAAATTGCTTTGGATTCCATTCCATTTTTGGAAATAAAGCTTTTTGGGATTAAAACGTTTGTCGTCAAGTTAATGGTGGGCTCGGTACGGGTGGAATTTTTAAAGTGTTGTAGTATATTAAATTACAGTAACAACCAAAAACTGTGTTATATTAGTGTTGACTTCGTCTTTGGTTCTTGAAATTTCTTAGACGTCCACTGAAAAAGTAAATAGAGTAATAGAAAAAATATCGAATCGTAGTGAAACAAATTCAGCAAATTCATTGATAGATTCCTTTCAGTTTTAATGGTTTTATAATTTCGTGATGTTTTACTTTTTGTTTATTGTCACTTTCAGCAGGAATTGGATATTGGTCAATATTGTTATTTTTAGCTGAAGAAAATCAGGCACATTTTCTGTGTCCTGCTCGAAAGGTGGATACGGGAACCCTTCATCGCCAGTGTTGTTTCGCAGGCCCCTGAAGGAAGTAATAGTCTTTAACATGATCTACTTAAATCTCTAAGCTGGTTTTTCTTCAAATAACGACTTTGCGTGATTATTGGCTTGGCGCCGTGGCTTTTAAGAATGTAAGGCTTTAAACGTTTCCTACCACAAATGTTGCCCTCTTGTCAGTGATGACAGAGTTGTTTGGAATCTTTCCCTTTGCAGTTTAAGGAGTTTCCTTTTATGTGCGTGCCAGTGGCACTGGCTAGACATGTCAATGACAGGACTTTTCACTGGGTGTTTAAAGGTGTGACAAAAAATCACCAGCTCCCAGGTTGATCATGATGCGTTTTGTAACTTGGTAAAGCAGGTATAGGTCATCGGTTCAAATCCCATTCTAGTCAATCAAGTCTTTCCCTCAATTGAAGGATTATTCTGAATTGTCAATAGACCCTTCTTCAAATGGCAGCAACGGATTTGAATGAGTTAAAATTGAACTGAATGAGAAATTGATACCAGAAATAGAACGAGCACCTTTACGTTAGTAACTCTGCAAAGTTTCAGCATATTAAGTTTTATTTCAGCTGAGAAAATGTAAGTTGAAATTTGACAAATTTAGAGATGTTTGTATGACTGGCGGTATACGCCATACCCCCAGTCACACAAACGTCTTTATACATACCGGGAAACCAAAAATGTCTCTCAAAGGCTTTTGGCTTAATTTGCTCGTTGGGTGTCCTTGATGTTTGTTTTTGCATCTCGTAGATGTTTAGATTTTCATCTACAAACACTGTTTTGATTGGCCATTCTACCTCACTGTGTAAATAGTTCAACCTGAAGCAGGGGTGTAGCCAGGATTTTTAGCTCGTGGAGAGCTATCGGGATCGTTGGCGAATCGAGCTGTCAGGCGTAAACAATGGAAATTTTGTAATCGATTTCTGATCGTCTCAAGATCGGCAGGCGCATTCATGTTCATGCATTCGTTAAATGGTCGTTAAGGCTTCAGGCGCATTCATGCATTCGTAAAACAGAAAAATGTATTACACTGCATTTGTAACCACTTTACAGGCTTGATAATTCGCTATATCACCTCCCTGACGCAGTATCTTACTTACTCCACGAGCTTACCACAGGATACCTTTGATTCAAAGGAGGGGTCATACTGTGTCAAACAGAGGGGAAATATCTCATGGATATACCCACCACGAGTTCCCTAGGTTAAACTCTCATTTTACAGATTAAGTTTAAGTGCCTATTTCAGTGATTAGGTCTAAACGTTCGTTTATCTTATTGCTATAGCAATATTTAGTTTTAGAAACTGATTTAGAATGGTCATTTTAAAACAGAGGGTACTCATCAAATTGTGGCGTTTTTGCCACCTGAATATTGTAGGTTGTTAGCTTTAAAAAAAGTTACAAAGCGGGGGTTACGGGCACACCAGGACCCCCTCCGTAGCTACACCCTTACGTTTCGTTTCAAAAGCCAAAACTCAAACCAATTCAAGCTCGATCTTCACGTGATTAGATCTCAACATTAATTAGGGCAACCGATTTCACGGGTTTGGTTGCCCGGCTTTTGAAACAGGGACAACCCGGTTTTTTTTTTTTTTTTTTGTACTTTCGAGCACTGTATAGCGCTCGTGAAGTGGAGTAGATGTCTGAAATTTAATTGTTAAACCTCCTCGCAAAGTGTGAGTGTCAAGTGACTTTGGAGTGAGTGAAAACAACATCAGACATGTGACTAATAGGATCTTTTCTGTTTTTTTTTTTGTCGTCGAGTATGCCCGAGTTATCATCGACTGACACATTTGATGAGCTCACGAGACTCTTCGATGACACTTCGACGCGATCATGTTCTAACGAAGAGCAGGCGCTATACGCGACCTTCACAGTCGGATGTCGCTGGTTTTCAAACTCTATTTCCGTCGATTTCCTCATCCCAAGACTCTAAGGGTAGGTAATAATATAATAATACCTTTATTTAAACACAATAAAGGTTTAAGCTTGACACCTTGTGGGGTCGTGTATAAATAAACACTAATTATAGAAATAAGACTGAAAAACTTATGTACAAGGACTATTTACCGAAGTGGAGGTGGCTAGTGGTGACAACTGACACTAAGGTGAATAGTTGTTTTAGTATGTATTGAAACAGTGAGATACTATAACACAAAAAGATGATTTTAATTTATTTCTGCATAGATTACAACATTTGCGGGCGCAAATTCCGTGCGAATTGCTCGGAGGTGAATAATTAACAGTTATAGCGCCAAAGCGAGCGTGATATCGCGTAATACTTTGCGTAAGAGGCCGAAGGCCGAGTCTGGTAAAATTATTTGATTTATCAACGGAGTTGATAATGTAAATACACCGTACAGAGATTCAGCTTTTAGAATCTCTGTACGGTGGCCAATTTACATTATCAACTCCAAGTGAAGCTATGATCTTCGCAGTTATGAGCGCAATTTGTGCAATTGCGTAGAGAAGCCTGAAAAATTCAGGACTTTAACGGGGTTTGAACCCGTGACCTCGCGATTCCGGTGCGACGCTCTAACCAACTGAGCTATGAAGCCACTGACGTTGGGAGCTGGTCATTTGTGGGTTCTAATGGTCCCGTGAGGAATGAATCAATGATGAAATGGTATATGAAATGAATCATATATGAACTGCGGATATGAAATCGAGTGAAGCTATGATCTTCGCATAGCTTAGTTGGTTAGAGAGTCGCACCGGAATCGCGAGGTCACGGGTTCAAACCCCGTTGAAGTCCTGAATTTTTCAGGTTTCTCTACGCAATTGCACAAATTGCGCTCATAACTGCGAAGATCATAGCTTCACTTGATTTCATATCCGCAGTTCATATATGATTCATTTCATATACCATTTCATCATTATCAACTCCGTTGATAAACCAAATTTTTGTATACTACTTCCCCACCGACGCAGCACCACAGTTTCTTTCAGGGGCACCCAACGAGAATATAGTTCAAAACCACTTAAACATAGCATTGTTAAACGTATTTTAGTATTTAAACGGTAGATATAGGCATATCTTTATCCCTTAAAAATTTTTGATCTGTTCAGATTTCCTAGCTGAAAGTCTAGTGATCCGAAAATTATATGGATCAAAACTTCCCTTTCTTTCAGCCAGAAAAAAGGCTCCCGAAAATTGTAGGTGACCTTTTTTGGGTAAAAATCTGCAATTGGGCAAATGGGCAATTATACCATTTTTTATATGTTCGAAAATCCTAGGACAGGCAGGCAAGTAAGAAATTTTACAACAAATGTTCCGAAAATTCTAGATCTCAAATCGTCTTTCGAACAGATATTTTCCGGAAACTGACGTTGGGTGCCCCTGTTCTTTAGCAACTACCCCCTTCATTCATCTGGTAAAATTAGGCGACATCACGCAAGCTCAGCGCTGTAACTGTTTTCTAATTCAACCAGAGTTAATAACACATTGTTAACAAATGAAAGATTCCGAACTTGTAACATTTGTGAAGCGGCACCAATCCATCATTTTCACATTCTCTTGCGAAATCTACATACATCGCCGAGTATATGTCATGTAGACCTACTGATATCGAGAGCTTTATGACCATATTTGGGCAGTGTATCATGGTGTTGAATTATAACAATGGATATCCGGAGTTTAAGTAGCCAATCAGCGCGCGCTTTCAACGCTGTCCTCTGTTTTAGTGTATACTAAAATAAGATGTATTCTGCAGTACAAGTTATTTAATTTGTAGATCATTCGAGAGAAACGCTTTAAGCTCTATAAATTACGACACTCAGCCGGCAAGAGGTTCCACAAAATTGCTTCTCGATAATATGGAGAATTTATTTATGTTTTATTTTAAAACTTAAAGGTGGAATGTCGCGCTGAAGACTGTTTCTTGTGATATACAACACTTAGTGTTGCGTATACAATGTACCAAACGATCTTAATTATAAAGTCTTATAAGTTTAAATATTGTGTCACCAGAATAATTTTTGAAAGCTAACCATTTCGAGTCGGCGCTTAGACCTAATCACTAGAGATCAGTGCCTAACCCAGCAGTTATTCTCTGCCTAAACAGAGTGTTGTTTATCTGCCACTGAGGTTGTCGGGTATTGCCGCGTGACGTCACAAAATGTTACATCTGTATATGTTTCACGAAGTGTCTCACCTTATTTTGGAGAATCCATTCTAGTCATAAGGATTTGTATTGGAGAGACCCCAACAGAACGATTGCGTAATATAAGTAGTGACAAAATTGGCAAATAGTCTTGCTTTCCTTCTGTTGTAAAGAAGTTCCTATCTGGACGGGCAATCGTTCCGTACGGATAAGAGCTACTCAGTACATTCAGTACATTACAGAAGAAAGGTCAGAATATTTCATTGCCAGGTTCTTATTTTGTTGCTTCTACATTACGTTTACGTCTTAAACTGCCGGTGAGTTGCTGGACAAAATAGTTAATTAACAGTCAACTTGTACAGAGTTTGTTAAAATTTGTGAAATAAAAGTTCTCTTTCAAGCAATTTGTTGGTAGCTTCTTTCTTCCTCGCTTGCTTAGTTTGTCTGTATTTTAGGCATCTCGATTTATCAGCAACCAATTAAATACAACTATTGAAATATTTCCTCTCAAAAGTGTCAATAGGATCGTCCAGAGGAAGGTAAAAGTTTAGAAATTTACCAAATGTTAGCGAGTCCACGCTGTTATCACAATTATATTTGATAAAAAAAGGACACAATCACCTCTATTTGAATTGCAAATAGTTTCGCACTTTGTCGCGAACTTAGCCGTCTCGCTCCCACATGGCAAAGATGGCTTCCAGCCAACTCTCTGGTGGTTCTCCCAGACTTGGCGTCGTTCGGTGAAGAGATGATCTTTCCCATACCTGGTATAATCATGATACGCCTCCAGAATGTGTGCCTTTTCCGAATCAGGAACAAGGTTAGAAAACGTTCATTATTTTAAGCCTCATTTACACTATAGCACGTTTTCCTTGACAAGTTTTCCTTGGCAGTGTAAATGGAAAAATGTGACAAGTTTTTCCTTGACAAGTGTCCTTGTTCAAAAACTAGCATGCTAGTTTTTGAAGAGGGACACTTGTCAAGGACGATATTTGCTTGTGGAAATTACTTGTCAAGTGCACTTGTCCACGAAAACAGAACACTTTCCACTGGGAATTTAATTCTATTTAAATGCAGATTTTCCTTGAGCATAGCTCAGGATTCACAAGTTGATGTTAATTACCCGAGAAGTTTTTGCTCCGCTAAGTCGCACACAAGACAACAGTAAAGAAGGTCTTTGCATAGGAAAAATATTTTATCAACTAGCATCCAGTCTCTCCATTCTCGGTGCATGGCCATGAGAGTGGAATGAGCAGAGCCATAGTCTAAGCTCTGCGCAATCGCGGTTCAATTCAATGGTTTTAAAACATCTAGCGCATCTAACCTTTGTATTTTCCTTGAGAATATTTTTTTTTCGATTCTTAATTTACTTGCATCAATGATTTACATTACTTACATATAAAGCATATAAATACATGATTATGCTACTATACTATAACTCAATAATACAGATCTAAAATACAGAGAAGCCAAAATAACTTAAGTAGTTGCTGCATACTCACGCACAGCCACACACACACACCCACACGCATTACGCACTTCTGATTATCTGTCTAAAAAAGTCAAAAGAGTCTCTAGAGAGTTAGCTCAAAAAGCTGCTCTCCTTACATCTCGACAAAGGAAATAAAGACTAAAGATCATTTTCCCGGATAAAAGCTCTCCACTTTGCATTAAATTTTCTTAAAATCCCAGTTTTAACGACAATTTAGAGAGGTTCGAAAAAAGAGTTCCTATGAAGGGTTAAGACCTTTTTGTTTGGAGAAATAGATGTGATATCTGGCGATTATTATAAAAGCGCATGATAGAAAAGCAGGTTTGTAGAATCGTTCACGAGGCCAATGCAAGATAAAAAGGAGAATTCTTCGATAAGAAAACAAGAGCTGTTTTTCATCCAGTTACTAATTTCATTGAAATGGATTTAACGTAAGGACACTCCCAAAAGTAGGTGCAAAAGAGTTTCCGAGCTTTCTTTGCAGAAACTGCATTGATCATTAGACTTGATTCCAATTTAAAAAAGAAACAGTTCGTTGCCACTTTTCTATGCAAAAGTTTAAATTGAAATACACGTAATTTAGACTGGCTGGTACATAAAAAAGCAAGCTAAAGGGTATATGATTTACCCCAATCAATCGTATCAAAGTCACAAAGGTGGCAGTCTGCCAGCCATTTTTCCTGACTTTTACAAGGGGTAGAGGCGCTTTGAGTTAGAAATGATTTGTAAGCTAGTTTACAGAAAGCTTCAGAGGATAAAAGGCTTTTGGTGTCGGTTTTAGCACCTATGACGCCGTGGTACTGTAGAGTGAGCTTTTATCGCAAACTTTTCCTTGAAAGTATCAAAGTTTTAAAATTGTGAATCCTCTTCCAAAAGGTCACGTACGAAGTAAATACCTGCAGAGGACCAGTTATGATAATGGATAGGCTTGTTGTCAATACAAGTCCTTAAGAAAGTTACGTTTAATGCTAAATACTTCGGAGAGACCATCAGTAAAACCCACGAAGCGTCAAAGTTTAATAAGTCGCAATAAAAAACCATCGAATGACACGCCACAATGAAACAGAGCAAAGAGACAGCACTTTCGAATTTTAAAACAAGCACGTGATTTGGTGGTGGGGAATTTTTAAGTAGCGTCCAATCGTTTCCAATGAAATGGAAAATTTCCCTAGTACCCCTTCCGTTTTCTATTACTTTTATTTGGGACGTGGGGGAGAGGGGTGGAATGTGGGATATTCTTGTGGGTTGTTTCCTTGGAAGTTACAATCCATTTCCACATGGTATCGAGTACGAGTATACGTCATAAATGATCATGAATTGACAGTCAGATGGAGGGTCTGGAATTCTTTAATCCGAATCCAATTTTGCAATTAAAAACCAACATTGACAACAGCACGAACTCAGAATTCGGATTTTGCGAAAACAAGCAAACTCCACTTCGGCCGGAAATTCTCTTAATTTCTAAATTCAAACTCAAATTTTCGCAAACACAAGTTCGATTCTTTTTACTCCAACTTCTATTTTAAGAACCCACAAACAAGTCCGATTAAGCCAAAAAAAAAAAAATCTGAGATGTCCGTTAAGAACTTCCGGCCGAGGGTTCCTTAATTATTTTTAACCGGCTAATTTCCACCATTAAGGAAGGACAGATACCGACCATTCGAAAATAACAAGACAGGAGATTGTAAAATATTGAAACAAGAAAAAAATGGAAAAAATAGACACCCCGAACCACAGCACGAACTCAGAATTCGGATTTTGCGAAAACAAGCAAACTCCACTTCGGCCGGAAATTCTCTTAATTTCTAAATTCAAACTCAAATTTTCGCAAACACAAGTTCGATTCTTTTTACTCCAACTTCTATTTTAAGAACCCACAAACAAGTCCGATTAAGCCAAAAAAAAAAAAATCTGAGATGTCCGTTAAGAACTTCCGGCCGAGGGTTCCTTAATTATTTTTAACTGGCTAATTTCCACCATTAAGGAAGGACAGATACCGACCATTCGAAAATAACAAGACAGGAGATTGTAAAATATTGAAACAAGAAAAAAATGGAAAAAATAGACACCCCGAACCACAGCACGAACTCAGAATTCGGATTTTGCGAAAACAAGCAAACTCCACTTCGGCCGGAAATTCTCTTAATTTCTAAATTCAAACTCAAATTTTCGCAAACACAAGTTCGATTCTTTTTACTCCAACTTCTATTTTAAGAACCCACAAACAAGTCCGATTAAGCCAAAAAAAAAAAAATCTGAGATGTCCGTTAAGAACTTCCGGCCGAGGGTTCCTTAATTATTTTTAACCGGCTAATTTCCACCATTAAGGAAGGACAGATACCGACCATTCGAAAATAACAAGACAGGAGATTGTAAAATATTGAAACAAGAAAAAAATGGAAAAAATAGACACCCCGAACCACAGCACGAACTCAGAATTCGGATTTTGCGAAAACAAGCAAACTCCACTTCGGCCGGAAATTCTCTTAATTTCTAAATTCAAACTCAAATTTTCGCAAACACAAGTTCGATTCTTTTTACTCCAACTTCTATTTTAAGAACCCACAAACAAGTCCGATTAAGCCAAAAAAAAAAAATCTGAGATGTCCGTTAAGAACTTCCGGCCGAGGGTTCCTTAATTATTTTTAACCGGCTAATTTCCACCATTAAGGAAGGACAGATACCGACCATTCGAAAATAACAAGACAGGAGATTCTAAAATATTGAAACAAGAAAAAAATGGAAAAAATAGACACCCCGGCCCCGCGTTTTGGCTGCTACCTCCATTTTTTTTTCCCTTGCAAAGCGTCTATTCGCAGCGGAACCTTCCACAAAAAAGCTCATGTTCGACTTCTGGAAAAAGCATTTTCAGCTCCCTTGCTTTGGTAAGTCTTGGCATGATAGCAGTGGTACCTGTAATACTCAGATTTGTGAGGGGGCAGGGGCATTGGTGGCCTTCTTTTTAGGTTATGATCCCATTGTTGGGAAATAGGAAAAATCTCGTTTTTTGTAGGCTTCAGGATAAGCTAGCTGCTGTCAACGGACGAAAGGCCAACTGAAAACTCAGAGTCCCAGGCAGAGTTCGAACCCACGAACAATATTACACAGATCGCTCTATCCATTGAGCTTACCTTGCCAACCAAGATTAAGGAACCAATTTCACCAGGAGTTCACATAGCTCCGTGGTTAGAGCATCGATTCGAACGAAATAACGGTGTTCCTAGGTTCGAAGACTGCCTGGGACTCTGATCTTTAAGTTGCTATTTTTCCCGTTGCCAATCTCCTCAACGAACGCAGTAGAAAGGATGAAGGTAGAGAACACATCACCATTCGCCATGTCCCAAGCCATTTTAAACCTTGTGCAATGCTACAATTTTGATTGGCTACAATTTTGATTGGAAAAAAATACCATCGACCAAATCGGCTAACTCAATGTTGTACCTAATTCAAATCTCCCGGGGTTAAGATTCTTTGTGTATTGTATTTGCATTAACAGTCACATTTAAATGATATGGCAATACCTGGAACAAAACGTTTCATTCCCAAAGGGTTTGAATTGGGTACAACATTGAGTAGGCCGATTAGGTCGAGTAGGTTAGGTTCTCTCCCCTTATCCTCTCTTGGAACGCATTATACCGTCTATCATTAGTATTTTGCAATCGGAAGCTTCTTTGTCTTGTTAACTGTGATGGAACATCATTCCATTTTTTTGTGAATATTTTATCCATACTGAATTCGTCGACATGGCTGTCGATTTTTATTGTATTGTATAATCAATATGGCCGGCCTCACGTCGTACGCCTCTGCTATATTTGAAGAGGCGTCGTCGGCCACAAAATTCAATGACTCCCAAAAAGTGGTCACTCAATTGGGTGCCAGTTCCGAAGTATCATTTTTTCTGCGTCATTCCATTGCATTGATCCGTTTACTCCATTATATGTTTGGTATCACGGGGGTGAAGTTGGTATAGAGGTTTTGCACGGCAGCCATGTTGCATGGCAGGAACAATAGATTCTTTTTCCCATGGGAACAAATGTTCTTTCTAATGTAAAATACTTTCATTGTTCCTGCCATGCAACATGGCTGCCGTGCAAAACCTCTATAGTGTAGTGTTCGACCTGCGTGATCGTAAGTGGGCCGAGTATCAGTATCTTATGGGGGGTGGCTCTTAACTACCAAACTGTTGTTATGCACCCCTTCAAATAGTCATTTCTCGGATTCCTTTAACTCTACAGTAATTCTTTCTTGCCAAGAGTGTTCTATTTAACATTCCTTTGTTTGGTTTGACTCACAACCACATTTGGTAAATCACGTGACCAAAACGCTTCCTGGGAGCTTTTACCTGTTTTTCACTGAAACGCACTGCAGGGGACTGGGACTAGTTGCGCATGCGTCTTATGATTGAAGGGATCTCAGATTTCCATTGAAAAAGTTACTTTACAGAACCTTTATAGAAGCTTCCTTAGCAACCAATGTCTTTCTTTCTGTTGTTAAGTGCCACACCCTTTACCTGACTCGAAGGTTTCTCTTCTTCAAAAAAATCGACTCGCAGGTCAATTCATCCTGCCTTTATCACTGGAGTCGTCAACGGTGACTTTGTTGGTTACATGATAGAATTAGATGCATCGAAAATTTCTATGTCCAGTAATACACGTTATTAAATGCACGTGCGATTTTGATGTCCAGCAGAAGTGTTCCTTTAAGGCCCCATGGACACGTATTCTAAAATTTTTGTATCCGCAAATTTTTTTTTTCGAATACGTCTTGCGACCACACGTATCTGACGGATTCGGTAGCCGTATTCGTAAATTTTCGAGTACGATCTGTAAAGTGGGAATTTTTGAATACGCTACGAATTCGGATACGTGACGTGTGGACGGTTTTATCAGCAATTCTTCGAATACACTGACGTAATACTGTTGGATCCAGTTTTTACCGGGTGAGATAAATCAACGTGGACCTTGAACGACTCTCTCGAGCAATTTGTTAACAAAACAGAGAAAGTGGCGCCAACTTACGATTTTGCGCATGCTCAACAAGGAAGATCTTTGTCAAAAGCACTGGGCACTGGAGTGTACCCGGATATGTGTAGACACTGAAACGATTCGAAAACGATTGGAATACGCTACGTGTGGACGTTTTTCAAAATCGTCGTACGTCTACTTATGCGCATTTCTAGACATGTTTGCGTTCCACTGCACTAAGATGATGCAAGCTTCATTGTTCCTCTCTAATTTTCTTTGTGATGTCATTGAGGATTGTACACGCGTACTGACCCCTTCCCTGATGATGTACCCTTTCAGGTTGTATTATACTGGCTTAGATGCATCCTTGTCATTCTTCTCAACGTCGCGGAGGTGTTCACGGAATCGGTCGCCTAGTCGTCTACCTGTCTCGCTAATGTATAATTTATTGCATAACTTATAGGTTATGCAATAAATGACATTTGCGGAGGTACAAACATGGAAACATCTGCAGTAGATCCTTAGCCTCTCGGACGAGGTTGACGAGCTGATCACTGACAGAATTTTTGGCTCCCACATAACGGAGTAGACAATTATACAGCTAGTCAATACGATATAAAACGTTATCAACATGGTCTGATCGACCGTTACATTTTTCAAGCTCTCTTATAAGACGTGATAACAACCGACGAATGAAAACAACTGGTTGTTCGCATTACTGCTCCGCCATTTTGTCTAAAATATTAATTTTTCGGCTGGAAATAAATTATGATACTATGACCTGCCATTCTCTGACAGTACTGGGTACCAGGATTTGAAGCTACAGGATTTGCATTTTTGTGTGCGCAGTGACAGACGGGATTAGGCATTATATGGTTGGTAGAAATCGAATTTGGAGTTACGGAATAGAATTTGGGGTTGCCAAATTTACTCCTACAAAGAAAATTTGGGGTTGTCGAATTTAGTCGTATTAAATATGATTTGCTATTGCTGAAATCTGTTTTACCGAACGGAATCTTAGGGTACCGAATTTAGTCTTCGTAAATAGAATTTGATGGAACCGAATTTGGAGAGCTTCGTAAAATCTAGTGCATAAACACAGAAATTAACAGAGCACAATTATTTTAGTTGAACAAACAAAAATTGCTTGAGTTAATTTTGCCGGGGATCACACGCCATACTTAAAAACAGGGACTTAATAACAGAGAAGAAATGCTATTATGTCATTCCATTGTATTGAGCAGGTTTTCTTTATTCTGCGCAGTAACCGAAGAAGATGGCCTCTGTTGTGTTGTTCTTTTGAATGGAGCTGATGTTGCTATTGTTTTGAGTTGGGTTCTATTGTCATGTTCTTTGTAATGTCCGCCGAGGACCTGGTACAGGCCTTGTTTATATATTATCTTTTCTTTAGCCTTGTAAGACCTGCTAGCCTTGTAAGGATAGTTTCTGTTCACAAAATGGCCGCTATCCACACAAAAACAATACCAGCGAAAACTTCTTTGATTTCACATCACGTTACGGCGGCCATGTTAGTGGAAAGAACAATAGCCAAAAAGTCTTTTGGAAATTTGACTCTATTATTATGCAAAACTTGAGCAACATTTTTCCATTGTATTTGCACCAACATGGCCGTCTTATCACGTGAGCGCAATCACAGAATTCAAGGACTCTTAAACAATGGCGACCTTATTGTGATTAGTATTCATGGTTTGTGACATTCTACTCAAATATGCCGGCTTTGTTAATGTTTTCGAGCTAGGCTTCATTGTTAAGGTTCCTTGTTGTGCCACTCAAGACATGGGCTGGGCCTTTTCACCATGACTTCCTTTAAAATATTCTTTTGTATCAATGCTAATAAGACCTTGAATCCGGGTCAATATGGGTGCAGTTTCTTTGTGTTTTAACAACAGCGGGACCGCTATGACGTCATGTATACACTTTATTTACAGCAGAAAATTCCAACATAAAAGTCACCAATTCAGTGAAACAATTGGTATTCTATTGTTTTCGGAGGAGAGCTACTGTTGTGTCTTTCATTGTGTAGCATTGTATTGAGCAGGTTCCTCTTTTGTTACCGTTCTATTGATTTGGATTCTTGTTTTTGTTTCAGGGCAAAGCTCCATTGTTTAGTTCCTTTTGATACCTTTTGGTCTCTTTCATCGTGGCCCCCGATAAAAAACTTCTTTTGTTGTTATGCTAATTTACTTTCCTAGCATTGCATGCATGGCCAAAATTCAAAAGAAGTTTTATTCTATAATGCGTCCAGAAGAGCTAATTAGCATACCAACAAAATAATTAACCGGTCACCATTCAGGATTGAAGTCTTTTGACAGTCAGAAACACAAACGACGGAACGGGAGTTGGATTGGTCTACTTTGAAGGTATGTACTTGTTTTTCACCGATTCTTAAACTCCATTTAGTCAAGCCCAATTCATTGTTTGCAAAGATCGTCAGCAAAGTTTGTTTTGATATTCAAATTTTTCAACCACTGAACAAAAGGCATTGTTTCAACAGCCAGTTAACCTCTGGTTAGTTACATTGATAACAATGGTGACGTCATACCAAATTTCGCTGTACGATGAAAAACAATAGGACGGCTTTCAAAAACAATAATAACACAAAAGATTGTTACAATAATCAAACATTGTTTTGTTGGTATTGTTTTCGCAAAAGCCATTTCCTTATCATACTTTCTTTTTTTCTCATTAAGTACTCGCCAATGAAAACAAGATGTTAGGATAAAAATGTTATTTTCATTGAAGATGACAAAATTTAACGGTGAAACCTGCATATTTCTGTCGAAGAGCTTCATAAGTTTTGGTCCAAACGTAAAGGAATCTTCTGGCAAGATTACTTTGAAAAACAAAGATTTAAACAATAATAAGCCATTGTCATCTTTTGTTATATTATGTTAATTCGTCTTCAAAACATTTTACAATTGTTTCTTTCCTTTACAGCTCAAAATGAAGAATTTGTGGATTTCAAAAAGCTCTTCAAAAAGAGGAGTACCTAATAAAGAACAAGTTAGATGTGGAACGCTTTGAAACCTCGATATTTCAAAAGGTAATCAGCGAAAAGTTACTACCACGATATTTTAGAGCAAATGCTATTGTTTAAAAGACGGGAAGCAAATTCAACCAATCATGGTGCAGGATATGGGTCACGTGACTAATATTGACCAATCAGAAAGCTAGAATTTCATGATCACGTCGAAAAATCGGTGGATCAAGCAGTTTTGATCACGTGACCCATATCCGACCATATGATTGGTTGATTTTGCTCCCAAAAAAAAAAAAAAAACATTCGGACCAAAAAAAAGAGAAACCTTCTTTTGGCTTTCGTCTACTATGCACATCCTGCCTTCTCATTGCTGCCATCACCATGCTCTCTCTTATTTTCCTTATGATCACCTGTCCCCTTTTCCTTTTCTTCTCTGCCAGATACCCCTCCCTTCCTCTCCCTTCTTGGTAATCACCTCCCAATTTTCTCCTCTCCCCCCATGATAACCCCCCCTTTCTCCCATTCTTTCCCCATCCTTTCCCACGTATTTACCTATCCATTTTGTCTACTGCCTACTAACACGGTGTTTATTTCAAATACCCTCAATTGCCCCAGCCAGGATTTGAACCTGGACCTCTCGCACCATAGTCTAGTGCACTACCAACTGTGCAACCCAGACCACGGTTAAGGTATGATGAAAATTTGTTCTACTTGTGTACTATATTGATTTTTCGATATGCTGCAATATATAAAAACGGAGCTGATACAACGGAGAGAAATTTCTCTACGTTGTACCGGCTCCGTTTTTGTATTTTGCAGCATATTTAAAAATCAATATAGTACACGAATAGAACAAATTTGGAACAGAGAATATAAAAACGGAAATGAAAAAAAAAAAACGTTGAGCAATTTCTCCAAGCTGTGCTCCTTTATTGATATTCTCTGTTCCAAAATTCATTATGTAAAAATGAATTTTATAATGACCACAGAACGCAAAAACACAGCATGCAGAAAAACACAGAGTTTCATTACCATTTCACTTGAGCCTCGTTACCAAGACGACGCTCTGAGACTCATTATGAAGACGAGGTCTAGTGCCTAGGCCTTTTCATAATATTGCGAAGACGAAATGGAAAAGTGACCGTCGCTCTCATCTGAACAATTTAAGCAATTGCCTCATAGCAAAACACCTCATTTGTTTCCGTGAAGGACTCAATGAATGAAAAAAATGTATATTTTGACCATTAGTGCAAAACGTTCTTGGCGCCCTTGAGTGAATTCATGATTTTTCTTCTTTCTTTTTTCACTCAACACTCACACTCCATAACAGTACAGGGAACTTAGCAGGCGCTGAGAGCTGAGGACAAACTCTGCTTCTGAAGAGTATGCTTTTATTCAGTGTCTTTTCAGTTGAAGAGGAGCGACATTTTTGGATTGTAGACGACATAGCAAAACAAGAAACATGTGCCATTTAATTTCTTTATTATCTCTCGTATCACTGTAAAAAGAAACAGTAAAAATTGCTGACTTCATATCACTCATTATAATAAAAAGACATGTTAATAAACGGTAAAA
Organism: Montipora foliosa; assembly: GCF_036669935.1. Taxonomy (NCBI): domain Eukaryota; kingdom Metazoa; phylum Cnidaria; class Anthozoa; order Scleractinia; family Acroporidae; genus Montipora; species Montipora foliosa. The sequence continues at coordinate 29,778,828 of NC_090878.1, forward strand.
AACATTAAAGTTTACAGAAAACGTATGGACAATTTGTTTCATCACTGCCATGAAAAATTCTGTAAAAGATATGTTTCGTTGTCAAGAAGTTTCTGTCGAAAACTCGCGTCCAAGACAGTCCACCTGAAAACAAAAAAAGACAAGAAAAAATGTCAACTACATATCATTCTTTATATCATCACTGCTATGATTGGGCATGTTCTGGCTACTTTTGAATAAAAGACGGAAGTTGTCAAAAACAGGAAATGTTCACCGCAAATCAGCAACTATCTTTCGCAATTCAAGAGTCATTTCTAAGACCCGGCCCGTTGTTCATTTTTCATTGGCGGTTTTCCAAACAATCGGACGCAATAACAGCGGTCAACCCGTTTTCGCAAGTTTTAGGAAACGTTAATATTGAAACTCATGAATCTTTACCATTGCAAGCACGGTCAAAAAACCGAATTCATCAATCTCTTGTAAATCCGTAGTCCAATTAAAAAAAATCAAGGTAACGGCTTTTCTAAATAATGTGATCATATCATAATCGTTATCGCAGGGTTTTCGATAGCTTTTCAAAGTACCGGGTTTGATAATGAAAGTACCGGACATGGCTATTTTCCTTTGTAAGGCCGATTGCAAGTGCACTGCTAGAAAACCCTCAAGAAGGCCTGAAACCCTCGCAAATGTTGTTTACATTCTTGAGATTGGAGGAAAGAAAAGAAAATTAAACTTATCATGCGCAATTAAAATAAGGCGATGTGACATGTTGTTAGTTTGAAGGATTTATTGCGTGATTTTGTCTTGTGTTCTTTCAGCCCGTAGCTTCCTGAGATACCCAAGTCCAAAAAGATTAAGGGTCAACGAATTTCAAAATTTATACCATCAAAGTAACGGATGTGAAATGGTAAACAACCGGACGAAACGTCCGGTCGCCGGCCTCAAACGAAAACCCTGTTATCGCCGTAATTATTTTGAATGCCATGTGGCAAATTATCTTGTTTTGATAGTAAGCTAGTTAATATACATGTTTGCGTTTTTGGATTATTACAAAATTTCATAAAACTCATTATTACATGGACGGGAGTATTTTACCGCGAACTAAAACAACTGTAGACCAAATACGACCACTACATCCGGGAACCGAGTGGCGTATTCTTCGTGTCTAACACGAGTGGTCGTATTGAGCAACGACCTCACGATTCCCACCCAGTATTTCTTTGAAAGCCTGCTTTTCATTCTCTACGATGTATATTAAATTGTCCATATAATAAAAAGAAAACTACTCGTTTGCTTGAAGATACGAATTTTATGTTCTCGTACTGAGAAAGAACTTCTTGCCACTCAAACATAAAATTCATATCTTCTCGCCACCGTGTAATATCCTGTAGTTATATTATTTATCTCCTTTAACTGCCAAGTGAACGATATTAAAAACTTAAGTTCCATTTCACTGAATTTATCTTTCAAGTTCTCGTTAAAACTTTCTCCTTCTTCGATTTATAATAATAATAATAATAATAATAGTAATAATAATAATAATAATGATGATGATGATGATGATGATGATGATGATAATCAAGATGTGGGGATGCGCACAGAGACTGTTCCAATAGTAATAGGAGTACTTGCCCCAGAGGAGAAAACAGCAAAAACCCCGGGCATTATCATTATCAATGAGCTACAGAAGATAACACTACTTGATACAGCACATAATTTGACGAGGGTTCTATCCATAAAATAAACTTATTAGTGCCCAAGGATCATGCTTTGATCCCGGCCCTAGTGAACCTATATGGAAGCAAAACTTTGGCAAGAACAAAGACAAATACTAATCATAATAACAATTATTATTATTATATTATATTATATTATATTATATTATATTATTATTATATTAATAATAACAATTATTATTATTATTATTATTATTATTATTATTGCTACTATCATTAGTATTATTAACATTTTTCTTGTTTCACGAAGTGCACCGTTATTAAGCTGTTAAACTAGATTTCGTGAGGCCGAGAAACATACCGTAAAGTTCCGATAGTAACGACCCCCCGAAATTAACGTCAATTTCTTGTGGCCGCTAGTAAATCCTGACAGTAGCGACCCCCCTCCCCCGAAAATAGCGAGATCAATTTTTTAAAATGGTATATACCGACGGTATATCATAAAAGCCGTACAAAACATGGTTTGATAAGTGGAAAGGACGTTATAGACTCAGTAAGAGAGCTAACCAAATCGCCAAACAATTTGCGACAGCGAATGACGTCAAATCGAGGGAGAAGCGTGTGATTTTTTTTTTGGGTATGAGTTCTGTTTACGCAAGCGGAAGGATTCTATGCGACATTTTGAACAATTTCAAATGGCGTAAAAGTAAAAAGTCGAGCACCCGCCCCAAGTCACCATCTTTAAAAAAAATCTTCATTCATTTACCGGGGTTAACATTTCACTATCTCCTTCACTCTCATTGCTAAAATGCACTAATTCAGACAACTTCAATCATAGAAGTAAAGCGAGACGATTGCCACCTGAATTGAACCATCTATTCCTAAATTTGGCGCACAAATTATAAATCATATTTTTATACACATTCCTTAGTTTACTCAACATTGTTTTGCGTTTGCAAAAGCAAATGATGGAAATCCTGCATTATTAACATCCTGATTCTCGAATACCAAGAACGGTGATCAATCAAGATGCGCGAAGTTTACTGTTTGAGTTGGGCAATGATTTTTATGCGAATCAAACTTATTGGCTGTGTGTATCTTCTTTGTATCGCGACCATCTTATTTGATTGTTTCCGTCTGTTGTAATTGGTTAAGAGATTTTCTTTTTGTTTCTGACAAAAAAACCCAAATTTTCCTCTTCGCAAACAGCTTATGCCATAGAAGAATTGCGGACAATTGTCAGAGTGACCACAAACGGAATTTTGCTGCTGTTGTCGCATCGAACAACGAATTTACAGTTTCCTGTGGTTGATAAATCCGCAATTTCGTTATCACTTCCACCATAAATTTGGAAATTTCCACCCCTTTACTGCGATGTCCATAATCTATACAACATTGGAATTCATATAAATTTTCAAACACTGCGATGTCCATAATCTATTCAACATTGGAATTCATTTAAATTTTCAAACTGAAACTGAACTGGTAATCATTACGTTGTAATAACTTTGCAGAAGCCCTAGGGCTTTTTTGTATTCTTTGATGGATCCCAAGGTAGCCATTCCAAACAAATTTTAAAATACTTGGGCCAACGAGGGGTTTTGCAAAAATTCACGACTTTGTTGTTAGCCAATCTAAAGCAACTCCCTATTTTTACTTTCGTCCAATTACGGTGTCTCCTTAGATCACAAAACTCAACACGGAGACACCGTTCCCCATGGGCTCGTATTTGGAAAAAAAAAACGGTAATTTTGGCTCACGAATTTCCACAAAGGCTTGTCTCATCATGCTCTTATCCTAGTCGAGACACGGTTTTTGACGATCAGAAGCCGTAATGTGCCATGATCGGTCATAAGTAAAATGAAGATTAAAAATAAAGATAAAAATGACTTGGAAGGCAGTTTTGTCAAGAACCAGCAAAACTCTAAAGGTGGGCAGACACGAGGGGTCATATTACAGGGACATGTAGCAGGGACAAAAACGCGTGTAGTACACGCTCGGGAGACATGTATTAGGGTGGGGTAGCGGGGACATGTAGCAGGGACAAAAACGCGTGTAGTACACGCTCGGGAGACATGTATTAGGGTTGTGTAGCGGGGACATGTAGCAGGGACAAAAACGCGTGTAGTACACGCTCGGGAGACATGTATTAGGGTCGTGTAGCGGGGACATGTAGCAGGGACAAAAACGCGTGTAGTACACGCTCGGGAGACATGTATTAGGGTGGGGTAGCGGGGACATGTAGAGGGGACAAAGTCACAACATGTGCATGAGAATTTTGCGGGTACATGTCCCAGGGACATGTTGCAGCGACATGTCCCCTCGTGTGAACCGATACTTTTATAATTGTGCAACACCAATTTGGGGGTGATTTTGTCCCCGCGACGTGTCCCGTGAAGTTCACACGAGAGGACATGTCGCTGCAATATATCCCTAGGACATGTACCCGCAACATTTTCATGTGTGTGCACATGTTACCTTAGTGTGCACCACACGAGTTTTTTGTCACTGCAACATGTCCCTGCAACATGACGCCTCGTGTCTGCCCACCTTAATGGAACAACCGGCACTAAAACATTTTTTAACAGAATATAATATGTCGCCATATCTTGCTGAGTTTTTATAGCCTTAACATAATGCTATCAGTAATAACCATAACAAGAAATGGTCAAATTTAAATCAATTTGAAAGACGGCACCTACAAAATAGCCTCGCTGATAAACCAATGACTCTGAAAAAAAAATTAACCTTTTAATTTGTTGGCTTAAATTTGAAAACTGAAAACTGAAAACAGAAACTGAAAAAATATATACTTGTCAACAAGAATAATCCTTTAATTATGCTACTTAATTCTGATAAACTCAGCTAATAAAGTTCCTCCCTACTTGTCCTGCAAAGCAGCTGAATTATCCGAAGATACATCTTCATCAAAACCTCTTTCGCGAGCGTCCTTTCAGTTCGTCAACTATGTGAATTTGACGGCATAAATTCGGGATACTGGACGTAGTGCACAAATTGACTTTGTTATCGTTATTACGAAGCTAAAACGAAGATACACATACACCTATTCTATCGAAAACAGCATTATTTATCATGATTTCCCTCCTTAGTTTTTGCGAATTTCTCAGTCTCCGTCTGTTCCATGAACGACATTTTCGAAAATCGGTTCCTTAATCTCTGTCCCGTTTGGAAAACCGGATTTCTTTTCATCGCCACGACAGAAAGCGCCTGTTTCCTGCTCCAATCCATCCATCTTTTTCAGCAAACTGTCCAAAAACCTTATATACTTTATAGTTGTCTTCAAGATGTCTACCTTTGACAACTTCCTATCCGGTGGATGAGTGGGTAAAATCTGCCTAAGATCTGAAAACGCCAGGTTAACATTCTGTTGTCGCAAATGTTCTCGTTTCTTCGTCACAAACGCGTTTTCTTTGGCGTTCAGGCTTCGTGATTCAAGAAAACGATAGTCTTTGCCCCGTGGAGACAGGAAATACGTTCGTCCAACCGAAGATGGCCGAAATGGAATTCCCCACGCAGTTTGGCAATTTTGAAACGCCTTTAGAGAAATATTCGTCCGAATGTGCTCTTTAACACGAGATTTCTTCATCACGTTTGTGATTTACTTCTTCATCTGTTAGGCTTTAAGTTCACCGTGCTTTTATCTACGATACAATCGAGGTCTTTGTCTTAATACGACCCTAAGCTCTTGTAATAATAACAATTAACAAATTGCTTTATTGTCCACGCGTGCGGTCCGACATTTCCACCGCCAAACCAAAACGTCAAACATTGAACCACACTCTCGAAAATTTACTAATTCTTTGTCACAAAAATACACACAAAATTCTCCATAACCTCGGAAACGACTTAACACGGAGTCATCTGTTTATTAATTTTGGCACACGCAAAAAGGAAAAGCATACTTTCTCAGCGATAGATATCTGCCGCAAAGCCGCTTACAAGCAGATGAAATACCTTAAGCGGCTTTTGACTTATTCGTCCCGGAATTCCTGTAGGGTAGTTATTTTCCTTAATTGTCCGAGCAAAAATGTTTGCCAGTTAAGGTGAACCACGTTGCCCCGTATACCTTCCCACAATTCTCTACTTGTTAATACTCAAACCGCAGTCTCTTTCAATAAGCCTTTGCTATAAATTTCAAGATCATATTTTGTAATTAATAGACCAGATAGACTGCCGTAAATATGTTTACTTTTCCCTTAAATATGAGCCATCTTGGCGACAACTCAGCTAAATGTGTTTGGTATTAAGGGGACAAAACATAACTAAATTAACTCATAGGAAATCTGAGTAAACAGTTCGTTCAGTCTCGATAACAACATCGTTACTGCTCTCGCCGTAAGCAAACATTGAACTGAATAAATTTTACACTTAACGAATAGAATAGAATACTATATAATAGTCAAAAGGCTGGTAAACGTGGGGTCTTCAAGTCTTTCCCTGCAATGAGGTATTACATCTGCTCGCGTGTTACAGCAAAGCGACCGCATTATGGCTTTGTCATTTCTCAGTGACCTCATTACCCCATTTGTCGGGTAATGTTTCATTTTGCTTCTCTAGGGTACAAGTGGGGCTTTTGCTAAAATGGGTTAGCCCCGGGTAGGGGGGCATTGTCAACAACGCCGCTCGGAATGGGGTTGATTGCTTATTTTAATTTTTTGGACTAGCCATAATATGAAAATATAAAACTCGTAGAGCCCAAGGATATGAGAATGATGAAGATATTGAGAGATTCATTCAGTTCTAAAGAAGAGCGACTTTGCACTTGGAGTTAATTGACACTCTCTCATGAAACACTAACATTTTATTTGAACTGCTTTAACGTTCTGGGACTTGATTTGATTTGCAGTTTTCCCAAATAACTGATCACTTACGCTCGACTATATAACCTTAAGACTTAAATAAAGAGGTTGTTAATACATTTTCTTTTTGCCTGTAAAAGAAAAATTAGGAGGTAACTTGATGTGCAAAATTGACACTAACAGCGTTTCAAAAGATTAAGGGCACAGTTTAGCGTAAAGTACAAATATACTATCAAAGCTGAAAAATTCAACAACTACTTTATTTGGAACTCCTACAGAAAAAATGTTTAAAACAATTAATGTTAAGTACAAGGCAAGGACAAAAAAATAGGTACCAGGACATTAAGAATAGTAGCAGAGCTAATCGAGCTCAATGGCCAGGTCAAACAATAAAGCGACTACAACGAACTAAAAACACCCAAACAAGCAAGAAATACACTCAATTGCAAGGGTATTGGACGCAGCAGTGCCTCGCTTTCATGGGTCCGCCTCGCTCTGAGGATGACAGCAGTGACCTCGTCACGGAGCTAATATTCAAGGTTCACCAAATTACTTTGCTGCTTTCTGGTTCCTGTACATGTTTATCTGCAGACTAGGATTGCGGATAGCTTTGAGCTGTGATGTTCTTTGTAATGCTGTAAACATACATTGTATAAACTCATGGCGCATCTTCAGTTTGAGACCCTCATGTTTTCACAGCGAACAGTTCTGAGTGTACTTGTTCGCTGTGAGTCCGATTTCAGCGCATCTTTGGAAACCCTGCGTGTATGATAAAGCTAATTTAAATCAGCAACACAAAAACTCGCTTTAAAACTGAGGCTGCTATGAACAAGACACCGCTGACTCCGTTGATTGAGCACCAGATTCCAAGACAACAACTGAAATGATCTACAGGCGGCTGTGAATCTGGAGCAGAACGTTTTCACGCGTTCCAAGTAAACCAGTGGAACTAGTCAACAACGTCGAAAGAATTTTCGGCAATAAGACATTAAACGATTTGATAACGGCTTAAAAAATATTAAAAGAAAAGGTTTTTTAGTGATCGGGGGAAAACCAAAATACCCGAAGGAAAATCTCCCAGGGTAGAGTGCAGAACTAACAACGGCCAAACATGTTTAACACGCTGAATCCGGTAAGCGAAGCCGGGACCTCTCAACACTCCGTTTTCCCCGCTACCCTAGGGATTTTAGTCTTACGGTTACATAGCAGGGAAGTTATGCTCTACATACAATTTTGGGAAACTGCAAATCAAATCAAATCAAATCAAATCAAGTCAAATATTGGCTTTTAAAATCTCTCCGGCGGAGCTCCCTGTGAACCCAAACACGGGTCATTTATTTCATATCCACACACCTCCTCATCCCGGCAAGGATGACATGCTGTGAAGAGTAATGCTAAAGTCATTTCTGAAAGGGTGAACTAGTCGGCATTCTTTGATTCTGTGATTTTTTTCTGAGCGGAATTTTACTCTTTTACTGCCAGGGCAGTTATTATGTCAGTACTTTGATCATATTTTTCTAAGGGGGTGGGGGGGAAGGGGAGTTGTTAATGGCCTTATTTGGAGAATGGATTTTAAACGAAATACCCGGAATAAATTAAATCGAAGGAGCGTGTTTTTGCCATAGCACTAGCGTATAGCCGTGCTTTCTTGTTGACTGTTTTTTTAGGATTGTATAAATGGAGACATCCAAAAATAAACCAGGCCAGAGGTCAATAACAATGGCGGATATCGCGAAATTATAAAGGAATAATAATGTTATCAAAATTTGAACTAATTGCTAAAACACCAATCTGTTATTTTGTGATTCTTTGGTTAGGTCGTAAGTTAAGACGAAAATAGACCGATTTGCTTCACCTACGTCTATCGAGGTTAAAAGCAGCTAAAAAAACTATCAACACGATGAAAGTTAATTAAGCGCACGGCAATATTATGATAAAAGTAACTTCCTAATTAATATTCTGTGTTTATTTAAGATCGAAGTACTAAATGCGTTTAGACAGTAATGTCGATAATGTATTTTCAAAGCTGGTTAATCTGACTAGTATTTACTCAATTAAGCTTGTCGCAATCCATACTGAGCCTCTCCCCCGTGAAAAGTCAATTGGACATCCAAAGAAACTGTGACTACTCAAATGAAAGAAACCTGTGGTTAGCTGAATTCGCTGACTCTAAAGAAGTATTTCAGTTAAGAGATGTTGTAAAGTAGCTTTACTTCAATAAGGCTAAGAAAATTAATCTTGAATTCAGTCGAAATTTAATCCCAAAGAGTCCATTTGGCAACACGTTAGGGTTGCTTCCTGCCAACATTTCTAACATTATTGTGGCTTTCAACCTCGAACATTTTGTTTCATGCTCTGAAATCAGTGGATAATATTCTTTACAAGAACAACTCGGACAAAAGCTCTTGAACATAACTAAGCGCGCACTTAAACGAGCACTAACAGCGCCACAAAGCTCCACCACGGCTTTTCAAACGTTCGAGACAGTATTCAGTACGTAAGAACATATAGTTGAGTATCTGCGTAGCAGATTAAAAAACATAATAACGAGCGGCGAAGCTGCGCGAAGAATGGGGAAGAGCGCTCCTCCCCATTCTCCCGCGCCACCAATACCGTCAGCTATTCAGGCTAAGTTGAGCGTGTCGATGAAATCAACGAAGAAATGTCCGCCGCTTGCACGGTGTAGAGCTGTGTTCACTAAGGATTCTATTTCTTTCAGAAGAACTGTTAAGAAAATGATAGACACGATGCGGGATTCAGGGTAAACAAGGGCTTAAAGTGAAGCAAACAGAGCTTCACGGGTTCTCAAAGAGAGGTCTTCAAGCAGATCATGGCGGGTCATGTTTAAAGTTTCTAATACCGGTACTGATCTTGGGTTGCCTGTGGTGCCGCGAATTTCACACGTGTTTTAATGATGTAGGAGTGACTCAGAGGCGACAAGGTGAGGGAAATACCACAACTTCACAGAGATGCGACCGATAGATAAAACTAATACTTAAATAGGACGCGAGGTAAATAAGGATATATATTACCCCGGAAAATGACGCAAAATGAGATTGTCTTAAAAGGTTATCTCTTCTTAGAGTCAGAGATAAGTTGATTAACAAGCTGAGAGATGAGCAGGAAATGAAGCAAATATTGTTTTGGTTTGGAAGTCGTTGTCCTTTAAAGAGATATATGCTGAAAGGTATTTTAAAAATTGGACTTAAATATGCTTAAGCTCACGTTCCTTAGGAAAGCAAACATGCGGCATTCAATTTCATTAAATCAGAAAAGCACGAGGTACAAAATGCTTCTTGAGCGCATTTTTGCGAGGATCACGGGCGAGCGAATCTCCCGCTTCTGTCATTCGTGACATATTTCAATTATGGCCTAAATATTGAATTCGTCCGTAGAACTTTGAGCGTCAAAACAAATCAACACAATATGTCGACCGCTTGCTTTGGTTGGTTGAACACTACACTACCATGGAGAAAGTCAACCCGGCCGGAAAAACACTCGTAAGAGTCGTAAAATAAATGCTGAGATCATGCCGCATCCGCATTAAATGTTCCGTACTTTGTATGCAACGCAAAACTTAAGTTTAACCATTGACAGACGAGGGATTTTCTTAAAAGTAATGTTACGGGTAACCAAGACTCTGTTTACTTCTCGCCAGGCTAAAGATTGTATGGGCGAATTCAATAAACCAAATTTAAAAGTCCCATAGTTTTATATGTTCAAAAGTTGTAACCCAGATGCAACCACTCAAACAAAACAACTCCTGTGTTTGAACAACCAGAAGATTCAAACTATGAATATGCGACCTTTTGGAAGATAACTTGGTTACAGAGCTAGAAGCTAACTTAAAATGGATTTGCAATTCACTACTGAATCTTTGAGAGGAGATTCTATGTAGGGGGACTTCTGAATGCACGTTCAATATGGTCCAATTGGTGCTTTAACAGTCAATATGCACAAAGGCATGACAATTACGCCAAGATTCATGACAGAGTCTATTTTGGAAAATTCGTTCACCTAAGAACGCCAGCAAAGAAATCGAGAGTTAAAACGGCATCTTAATTGACCGAACACAGTATATGGTTTATTAATTGTTAATTAACATCAAAGCGATTGAACTAAAATCATGAAGACGCAAATGAAATATCAACCCACAGAAGATCATCAGCCATCCTTCCCGTTTTAGTTCACTTTAAAATGAATCTTTTAATCTGGCTAATTTTCGATCAGAAGAGGATAAACGACAAGTTTAAAGATTGTATCAACTTTGTAATTCCTGTCTTGACAAGTCTCGGCGGTGTCGCGAATGCCTCGATGATCAAACTTCACGATATCACGGTTCAAATTAAATTTATCTCGGTTCACGGTTACTAGGAAATAAACATGTCTCTGTCAATGAAAAGGCAGAGAATTAAAAAAAAAAAAACCTCTTATCGTTCTAGGCTCGATTGACAGCCGTTTTGGAAAGGCGGTAAACATCCTCCCACCATATTCCAAAATGGCCGCCATTTTAGTGTTCTTTTGTTTGATTGCAAAGTGGCCCTATTGGCCTCGTTCAAGGTTAAATATTCTTTTGAATTTTACATTCGAAAGCGAGCCAGTTTACAATGAAACTGGAATAAGGTGTATTTGACAGAACTGACCGGCCAGACCAGGCATTTGTAGACACCTGTCTACAACAACTTCAAATTAACACACTTCGAGGATGATATATACTCCTCCAGAAGCCAATGCGAGGGATTGTTGCATTTTCTTTGTAAACTGACAGGTCTGGCCGACCAGTTCTGACAAAAGGAAAGCGCCCTAAGACTGAAGCAATCTCGACAATAATGCACCCGTTGACATTTTGGACATTGAGTGCAAACAATTCATGCATGTTGTGGTTCTTGCATCAGAAAAGTCTCCTAAATTTTGTTTTGCAAGTTTTGCAAGTAAAATATGCCCAACCTGAAAATGCCAATGGTCTCGATCAAATACTGAAAGCTTTGGAAACAAAGAAAATGGAGTGCACCAAAGAGAGATAAGCACGGCAAGACTTAGTTCTTTATAATGAAAATGAATTTTATTTTGAATGGCAACGAAACTGTTTCTCATTTTAAGGGTAAAGCACCAAGCCTCGTTTAGAAAGAGAGGGTGCAAATGGTGTGCTACAATCTCTTTTTGTGATTTCAAGCTCAAGTGCAACATAGATGAATCTCTATAAGTTATGTGAAGCTGTTTAGTGTCCGCAGATCACTGAACACAATACTTGAAAGCTTTTGTTTGATAAAGTACGATGTGTTAAACTTTTACTGTGGGTCACATCTGCCTATAATGGTGTTAGTGCACTCTTCTTCTTCATTTAATAACTGTGAAATATACATACGAAGATTTGGCGTTAACTAACGTCGGTATATACACTCAATGCTGATATTTTGCGCGTCAGTCTTTCGCCGGATCCATAGCCAGCTTTACAATTGGAAAAATTTAAGGTGGCTGATAAATTTTGAAACTTTGCAAAGAGTTCCTTACTTATCGCTTTTCGCGTTTATAAATAAAATCTTGGGAGGCAGTGTGGCCCGGTAGTGGTTAGGACGCTTGCCTTGAGATCCAGTGAGTCCGGGTTCAAGACCAGCTCTGACCACTCGCTGAATTTGTTCCTGGTTGTCCCTGGTTCAACGTCTCAGCTGCACTTGTAAATAGCCAACTGGTTTGCCTCCGGCCAGTTGGGATTCTTAACAGTTGTTGCCCTCTTCCATCGTTTAGTTTACCGTGTTATCCCTGAAAAGTCCCTATGGAGAGCGGTCAATTAAGTATGTATTCTATAGGAGTTTTAAGATGGCCTTTTGTTGCTATGGTAACCTATTACGTCAAATGGATGAATACAACTTGTTCGGTAATTATTGATGTTTCATATGGCACCAAAACATTGCCGTTAGGTGAAACAGTGTTGTAGAGTTAATCCTTCAAATATGACACTCCCTCAAAATTGTTGAAGCTCATGAATTTGCCGAGTCACCGTCCTACTTTTTAATGACCCGCGTTAAAGAATGCGTAAACTGGCTTAAGAGCAGAGGAAAGATCTCTCGAAATAATCCTAATAATCTTAAAGAAACACAACCTCGTTCTCACGGTCTCCATTGTCGTGGGAGCGAGGTTGAAAGAAGCAAGCTCCTTAAACGATTAGCAAAGATTATATTAAGTCCATTAAAAGCTTGTTATCTGATGAGATTCCTAAACAAGAGTAATTCCGAGATTTTAGAGCTTAATATAGTCGTTTAACAATTGTTTGCAATGGTGGAAGTTCGACCTTTTTCCTTTTACACTTGAAATATGAATAAAGTGATTTGTTTAGAAACGCGGTAAACGCAAGCGGCTTCCTCAAACAACTTTGCTGCTTTTTTTGGCTTAAATGCTGAGTCAACGTGAACATTATTTGTTAATTAGTAAAGATCATTCAAATCCGCAAGGGAAAAACTAAACATTGTGCTCATTCCAACACGGTCCCACCCTTAAAAAGGTTTTACCTCGCTTTTGTTTTACAGCTATTTCTATCAATTTGCTAAACTTTGCAAAACGTTTGAATCGAGAGCTAACAGAAGTCCTTGCCATTCGCTTGACCTGACAATCTTCCTTTCATCCGCAGAACACTAATGAGGTGTGATTAATTCCGACCTTGAAGGGTTTTAGATCGAAATGATACGCTATGACGACGGATTGGTACAGAATGACATAATTTTGATATTTATCAAAGAAAATCGAGATATCGCTTTGACAAATAGCGAGACTTATCTCAAGAGCTTGTTATTTGCAGTAAAGTATGCCAGGTACAACGTGTTGAATCGTGTTATTCTGACACTGCTTTTATCGCACGCAAGCAAGGTAAATAAGAGGCCAAACTGCTCACTTTTCATATCTGTATCGTGATATGTCGATTTGGAGGGCAGATATCGTAAACTGAGGTCTTCCAGGAGTAATCCTGCACGTGAAAAGCCACATATCACAAACACGCGACAGAAGACAAATGCCTTGGAGTAACAAATTAAGCCACACGAAAAATCGCAAGTCTGGGTCTTTGCCGTATTGCCACGGAAGTGCATCAACACCTGTAGGATATTTTGGTACAACGATTCGAAGGAGGCCCGTGAGCTTTGGTTTGGAATTGCCGTTCCAAAGTCGGAGGAATTTTACTAATAGTCGAGAAAGATGGCGACAACATCACGTCAACATGGCGTTCGGTGAACTTAGAAAGCTCCTGCCGACGTATCCACACGACAAAAAGCTTTCAAAACACGAAATTTTAAAACTGGCTATGAAATACATCGCGTTTTTAAGCTCGGTGCTGGAAGGAATGGACTCGAAGGACTCTGGGATTTGCACCAAGTCCGTTCACATTGATTCCTCAAAAGGTTCTCCAAGTTCCGAGTCGAGTGCTCCAAGTGACAGTGAAAGTTTGTCTTCAAAGTTAGACTTGGAACATGTCAGTGTAGAATCGCTTGCATCTGAGATAGACCTCGACGACGAAAAGGAATATTTTTCAAGTAGAAATATACGTTAGATTGTAAGGTTTTGGGTATAAAAGAACTTGAACGTCAGAGACGAAGTTTGCATGGAGTTCCACCCAGGTCAAAGAACTACGAGTAGTTGCTCTTCGAGTTATCACAGCTTAAAAGATTTAATCGAAAGAAAAACTTCTCATTTTTCAGTGAAAAAGCATTTAAACACTAAATATTCACCTCTGGAAAACAGCTCAGGTTGATTCTGGACTATAAAATAACGAAAATCGCAAGTTTTACAAAAAAGCGAGGGATCACTAAACTATGTTTGGCAACATACTGGTTTCCGGACTTCATGCAGTTTGCCAATACATGTGTCGTACAGGTACGAGTGGCGATCAAAGGAAAATCTTTTCAATTCTCAAATTTCTGTTTTCTTATCAACCCATTGAGATTTTTATCTGAGTTTAGAATTCCGGCTATGGCCGACTGTCCTCTTGACCCGAAAACTTTTGCTTTGAAGGCAAATAAGCCGTGTATATTTGCTAGTGAAGTTAATTAAGATTAGTTAACATGAAGAATTTGAAGTGCAGGTTTATTGTAGTAAGTAATCCCTGGAGACTGTTATATTCTGGAATCTAAGAGCAGTCGCCCAAAAGCTAAGATTTTTCCTTGAGATAACCTTTAAGTTCAAGAATTTTGTACTTGAATATGTTACAATTAACTGTCTTACCACACGGAGACAACTCCTTGCTTTTCTTCAACTTCTTTCACAAGCGTATCTTTATACATTCGTTGTACACACCACGTTAAAACAGCAAATCTACCTGAAAATAAAATAAAGGGACTCATAAATCCCCAGACCTTGTATTTAGATCAAGGAGCTCTCGCGTCAAATTTCAGTGTTCTGAAATCTCTTTTGAAAAGCATTAATTACTTAAATATTTGTTAATTTTACCTTTCAACAACTTTTATTATGAGATAGCCAAAATGAGTAGCTCTTTTTCACTCACTCCAGATTTTCAAACTACTTTAATTAAGTCAAACGGAAGATACATCAAACGTTTATTTTGTTTCCGTAATAAAATTATTGATACCAGATTTCATCAAAAGCAAAGCAGCCTGGCGCGGAAAAAAAACACACCTCAAACCACCTGGCATGAATTCAATTTACTTAACATGGGATGGACGCGTGCCAAAAGCATTGTCCTCTCCACCCCACCCCACCCCTTACAACGAATTTAGGGAGGGAAAAACAGCGATAGAGTCATTTTGTTGGGTATATAATAACAAACCTTAAGATATAATTTTACTTTCAGAGCTCATTCATTTTTTTTTCAAAAGCTGACAGCCGCCAAATTGTACGTAGTATTCAGTTACATGCATATGTACATTTGTGAATACCTTTCGAAAGTTTCTCTAGATGGTCTTAGATAATTACTCCATAACTAAATTATAAAATGACCAATCTGCATGTAATTAAAGCCGTGTTCACAATCAATGTTGATTATGATCAACTGAAGTATAATTCAGGCTATCATACTCCATTCAATTTTATTCAATTATGGTTCTGTTCACATCCGTGAAACTTCAAATACAATAGGCAGGGTAACCTCGCAGTGCGCGGTTGCTACGATTATCATCACCATGCTTGAGGCGAGAAGAGAACCAAAGATAGCTTCCGAGAATAGAAGAAGGTAAATCCAACTCTTCGCTGCAGAAAGCGATTAGAAGTTTCGTCTGCTCATACCACCACGTGTTCGCCATTCTGTTCAATTACAATTACGCACTGTAATTACTTCAAGGTTATTTGAAGTTATTATAATCCAATTATAATCAGGGGTTCTAATTAGTTGATGCGTGTGAACCCATTTCATAGAGTGTTTTCAGTCACGTGATCAGTAACCTTGCTTTTTCCACCGAAATAAAAGAAAAAAATTGCATGATAATAGAGCTCAATTCCCGGAGGATTAGATGGGGAGACCAACATGGCCGTGACGTCACGTGAAAACTCTATTTTATAGGCCATTTCCGAGTTCATGTCTACCTCCCCTTCAAAGCGAGTCTAGATGCGAAGCTTTTCTTATAAATATCAGTTTTAATTCTTATGTAAAACAGAACTAATTCCATCACAAAAACTTCGCACTCAGACTCGCTTTGATGAGGAGGCAGGCATGAACTCGGAAATGGCCTATTCGATTATAAATCGAGCTACTTTAGCTGCTAGCCCTGGTGTTTCGGAGAGGAATCTTCAGCGCCATGAT
Source organism: Montipora foliosa (assembly GCF_036669935.1). Classification (NCBI taxonomy): domain Eukaryota; kingdom Metazoa; phylum Cnidaria; class Anthozoa; order Scleractinia; family Acroporidae; genus Montipora; species Montipora foliosa. The sequence continues at coordinate 29,795,042 of NC_090878.1, forward strand.
CGCTGGGCTTCAGTCACGGCGAAGAACATATTAGTAGGCTAGAAGTTTCTAAGGCTCTGTCTCTGTGAGCCCAAGCCCGAACTTGAGCCCTCGATCTTGAGCCTGGCTGATCAACGCGCCTATGCCTCAACCTTTGAGTGTGTTCGGTTGTGTAGTAATATTTTGCCGACACGGGACAGAGAACTCGGTGCGAGCGTGATACGTGTAGGCTCATGAGTAGTACGTTTGTAAAAAGAGACAGTAGAGAAACTTGTGACATTCTACGGTCAACCTTGCCACTAGCACTTTCGCATAAGGTTTATTTTTATTATGTAATTAGCGTTATCTGATTTGTTTTTCATTCTGTCGTTTATAGATCTACCTTAAAACCCCGAAGGTGGTGCCACTGCATTTGGTCCGGGGTGCACGGTCCCTATGTTTCCTAACAAGAGGTTTTTGGGGTTTACGTGTCCGGCTTTGGCACATGTGGGACGTCACTTGATGTATCTCTTATTCACTTTGTTGTAAGCTTATTGTCACAATTAAAGCTTATCTTGAGCCTGGCTGACCAACGCCCCAATGCCTCAACCTTTGAGTATGTTCGGTTGTGCAGTGAAGGCAAAATATACGTTTTCTAGCTCTTTCAAGGCCCTTCTTTTCTTTTTGCCAGAAGACAATAGAAACTATGTCTCATATTTTTTTGATTGCAATATTTCAAAATTCTTTTGGAATGATGTTATGGAGCAAATTTTAAAGAATCTTATAAACTGCAGATGCCTCTCACTATCCTATCTTATCGTGATATCATCATATGAGTCCTAGAGGAGGATATGGATATGTTTTATTAATTTATTATATGATGATTTTAGGGAAATAAGAAAGACTGAATCCAATCTCGACCCCAGAGCTCTTCTTCTCTTCTCATTGGTTTTCGTGAAGAACAATCAAAAGCGTCTCTAATTGGTGCATTCATGTTAGCACGAGGAGTGAGCAGGCGCAGTAAAGTTCAAATAGCCAATTTTTGGCTAGAAGAACCCTACGGCGCATGTTCTCCTAAATAGAGTTTCCCAGAGTCGGCTCTGGTGACGAGAATGGACTGAACCTATTTCAGAGCAATTCTTTCAATTAATTATAAAAAACGGAAAAATATATCCATGAAAAGTATGGTAACAGGAATCTTTTCCAGAAAAATTGTTTGAGCAAAAAATTAATTTATTAGTTTAATTTATTAAAGGGACATGCAGTTTCACGGTTTTGCGCAAGTCCAAGCTTTGGCGCTAGCAGTAGTAAAATTTTCTGTTTGTTAGAGCGAGTTTCAACCGAGTGTTGTAAAACCAAAACCAAAGTAATTACTTTGGCCAATCAAAAAGGCCGGAGACAATCCAGTAAACCAATCAAAATTCAAAGTAATTACACGTAGCCGACACAAAGCGCGGGAAAATGTGCACACGCGAGGCACGATTGGTATTGGTTTCACTTCTGATTGGTTGAAAAACTGGCGCGAGAACTTTGAACCAATCACTGGGTGAAGTTATGCAAAACCAAAGCAATTCGCTAATTACTTTCGACACTCAATTGAAAACCGCTCAAACTAACCAGATGATGTTCATTAGTCATCACAGAGAGGATTAAAGCAAATACACTGAGTTACACCCCCAAATTTGATGCAAGACACTTTGGATTTACAAAGAAAATACCAAATTTCGTTTTGACAGTCGCATTTATTTTACGGCCGAACATTTTATTCTACGCACGAGTTATACTGCGCATGCAGTAGGTTCATAACACAAAGGAAATGATTGCTTCTCAACGCAATTGCTAAAATTGCGTTCATAACTGCGAGGATCATAGCCTTCAATTGATTACATATCCGCAGTTCAATATATGATTCATTTCATATATCATTTCGTTCGTTGAATCCGTCATTCATCACGGGAACATATGAACAGCTCAGCTTCATAGCTCACTTGGTTAGAGCGTCGCACCGGCATCGCGAGGTCACGGGTTCAAACCTAGTTGAAGTCCTGAATTTTTCAGGCTTCTCTACGCAATTCCTAAAAAATTGCGTCCTTATAACTGCGAGGATCATAGCTTGAAATGATTGCAAACGTAATTCCAATGAGTAGTTCCACTTCTATGGCAATGTTTCCGTTTCCAGCATCAGTGCTTTCGATTGTTTCAATAACAATGGAATTTTAATTTTAAAATATGGCCTGACGTGACAGTTTGCCCATGCGCAGAGACATGAAACCCTCCCTTTAATTATAAAGTTTTATGAAAGTTAGTGCAGCAATATTTATTTTAATTCTTTTAATTTTTTTTCCTTGACGCTACTGTATATTTGCACATTTTTCTTTTCTACTGTTGTAATAAAGTTTGTTGCCAAAACAAAAACTTAACCGATTTCTAGTACCGGCCTACACTCGTTAACGAACTCTACAGAGGCTTTGCTAGGCCCACGTGTCTTAAACACCACTCTCACATGTTTGTCAAGCGATTGGCAATTATTCTCCACGAAGCAATCTATTCTGAAAAATCTTCGTAGCCAGTCATGTGTGCATGATGTTGAAAACCCTCGCCACTTCGTTGCTATCACTTTATAAGAAAATATTGACGTGCACGACTTGGTGCTTAAATTGTCAAAGATTCCTTAATCAAGATGTACTTACTCAGAGTACTAATCCAAGTTCAATACTGGCCAATTAGTATTTAAAACGCTCCGCCAATAGGAATTCATTTCCTCATCATGTGATTCCTGTTTTTCCATATAGTTGCAGTTGTGTTTAAGCCAGCGCCCGTACCAACCTTCTGGCTTGTTCTACTCAGGGTCCTTGCGTTGAAGACAGCTTAGCTTGGTAAGTAAACTTCGATACTGAAGTACGATGTGATAGCTCCCTGTTTTTAATCGCCCATTTTTTACTCCTTGTTCGAGTGTATTTATGGGTCACTGTTAGTCCGTTGCTAAATCGCTTTTCCTTTCAAAAAGGTGATACCGTGCCTGTTTATACATGTACAAACCAGCCATTTTCGCTCGTTCTCTTATTCCTTGTATCTTAACAAATTCATCTATTTGAAATTTCCTATGCTTTTTTTTTGGCATACCTTTCAGCTGCATACTGATGGCATTAAGTTAAGTCCCTCAAGTTCCCGAGGAACTGCGACACGAGACCGTAATAAGAGGCACTGCTTATGGTAAGCAGTTGCGCTTAGAAGGAGAGGGCGTCGGGCGTCCTTACGATGGTAAAAATGGTTCTGTGTAAAAATCAACCACCGGTCCACTCCACATCCCCATGCATCTACTGGATATAGTGGCTATCTTTGGTTACCCCACATACAGCAACTACCACGACAATACTAAAGACCTCTTCAAGATCTCGAATTGTCTACGAGTACGAAAGAAACATCAAGTATGAAAACGGTGGCTATATGAAGACGCTGCACCAGATTACTCGCCATTCCGACCACCTGTCTGGAGACTTTCAGATCCTTGAGTGCACCGTGCAAGCGCCAGAGTTGGAAGGCATCGAACAAATCGTGGAGACTTTCATCCCAGCTGGCCCGGGAAAGATCAACAGCCATGCCGTGCTGGCTTGGCGCAAAAGAGAAGGTGGATACTTCACGGCCCAATGCGAGAGCCAGTACCGCCTGAATCACAAGGAGAGTCTTCCGCATCTGCAGTTCCGTGTGGTACAATTCACCACCAACCACAGCCAAGAAGTTCTGGATCAGAAGGAGACCTTGGATGTCATTCGTCATCTGCCTGCATTGTAAAGTGCTGCATCAGAATGGCACAATTTGCTTGGAGACTGTCGCGTCTGCATTAGAGTAGTTGTACGGATCTTGATCCAGAGTGGACTAACTAAACTCACAGAAAATCAGCAATTTTTGTAGCTTTTTCTTTTCGTCACTTTATTTTTCTAGTCATAAATACATGTAACCGTAGTCAGTGTAATAAGTAAGTTATTAAATAATGAAAACTCCAGAAAAGATCGTGTGAAGTAATCAATTACAAATAGGCCTAGCTTTACTAGAGACAAAATCGAGACAAGTCATGGGGGGTTGAGGTCGCGCGCTGTATCAACAGGACTTTAAACGGACCCTGGGAAATTCTAAATGAAAAGAGAGCGATAGTGAGCGACCTCGTCTACCCCGTGTCCTTGTTGACAATTGTAGATCGATAGCGGTGGCGCCGCATAAATTAGATTATGTGACATAATTTTTGTTTTGTAGTCTATTTGTGCCCTGGCAAAACTATATTTCGAACAGAGTACTTAAAGTGTCTTTTAACAAGACTGGCTACAAGTTGTTTCAAATAGTCTATAAGGGAAAACTGCCGATTTAAAATATTTTTGGTACAAGTAAAATACAGAAGCAGGTTTTAATAAGGGTATTTAAACACTATTCACACCTGCACCTTTAAACAGTTCATAAATAGCATAGTTATGCTTGAAGAAGGAATTAGAGGTGAGAAGTGAGAGGTGAGATCGGGATTGAAAGAAACACAAATATTTTTATTCAAGCTTCACATATTCTTTGGAACAAAAGTTCATTGCATGGATGACTAAATACTCAGAAAAAGAAAAAAGTGGATTTCGCGGAACACTATATATCGTATGATCTTTTTCAACCAATCAGAAATCGGCCCATATGTTAACCATTTGGCTAAAGAGTTTGCAAAAAAGTTGGTTTTAGTTTTAGTTTAAGTGTTGGTTGGATTTTCAAGATAAGCTAAATAATCATCGATGAATTAAACGGAAAGTATCAAGGATTCGGTTAGTAAAAATCTGGGGCAGCGTTTACACGAACGCGGTTTCATTTGTAACCGCATCGTTTTCGATGCGGTTACGCCTTCTGTTTACACCACATCATGTTCCCGTTAAAACCCCGTTGAAGTCCTGAATTTTTCAGGCTTCTCTACGCAATTGCTAAAATTGCGTCCGTAACTGCGAGGATCATATCTTTACTCAAATACTCAGAAAAAGAAAATAGGAGGTTTCCCGCGGAAGATCTAAACTGGCTATTAAATTGAAAGTCTTTGACCATCGAATGATTTTTTTAGGCAATCAGAAATTCGTCCATATTTTAACCATTTGGCCAAGAGCTTGGCAAAAATTCAACGTATTGGAATGTAAACCTTGAATTGTTATTGGCAACAAAACTACACCATTATTTTTTGGTCTTGATTAATGCAAAGACGTATTTTAGTGCTTTTAAGTTGACTGAAATAGCGTGACACTTCCCCTTCAAGTTACATTTTCGTTTCTTTCTGCATACAATTTAGACATCCGAGGGATCTTTCGATTCTCTCGATCGATCTGGAGCAAATGGAGTTTGTAGTGTCCTGCTTTCCTATTTTACATCATACACAAGTTTTAGATCAGTGGCTTATCAGCTAGAGTTTTGTCTTTTCTTTCCGTCTACAATTCCACCATCACGTGGTACGGGTTAAATTTCGGCACATTGGCAATACTTTCATTCCCTCAAGGAAGTAATTATAAGTCCCACTGACTTCAATACGCTGTTTCAGTGGTTATCAATGATAAATGTTGTCACTATCAATGAAATGTAGTACCACAGCATTAGTATCTACTAGATACACTACTATAATATCATTTACTGTAATATCGGCTTTCATTTAGTTTACCATTCGAGATTCCACAGCAAAACGTCTGCTATTTTTGCATCTCGTAGACGTTTTAGGCACACAGAACAGCCCTTGATCACTGTTGTGTTACATGTAAATATTAAACTCAGTCTAAACTGAGAACGGAGACGGTTTAGGTCAATGCGGGATTCAGTTACGATCACGTCATGAGATTCTTGATCATTTTTCTTGACTGAAGATGTACTTGGTCAGACACGTCATGTTTGACGATCTCAAAAGGATCAAATCCACACTTTCTATAGAAGTCTACAGCGTTTAAAGTCGAAAGAACTGTCAGCCTCGTTGCCCCTTGCTCTGTCGCAGACTTGGCAAGATGGCTTACTAAACTCACGCCAACACCTTTAAGGTTGTGCTGAGGATCAACGAACAGGCCTTTGATCTGAACAGCACTGTTGCTACCTTGTCTGTTCCGTTCTTGTTGCAAAATAGTATCAGGGAGTGAATGACCAAAACCGAGTACTGTTCCATCTTTATCTGTAGCAACAACAATCTCTCCCCGTCTTATGTATGGTAAATAACGATTAGGATCTTGTCTGCTTGCCCAAGCATGAATTTCCTCCGGACCATAGTGACTAGAGCAGGTACTTTGAATGGCTGTAGTGTGGATTCTGTAGATTTCATCAACGTCTGTTTCAACTGCCCTTCGGATATTTACAAGCAGAGCTTTCCTCCTTGCCATATTGGCAGCACCCTGCGAGCAGAGCCTCTCTAAAGCTCAGCAGAGGGCGAGCAGGAGAGTCTCTGCAGAAATTGTGTGACGTCTTTTAAGTCGCCGCAGCCAAAGTTTCTGGTCAAACCGGTTTGGGCAGTACGCGCATCATATTTTGACAAGGCGAAGGTCAAAAATCGAGTCTTCAGTACGAAAATCAATATGGCGTGTAGACTCACTCTAGGAGTGCGATCGAGACTTGGTCTGTGTTTGAAACTGTCTCCAAGCAACTATGGTGTTCCATCCCAGCCAAAAATCAACTTTGTATGTGCAACATCAAACTCTATCAAACTCTTTTCAACTTCACTTTTCGACAACCAACTTCAACAAATACAACATTCAACTTTAGTTGATAACTTTCATTTTCAACGTATTCAACATTCAACTATATCACACAACTTTCAACTAATGTCAACAATCGACTATAGAACATACAACGTTGAACTTCACACCTTAAATTATAAGAGTGACTACTCAGAAATGAACTGAACAGATGATCCTCGCAGTTACGAACGCAATTTTTTAGAAATTGCGTACATAACTGCGAAGATCATAGCTTCTCTTGAAATAACTGCAAAAGTAATTCCAATGAGTAGTTCCACTTCTATGGCAATGTTTCCGTTTGCAGCATCAGTGCTTTCGATTGTTTCAATAACCATGGAATTTTAATTTTAATAATGGCTGACGTGACAGTTCGCCCATGCGCAGAGACATGAAACCCTCCCTTTAATTATAAAATTATTAAGTTTTATTCATGTTAGTGCAGCAAAATTTACTTAATTTTTTTAATTTTTTTCGTCAAACTACTGTATATTTGCACTTTTTTTTTCTACTGTTGTAATAAAGTTTGTTGCAAAAAAAAATAATCTTGACCGATTTAGTACCGACCTACAATCGTTAATAAACTCTACAGAGGCTTTGCTAAGCCCACGTGTCTTAAACACCACTCTCACGTGTTTGTCACGCGATTGGCAACTATTCTCCACGAAGCAATCTATGTAGACATTCATGTGTGCATGATGTTGAAAACCCTCGTTGCTTTTACTTTATGAGAAAATGCTGACGTGCACGACTTGGTGCTCAAATTGTCAAAGATTCCTTTAATCAAGATGTACTTCTCAGAGTACTAATCAAAGTTCAATACTGGCCAATTACCATTTAAAAGGCTCCGCCAATAGGAATTCACCTCCTCACCATGTGATTCCTGTTGTTCCATATAGTTCGATTGTTGTTAAGCCAGCGCCCCTATCAACCTTCTGGCTTGTTCTACTCAGGGTCCTTGCGTTGAAGACGGCTTAGCTTGGTAAGTTAACTTCGATACTGAAGTACGATGTGATAGCTTCCTATTCATTCTCTGTTCTTAATTGCCCATATCTTACTCCTTGTTCGAGTGTATTTATGGGTCGCTATTGCTAGATCGCTTTTCCTTTCAAAAAGGTGATACCGTGACTGTTTGTACATGTACGAACCATTTTCGCTTGTTCTCTTATCACTTGTATCTTAACAAATTCATCTACTTGAAATCTCCTATGCTGTCTTTTTGGGATAATTTTCAGCTGCATACTGATGGCATTAAGTAAAGTCCCTAAAGTTCCCGAGGAACTGCGACACGAGACCGTAATAAGAGGCACTGCTAATGGTAAGCAGTTGCGCTTAGAAGGAGAAGGCGTCGGGCGTCCTTACGATGGTAAGCTTGGTTTTGTGTTAAAATCAACCACCGGTCCACTTCACATCCCCATGCATCTACTGGATATAGTGGCTATCTTTGGCTACCCCACATACAGCAACTACCACGAGAATACTAAAGACCTCTTCAAGATCTCGAATGGCTACGAGTACGAAAGAAACATCAAGTATGAAAACGGTGGCTATATGAAGACGCTGCACCAGATTACTCGCCATTCCGACCACCTGTCTGGAGACTTTCAGATCCTTGAGTGCACCGTGCAAGCGCCAGAGTTAGAAGCCATCGAACAAATCGTGGAGACTTTCATCCCAGCTGGCCCGGGAAAGATCAACAGCCATGCCGTGCTGGCTTGGCGCAAAAGAGAAGGTGGATACTTCACGGCCCAATGCGAGAGCCAGTACCGTCTGAATCACAAGGAGAGTCTTCCGCATCTGCAGTTCCGTGTGGTACAATTCACCACCAACCACAGCCAAGAAGTTCTGGATCAGAAGGAGACCTTGGATGTCATTCGTCATCTGCCTGCATTGTAAAGTGCTGCATCAGAATGGCACAATTTGCTTGGAGACTGTCGAGTCTGCATTAGAGTAGTTTTACGGATCTTGATCCAGAGTGGACTAACTAAACTCACAGAAAATTAGCAATTTTTGTAGCTTTTTCTTTTCGTCACTTTATTTTTCTAGTCATAAATACATGTAACCGTAGTCAGTGTAATAAGTTACTAAATAAAAAAAACTCCAGAAAAGATCGTGTGAAATAATCAATTACAAATAGGCCTAGCTTTACTGGAGACAAGTCGAGACAAGTCATGGGTCACCGGTGGTCGAGATCGCGTGAAATTTTAAATGAAAAGAGGGCGATAGTGAGCGACCTCGTCTTTTAAATACTTGGTCAACCGATACCCCGTGTGCTTGTTGACAATTGTAGATCGATAGCGGTGGCGCCGCATAAATTAGATTATGTGACATAATTTTTGTTTTGTAGTCTATTTGTGCCCTGGCAAAACTACATTTCGAACAGAGTACTTAAAGTGTCTTTTAACAAGACTGGCTACAAATTGTTTCAAATAGTCTATAAGGGAAAACTGCCGATTTAAAATATTTTTGGTACAAGTAAAATACAGAAGCAGGTTTTAATAAGGGTATTTAAACACTATTCACACCTGCACCTTTAAACAGTTCATAAATAGCATAGTTATGTTTGAAGAAGGAATTAGAGGTGAGAAGTGAGAGGTGAGATCGGGATCAAAAGAAACACAAATATTTTTATTCAAGCTTCACATATTCCTCGGAACAACAGTTCATTGCATGGATGACTAAATACTCAGAAAAAGAAAAAAGTGGATTTCGCGGAACACTATATATCGTATGATCTTTTTCAACCATTCAGAAATCGGCCCATATGTTAACCATTTGGCTAAAGAGTTTGCAAAAAAGTTGGTTTTGGTTTAAGTTTTGGTTGGATTTTCAAGATAAGCTAAATAATCATCGATGAATTAAACGGAGAGTATCAAGGATTCGGTTAGTAAAAATCTGGGGCAGCGTTTACACCAACGCGGTTTCATTTGTAACCGCATCATGTTCCCGTTGAAACCCCGTTGAAGTCCTGAATTTTTCAGGCTTCTCTACGCAATTGCTAAAATTGCGTCCGTAACTGCGAGGATCATATCTTTACTCAAATACTCAGAAAAAGAAAATAGGGGGTTTTCTCGCGGAAGATCTAAACTGACTATTAAATTGAAAGGCTTTGACCATCGAATAATTTTTTCAGCCAATCAGAAATTCGCCCATATTTTAACCATTTGACCAAGAGGTTGGCAAAAATTCAACGTATTGGAATGTAAACCTTGAATTGTTATTGGCAACAAAACTACACCATTATTTTTTGGTCTTGATTAATGCAAAGACGTATTTTAGTGTTTTGAAGTTGACTGAAATAGCGTGACACTTCCCCTTCAAGTTACATTTTCGTTTCTTTCTGCATACAATTTAGACATCCGAGGGATCTTTCGATTCTCTCGATCGATCTGGTGCAAATGGAATTTGTACTGTCCTGCTTTCCTATTTTACATCATACACAAGTTTTAGATCAGTGGCTTATCAGCTAGAGTTTTGTATTTTCTTTCCGTTTACAATTCCACCATCACGTGATACGGGTTAAACTTCGGCACATTGGCAATACTTTCATTCCCTCAAGAAACTAATTATAAGTCCCACTGACTTCAATACGCTGTTTCTGTGGTTATCAATGATAAATGTTGTCACTATCATTTACTGTGTTGAATTTGCAATTTATGTCGGAAATATCGGCTTTCATTTAGTTTACCTTTCGAGATTCCACAGCAAATTAAACGTCCATGCACTATTTTTGGTTTCAAGTTAAATGACTGATTATTTGACAGACAAGAATTGTAGGACAGGTTGTCATAAAATCTGCAGGCATCTCGTAAACGTTTTAGGCACACAGAACAGCCCTTGATCACTGTTGTGTTACATGTAAATATTAAACTCAGTCTAACTTGAGAACGGAGACGATTTAGGTCAATGCCGGATTCAGTTACGATCACGTCATGAGATTCTTGGTCATTTTTCTTGACTGAAGATGTACTTGGTCAGACACGTCATGTTTGACGATCTCAAAAGGATCAAATCCACACTTTCTATAGACGTCTACAGCGTTTAAAGTCGAAAGAACTGTCAGCCTCGTTGCCCCTTGCTCTGTCGCAGACTTGGCAAGATGGCTTACTAAACTCACGCCAACACCTTTACGGTTGTGCTGAGGATCAACGAACAGGCCTTTGATCTGAACAGCACTGTTGCTACCTTGTCTGTTCCGTTCTTGTTGCAAAATAGTATCAGGGAGTGAATGACCAAAACCGAGTACTGTTCCATCTTTATCTGTAGCAACAACAATCTCTCCCCGTCTTATGAATGGTAAATAACGATTAGGATCTTGTCTGCTTGCCCAAGCATGAATTTCCTCCGGACCATAGTGACTAGAGCAGGTACTTTGAATGGCTGTAGTGTGGATTCTGTAGATTTCATCAACGTCTGTTTCAACTGCCCTACGGATATTTACAAGCAGAGCTTTCCTCCTTGCCATATTGGCAGCACCCTGCGAGCAGAGCCTCTCTAAAGCTCAGCAGAGGACGAGCAAGAGAGTCTCTGCAGAAATTGTGTCAAGTCCTTTAAGTCGCCGCAGCCAAAGTTTCTGGTCAAACCGGTTTAGGCAGTACGCGCATCATATTTTGACAAGGCGAAGGTCAAAAATCGAGTCTTCAGTACGAAAATTAATATGGCGTCTAGACTCACTCTAGGAGTGCGATCGATACTTGGTCTGGGTTTGAAACTGTCTCCAAGCAACTTTGGTGTTCCATCCCAGCCAAAAATCAACTTTGCAATGCAACATCAAACTCTATCAAACTCTTTTCAACTTCACTTTTCGACAACCAACTTCAACAAATACAACATTCAACGTTTGTTGATAACTTTCATTTTCAACGTATTCAACATTCAACTCTATCACACAACTTTCAACTTTACATGTCAACAATCGACATATAGAACATACAACATTGAACTTCACACCTTAAATTGTAAGAGTGACTACTCAGGAATGAGCGGAGCACATAACATTGGAGTTCACAACTGAACATATGATCCTCGCAGTTATGTACGCAATATTTTAGCAATTGCGTACATAACTGCAAAGATCATAGCTTCACTTGAAATGATTGCAAAAGTAATTCCAATGAGTAATTCCGGTTTTATGGCATTGCTTCCGTTTCCTGCATCAGTGCTTTGGATTGTTTTAATAACAATGGAATTAAATTTTAATGGATAACGTGACAGTTTGTCCATCCGCAGAGACATGAAACCCTCGCTTTAATTATAAAGTTTTATTAATGTTAGTGCAGCAATATTTATTTTATTCTTTTATTTTTTTTTCCGTGACACTTCTGTATATTTGCACATTTTTCTTTTCTACTGTTGTAGTAAAGTTTGTTGCAAAAAAAAAAAAAAAAATCATCACCGATTTAGTACCGGCCTACACTCGTTAATCAACTCTAAAGAGGCTTTGCTAAGCCCACGTGTTTGTCACGCGATTGGAAACTATTCTCCATGAAGCAATCTATTCTGAACAATCTTTGTAGCCATTCATCAGTGTGTACATGATGTTGAAAACCCTCGTTGCTTTTACTTTATGAGAAAATGCTGACGTGCACGACTTGGTGCTCAAATTGTCAAAGATTCCTTTAATCAAGATGTACTTCTCAGAGTACTAATCAAAGTTCAATACTGGCCAATTACCATTTAAAAGGCTCCGCCAATAGGAATTCACCTCCTCACCATGTGATTCCTGTTGTTCCATATAGTTCGATTGTTGTTAAGCCAGCGCCCCTATCAACCTTCTGGCTTGTTCTACTCAGGGTCCTTGCGTTGAAGACGGCTTAGCTTGGTAAGTTAACTTCGATACTGAAGTACGATGTGATAGCTTCCTATTCATTCTCTGTTCTTAATTGCCCATATCTTACTCCTTGTTCGAGTGTATTTATGGGTCGCTATTGCTAGATCGCTTTTCCTTTCAAAAAGGTGATACCGTGACTGTTTGTACATGTACGAACCATTTTCGCTTGTTCTCTTATTACTTGTATCTTAACAAACTCATCTATTTGAAATCTCCTATGCTGTCTTTTTGGGATAACTTTCAGTTGCATACTGATGGCATTAAGTGAAGTCCCTAAAGTTCCCGCGGAACTGCGGCACGAGACCGTAACCGTAATAATAGGACCAACATTTACTTTATCCCTCGTGTCATCCTCTACACACAAAAAAAGCCATTCCTTTCAGCCTAGCACTCCGCATACGACGAATTTGTTCTACCGACGAAACGTTCAAGATTCGCACCACTGAACTAACGACATACCTTCTGAAACGAGGTTACAAACGCGACTTTGTTACTAAACAAATACAACGCGCTGCAGACATTCCCCGCATACATACCCTACAACCTAAACAGATAAACAAACCCGAACGCATACCTTTCATAACGACCTATAATCCATCACTTCCTTCCATCTTCAACATAATAAAAAAACACTACAATCTACTTCTCTCTTCTGACCGCTGCAAAAATCAAATGAAACCATGTTGTCTCGCAGTGATGAGCGCAAATTTCTATTGCGTCGAGAAGCCTGAAAAATTTTCAGGACTTCAACGGGATCCCGTTGAAGTCCTGAAAACATTTTTCAGGCTTCTCGACGCAATAGAAATTTGCGCTCATCACTGCGAGACAACATGGTTTCATTTGATTTCATACCCGCAGTGCAATATATGATGTATTTCATATATATCTTTCGCTGCAAAAATGCTTTCCTACATCTACCTGTTGTGGCTTTCAGGCGCTCCCCTAACCTTCGAGAGCTGCTGGTTACAGCTTAACTGTCCCCGTATGTAACTCATTCTAATTCCACACTTCCTTCCGGGTTTTTTCGCTGTGGCAAAAACTGCGCTACCTGTCCTTACATTTTCCATGGACTAACCAACTACAAATTCTTCTCTACTGGCGAAACGCGCTCCATTAATAGTATCACCCAACTAGTCAGAAAAGGCAATAACAAAGTTAGCAAATGTAAGTTGATGAAATATTTATTTGGGAATAAAACGAAAGAAAGCGTCACCGGCGCTTTTCGCTACTCGAGGACTATTACTAATAGTCCTCTGGTAGCGTAGCCAATCAAAATGCAGGATTTGCATTAGTCCGATAGTTGGGTGATACTAATCTATTTCAATAAAAAACTAGATCATTGGATAATGCAATTCTAGAGTTTTTATTGGCTAAGCCATCATAGTATATGAGCTCTTATACCACACTCAACAAATACTGTACGCATCAATATTTTTTGGTCCTAACAAGATAAAGCAGGCAAGATTTATCCATATTTTGTGGGAGTTTTCAATAAAAGACATGGTGCTTCGTTGCATATAATCATCTCATATCCAACGCGCGCTCGTGGTAGAATTGTTAAATATCGCACAATCTTTCCACGAATGAGTTCCTCAGACCTTTCACTCCTATTGTGCGTAACTTACAGATAGAGTATCCTTATTTGACCAATGAACGAGAAATAAATAAATGACATGGCTAGTCTTCCGAGAGGATAGCTTTAGTTTCACTGTTATGAAACACGTTTTAACAAAACCACGCAATCAACATTTTGCATATGAATGATATAGAATACATTAATTGTTCCCACCGACGGCAAAACGGCAAAGCTTCTCAAAGGAAACCACCACGGCGACTCTCTACAGCAATGACTCAAATGTGCATGCGCTAGGCGATCACCCGCTGGCCAACGGACAATCTCCCAGTTAACTATGATTACAGATCATCCCATTTATTAAATTTTCGACCTCGGATATTGCGTTTCTAGCTTTCTGATTGGTTCACTTGATCTCGGTTATCAGCTCATACACCTTATGACCTAATATGGAAACTGATTGCGTCAGTTGTTGACAAGCTGGAAACTGACTTTCTTTGATTTCCAAGTGTACAAGTGTTCAGAATTTAATGAAAATTTAATAAAACAATTATTCCATTCGCGCTTGTTGGATATGAGACTGGTAATAGCCCAACTTGGCGCTATGCGCTTTGTTGGCTGTAACCAGTCTCATATCCAACAAGCGCGAATGGAATAATTGTTCATTAAACTGCCGAAATTGAAGTACATCAGCTAGAGTCGGAGATCATTGCAGTTAAGGAGGAACTTAAGCACTTGCGAAGAAAGCCTGGAAAAAATCTATGGATGTCATCACCGTCCTCATCAAAAATAATTACATCAAGTACAACTTACAGATTAAGAGCCTTCCGAATATAACACAAAGTAAGGTTGTCTACTTTGGATCAACTCTCCAATTTCCTTCGTCCTTTGATGTCAAATGATCAAAATACTGTACACTCTGGAACTTCAAGACCTAAAAAAAAAAGGAATAGAGCTGTTTTGGTTTTCCAATTCAGTACAACTGTGTATAAGCAAGTACCAGCGTAAGAAAATAGAAGCACAGAATCCTGATGAATGATCTAATCAGCAATATATATATTATCACAAACCAAAAAGAGTAACGCAGATTGAGTGGTGAAGGAATACATTATATAAAGCCAATATTTCAAAATACACTACCCTCTTCATCATTGTAAAACCGTAGTGCCTTTCGACAATACATTTCTTCAACGCCAGAACACGGTCTTCGACTGTATTTGTACCTGCCTTGGTAAATTTAATGTAAAATACAGCGAGCGACCTTTATTGGCCGCTGAAAAACTTTATGCCTGTTAATACTAACCGCTTCGGGAACTTTGTGACAAACAAATGTGCAGAGGACCTTCAGGACATGGATCGCTAAGAGAAGTTACTGTATTGTATTTAAGTATTTGGTTAACTGCATTTATTATTGTAATTTTCTGTTTTCTCCTTATCGTACCTGCAATTCAGTTAGTGTGACTGCGAGAGGTGTCAATAAACAAACTTAATTCTTCAATCAGCCTTGCTTTTTCTGGTTTTCAAATTGAGAGCCAATGACAACAGACACAAACAATTAAATAAGCCAATTATAACGCAAAGAAAATTCATGCAGCCGGCGAAAAGCGCGGGAAAGTAAGAATCACATTTGTAATCCCAGAGAATTTGGCGCGAGATTCTAGATTTCATACGGTAGTTAATTAAAAACTGTTCAATGGTCTACTAATTTCACCTTTAAAGAGGGAGAAAAGAACGGTATCCTAGTGACTACCATAGCTCGTTTAAGAGGGATCCCCTGAAGCATCGCAGTTTCATCAAGAAAAAGTGCCTTTTGTACGAGGTACTGACGTTGCTTTAACGCGGCTACACTTTTGCAGTCTATGGTCCGCGATTGGTCCAAAGTAAAATTCATGCGCAATTTGCTTGGCCAACCAGTGGCAAGAACGAAATGATGACTTGTTTGCACGCAGTTTCCCAAGTTTCAAATTTCTTCTAGTTTTGATTGGCCGAGTTGATTGCTCGCGACCGTTGTGACTGGCTGAAGGATTTGACTGAATTTTCTCCACAGAAAGTGATTAAAATAGGTCTGCGAAGCGTGCAGGCGGCTACTCTTTTACATTTCGAAAGCTAGTGCGTTTTTCAAAATCCTCATAATCCTTCCATCAATCACGCTTCAAAACCCAAGCTTAAAGATGCCAAAAGTTAGGCCAAAACCTTCATAGTTAGATAAGTTAAATTGAAGGTTATCGAGCAAGAGAAACCGGCCAAGAAATGGACAGCGCATTATTTGTGACTAAGCACGTGACCATTGTGTTAAATGTAATGTTCCCACTAAAAAATCGACCAATGAGCACCTTTGGTTCTCAGGGTAAGAAACTTCATACTCTGCATTTCAAATTGATTGACGGAAGCAGAAAAGTGCAGTAGAGCGGGATGAATCTAAAAGCTTGTTTTGTCGCTTAACTCAAAGATCTCAGTTAATTATTCCACGAGCGCTCGTTGGATACGTGCATCTAATTAGGTGCATTTTTGGACATACAGCGAGTTTCAAGCGAGTGTCTTAAAAGCAAAACCAAAGTAATTACTCAATTATTCAAAAAGGACGGAGGCAATCCAGCAAACCAATCAAAACTCGAAGTAATCACACGTAGCCGACACAAAGCGCGGGAAAATGTGCACGCGCGAGCCAGATTGGTTTTGGTTTCACTTCTGGTTGGTTGAAAAACTGGCGCGAGAACTTTGAACCAATCACTGAGTGAGGTAATCATAAACCAAAGCAATTCGCTAATTACTTTCGACACTCGATTGAAAACCGCTCTAAGTCATAACCAGTCTCGCATACAACAAGCACGAATTGAATGATTGTTTTATTAAATTTTCATTCAATTCTGAACGCCTGGACCCTTGGAAATTAAAATTTCGCTTCACGCACAGATTTTTCAGCTTGGCAACACTTGACGCAATCAGTTTCCACATTAGGTCATACGGTATACCAGCTGATAACCGAGATTGAGAGAACCAATCCGAAAGCTAGAAACGCAATATCAGAGGTCAAACATTTAGTAATAATCATTGGATAAACGCCAGTTTCTTTCTGGTGCTCGAAAGCAAAATCTTTATACAATCACTGTACCTCGTTACCCCAGCTTGTCCAGTTCGGGGTTAGATTTCGTGCAAACATCTCAAGGCATCGTGACTGTGGAGGAACATACTTAGCGAAGATTTCTGAAACAGGACGAAAAATACTTATGTATATATTACAAATGTTACATCAGGATATCTAGGAAAAGAAAACTGATAAAAACGAACTATTACTACTACTACTACTACTACTACTACTAGTAGTAGTAGAGGTAGTGGTAGTGGTAAAAGAAGTGGTAGAGGGAGTGGTAGTGGTAGTGTGGTATAGTGATAATAGTAGTGGTAGTAGCAGTGGCAGTGGTAGTGGTAGTGGTAGTGGCAGTTGGTAGTGGCAGCGGTAGTGGTAATAGAAGTGGTAGAGGAAGTCGTAGAGGAAGTGTTAGTGGTAGCGGTAGTGTGGTATAGTGGTAATAGTAGTGGCAGTGGCAGTGGTAGTGGTAGTGGCAGTGGTAATGGTAGTGGTAGTGGCAGTGGTAGTGGTAGTGGCGGTGGCGGTGGCGGTGGAAGTAGTAGTAGTAGTAGTATGCTGTACGAATACAATTCTAACTTTAGTAACTGGGTGAAATTATAAAGTTGTTATATTCAAAGGAAAGCAAATGAGCAATAGTTTTCTATGGTGTTATTAACTTATTATTCTGTGCAAGACTAGTGCTTGCCAGAAATATAATAAAGAATTATCTTTAAAGCTCACCGTTCAGGGGTGGTTTTCTAGAATGGATCCTGCAAGGCACACTGCATATTACTTGGTGATACGGCAACTTGTTACAACCATCAATAACTGATTCCGAAACTTTGCCAGTTGGATTTTGCAGAGATTCTCTATCACATTCTTCCAGACTTAAATGCATGCCAGCCTCACAAGTCCTCTTTCTCACACTCTGTCCAACAAATGGTATTTGTTTTGTTGCATTTTGTTTATCATTGTCCTTCAATCTTATCTCTACTGATGCATGTCCTTTAGTTTTGTGGAACATTTCTTGACAATTCAAACTGTGATGATTTAAGCACTGGCAAGCCACTATTGTTGATGAAGTTTTGGATATGTCATTTTTGCTTCTACTGCATTCAGCACAAAGTAAGTCAGATACAGATTTACAAACTGTTGATGTGATTTCTGGTGTCAACGAAGAAAACTTTCTGTCTGTGCCACAAATGAAAAATGTGTCAGTATTATCAAAATCACAAGATTGCTCTATTTTCCTTCTTTTAGATGAAGTACATCGTAAATCTGATCCAAGACAATTATCTTGCTTTTTGAAGTCCATTTCTGAACTGAGACTCTCACTCGCAAATACTTTCATCCTTGGTTGAAATCGTCCAATCAGAAGTGGTTCGTAGGGTTTCTTATGAGGTGAATCCAATACTGTCACCAGCTCTCCTCGTCTTGTAACCTTGACCCAGAACCACTCGGCTACCAGTTCAAGTGACCAATGAGGTAAAAGCTCTGATTTGGTGAACCTAAGATATTTCTGCTTATTTGTTACCCAGATTCCCACCAAAGCTCCAGGAGCGAGAAGACGAGGGACTGGAAGAGACTTGATCTCCCATAAGGACATGAAGGAATACCTGTGAAAAAACATTAAACAGAATTATTTTGTAAATTAATGTATTTATCAATGGTGCCTTGGACATACTTGGAAATTATCTGAGTACTTGCAAATGTAAGGTGTACGTGTTGCCCTGGTTACAGAATAAAGAGATGTATCTATTAAGGAAGACTGTGGGATCCTCTGCAAAAATCAGAACACTCGCAGTTAGGAGTAACAATTCTGACAGGTCTTCTGACAACTGGTTTGGATGCCACTGAGCATAGCCAGGGGGGTCTTGGGGTACAGTGATCTGATTGTTCCTATAGGCTGTGCTTAAGTATCTATGATCTTGACACTTTGCGGTCTTGGCGTGAAGAACAGTGTTTTAAGTTGTTTAATGTAATCTCTGATAACCACAAACTATCCCACTTACTTCCTCCCAATCATGTAAAGCATTATAATCTAAGGAGAAATAGAAAGTACGACCTCCCGGATGTGCGCACCAAGCGTTTTTAGCGGTCATTCATTCCGGCCATGTGCCGATTAGCCAACAACACTGTGTAAATATGCGTTCGATTAGCTATCTGCTTATTGTTCTGACTTCTGGTTTTTTAGCATTTTGTAGTATTTTAAATAAATTTAAATTAGTCATACTCATGTATCTTAACATAGTATATATAGTGTATCATTGTAAAATTTGTAAAGTATTATGCAATTCAGCCTTTTGGCTGCAAAGTAATATTTTTATTATAATTAAACTATCTATATCTATCTATCTCTGTGACCCCCCTTCATGACAAACCATATCTGTGAGACTGGAACAGAGTAATTTATGTCACCTGGAACTTACTTCATCTATGCACTGCCAGATATTTTGTAGGATTGCCCCTCCCCACACACTCACTCACTATCCAAAAAATTGTCACTTTCACTAAAAACACAGTGGACCCTCCATACCCATAAAGTTCAGGCGTCAATGGGCCACTAGAATACTGGGGTGCGGGATGGTGCAGTGGTGAGAGCACTCGCCTCCCACCAATGTGGCCCGGGTTCGATTCCAGACTCGGCGTCATAATATGTGGGTTGAGTTTGTTGGTTCGCTTCTCTGCACCGAGAGGTTTTTCTCCGGGTACTCTGGTTTTCCCCTCTCCTCAAAAATCAACATTTGACTTGAATTGCGTTAATTGTTAATTTCAGTTTACAGTGTTCCCATTTAGTGCTCCAGCGCTAGAACGACTAGACGCTTAAATAAAATTCCTTTCTTTTTCCTTTTCCATTTCCTTTCCTACTTGTAATCACAATAAAATCTTACTTTGAGCTTCGTTTGGCTGATTTGTTATACCAAGGAGGGTCCAACACCACCAAATCATAGAGACCATTCTGCTCAGCTGAATAAAGAAGAAATGTTTTAAATTTGTTAAAATAATGATTGTTGTAAAAAAAAAAGGGATATTTGAGTGATCGTTGCACAGTGGAATATTTGAGTGCCATGAACACCTCTGTAAGCCTGATACAGAAGGAGTACCGGTATTCTTCCATTTTATACATGTTAGTCTTACCAGCCACCTACATGAAACAGAGCACTTGTTAGCATACTGTACTACCTTTCACAGTTATGTTCCAAAAGGAGAAAATTATGCCTGCAGGGTCCGAAATTGCGCCTTCCTGGTCGCCAATGCCACTAAAAATTGAGTACTGGCGACCAAAGTTTCACAGTTGGTTGCCAGTGGGCGACCTACTATTAAAGTGCACCTAACCCCAAAATATTTTTTTTGCTAAAATGAATCTTTGCAACTGTTTGAAATGCACTGCGGCCATTTTTTCATTTCTCTAACAAATCCTGGCATTTTATAGGCTTCAAAAGTTGCGAAAATCCAAGCATCTTTTGTTCACGACCGAGTCAGAAGGGGAGTGGGTCTATTCCTGATTTGACGTCACAATCTACTTTGCATGCATATTTACAAAGAGTTAATACAATGTAAATCAGTTTGTGACATCAAATCAGGAATAGACCCACTCCCCTTCTGACTTGGTCGTGAACAAAAGATGCTTGGATTTTTGCAACTTTCGAAGCCTATAAAATGCCAGGATTTGTTAGAAAAATGAAAAAATGGCCGCAATGCGTTTCGAGCAGTTGCAAAGATTCATTTTAGCGAAAAAAATATTTTGGGGTTAGGTGCACTTTAAGTTCAGAGCCGTTTGCCAACAAGTGTCTTACTTTTTATCCTGCCGATGTTTTTGAAATAAAAATGAAAGGAGTTTTCCCGTTAACTACCTCCATAGGTCTCCATAACGTCGCAAGCCGTCACGTTTTTTTGCGATTTCTCATAAAATACGTATTGCAAGCGAAAAAACTGCGACTCAGTATAGAGATTTGAGGGACTGGTGCAAGGAATGTAGCACAGTAATAACATGGCGGCTCGTGTGCGACAGAACGTGACTGGTGTTTCTGTGGCTGAAATTTTCAACAAATGGGCAGATGGACTTCTTCATTACATTCCAGGTCAGGTACATTTTCTCTCCAAAATGTCCACTTTTGAAAGCGAAAAATAATGCTTGAGACATACACAAGACCGCGCGGTCGTTGCTTTCTAGTCTCCATAAAGAAGTTCAAAACGTGCATTTTCAGGAGAAAATTTTTGGCAACCACAATTTGCCATCTGGTGACTGAAATTTTTATCCAGTCGCCAGTTGTCGCCCATATAAAAAAGTTAATTTCAGACCCTGGCCTGTAAAATTGACAATAACATCATTCATCCAAAGCAACGATTAACAATGCCTTGTATCTTATCTGGTTCACCGACAGATCCAATGCCATTGTTGATAAGAAACATAATGTACCCTCTAATTCATTGATCATTCCCCCACAGGGGCATTTCAGGGGATAAGTGGGTTTTTTTGGACATTTGGCTGAATGTATACATGTACATAAGGTGCCTCTGGCAGCTGCTATACGGTCATGTCTGATGTCGGAGCACAGCACCACAGCCAGATGCAATTAGCTATGAGTCGGGGGGGGGGGGGGGGTTAGGGGGTACTATGGCAAAAGTGGGAGGCATAGTTAGTGACCAATAAACTTATGCCAGCATGACTCCCCAGAGTGTACAGCCCGTGGTATTCCTGGACGGTCACACATCCAGGTATTAACTCATTGACTTAACTTTGGTGGACAACTGGGAACCGGTGTTTTCCTTTGGGGAAGTGTGCTGTACAGTACATACACTACACATGCTGAATATTAGCACAGGTACAAGTCAAGGGCGTAAATAGGGGGGTCCTGGGGTGCCCGTGACCACCCTCTCCCACCCCCCCTCCCTGCAATTGCATGGGTTGTCACCAGCGTTTCCAAGTTGTTAAATTGTACATGGAGATACAGTTCATTTGCTTTCTCCTCCACCACATTCAAGGACTTTTGAAGGAAAATGGAATTTCAACTCCACACAAACATTGTAGTGTTGCTCTACATATCTATGCCATATAATTATGGTATTGTTCAAACAATGTTAACAAGGGTTCAATTACCATTATTATTATAATAGTAAAAATAATATGTAGAGCATTCAGCCTTTCGTCTATGCAACTTGACAAATTGCTCTGGGAAGGGCTAACACTTGAGATGTCAGAAAACCAATCTTTTTATAGTGGTAATTCAACCTTTATCAACTGATTTGATAAAACTAAATTTTTTAGGATGTATGTGTGACTTACCATGAACAACAAGAGGGGTTAAGTTGCTGGCATCAGACAACAAGAAGCTGCAGTTTTCAGGTAAAACAAAATCTTGTCCAGAAATATTTAGCAACCTTGGACTGTCTTGAAGGTGGAAAATCATGCGACCAAAAACATCTTTCACATTTTTTAAATCCAGGCCTTGGTCAGCTAAATTTTGGAAGTATGGAAAGGAATAATACCGTTGTAAAAGTTATACAGCAAGAAATTACTATGTGCTGAAAGGTTGTTGACAATAACTCTTTTGTCAATTATTTGTAACCTGAGCATGGTATCAGAGGGGCCAGG
The DNA here is from genome assembly GCF_036669935.1 of Montipora foliosa. Taxonomy (NCBI): domain Eukaryota; kingdom Metazoa; phylum Cnidaria; class Anthozoa; order Scleractinia; family Acroporidae; genus Montipora; species Montipora foliosa. The sequence continues at coordinate 29,817,785 of NC_090878.1, forward strand.
CCAGCATTTCTCCCATGCAACTACAAGGCCAACACATGATTCACCATAAATAAATGGTAGCTGTATTGGGAGGGGGATACAAACTGACAAGAGTTATACATTATTTTCAGGCTTTAGTTTCAAATACACACAATGACATGCTAATATAAGTCACATCAGATTTCTTGCAAGCTTATCTCAGTCTTTTGCTGTCATTAAAACAACTTGAATCTTTAGATCAACTCACAAAAATGTTTCCCTCTTATGTTAACCCATTGATCCCTGGGAGTGAGACTTGACAGATTTTACTCTGTCTAACGCCAGACAAATTTACTTGCAACTGGAGGGGAGGGTGCCTGAGTCATTGGGTTCAGTAGACATAGACACAGTTTATTTACCCACAAGGAGCTTAGAACTCGTTAAAACGCTCTCTTGAGGTATTTGGCTGGGATTCAAACCTGTTTCCATAAAATTATTATTTGTTGCTTCAGGACAATATTCAACACCACGTAATATAACACACACTCAGACACGTTAAGAGGTGATTCCTTCTCTCGCCTCTAAATGAAGACTTGATCTAGTAGCTCTGAATAATTTTCACCTGGCAGCATGATATCTTGTTCTACGTATTCAACTTCAGGACAAAAATGTTTTTTATCCACTCCAATCTTGACCAGACTATCCACTCCCACTTCAATTACGTCTCTCACCTTCCAAAAAAAAAGTTCAGGTAATCATATGAATTCAAGTCAATTTGAACTCAAATAAGTACAAGTAAATAACTTCAAAGACTGACAAAATTGCAATTTTGTAGTCTTCAAAAACATTTACAAGACTAGTGCTTATTTCTTCCATCTGGCATAAAAAAAATCATGTGAATTTACTTATTACTGATATGCATGAAAGAATTCAAGAGTCAGCTTATCGTAATTAAGCAGAAGCAGCATACATGTGCACAATTCTCGCAGTCACACTAAACTTGTTTCATTCAGGATTCGCATTGTTTTCTCTTTTGCTCTGCTAATTGGTTCGACTACAAATCAAAAGAGGTAATGTTCAACATAGTGACACAAATGATAATACCTTAAAATTACTGAAGTACCTTTTGATGGTAGATATGAGCGGCTCTGTCCTCCTCAGATACGTGTACAACACCAGCACTGATCAAAGATTTTTTGCGCTGAAGCATTGGATAAAACATAATCGACTTGAGAAAGATAATACAGGTTATGACAGAGGATGTGGAGTTGGCTGGGTGTGGTACTGATGTGGAATGGAAATAGGAGAATACACATGTAATGCACTCTGAGAATGATGATGAATGTGAAGTCATCTTAACGTGACCATTAATTGTGGCATTTAGAAGCCCCTTTTGAAAATGGCATGCCCCCAAACACCCCAAGAAAAAGGGGCTGTTTGGCATGGAGGTTGTAAACTGCAGGGAACAGGTTAGCGTTGCAGGTCATTGTTTCCCGAGAGCTGAAACAACCCAAACCTTAACTAATATAATGCTACAACAAGTTGCAAAATTAGTGGAGACACTTCACCATCTTGGAGCAATATTAATTTACCTATTATCTCCCACACTGCAGCCCCCCTCCTCCCCCCCCCCCCCCCCTTATCAATGTACATTGATAGCAATACAAAAAATTAATTCCAGAAAGCTTAAACAGTCAACATTGAAAAGGGGGGTGGGAGAGGGGAAGTAGGAAAGGTTGGAATTCTAGATACAGCGGGCATTGGAAGCTAGAAAAGATGTTTTTTTTAATGGGACTGTCTCACCAATTTGCTACCTGTTGTTGCATTTGGCCTAAATGCTATGCTTTAGATAATGTTTACGTCTAAGGTTAGCATTTTTGTTAACGTTTGGGTTGTTTCCATTATGGTAAAACAATGACCTGCAAACCTAGGCTGCTCACATTCTTAAAGTACCCCTGTGATAAAAAAAATCACTTCCTTTTTTTCTCCAGATTTTGAAAGTGTGTTTCCTTAACACCCGACTGGCAGAATTTTGAGCTTTGATTTTTATCCAAAAGTCATTTACTTTGAGTGAAAGTTTGGATTTCATGGTCCGCCATTACTCACATTCAAAACTGGCCGATTGGACCTCAGAGGGTTGGATCCAGGGAAAAGCGACGTCAAAGGCTCAAAAGCTTAAAATTTCCATGTGTGTCAATGCAGCTTATTATATATGCAAAATGTGAGTTTAAAAGTCTGAAAGCGTGAAACTCCCATGCTGCATATTAATTCAGCCCCATACACACACATTGCATTGTTAAACTAATGAGCCTTTGACGTCATTTTCTCCTCTATCCAGCTCTCTCAGGATCTTAAAGTCAGTACTGGCAGACCATTAAATAGGAAAATTCCAGTTAAAATAAACAGGTGTCATTTTAACCCATTTGACTCCCGGGGCTTCCCCATTGATGAGTAAAATCGTCTAGCGTTAGACAGAGTAAAATACTAAGTCTGGCCGGTTTAGGCCGGTTTGGATGTTAAAGGGTAAAATCAAGGCTTAAAACTTTGGTCGCTCAGTGTTTAGTTAACACAGTTTTGAAATCCAAAGAAAAATAAGAATTGATTTTTTGGTCAGAGGGGCCCTTTAAGTTCGATCAGCCGATGTTATAAGACAAAAGTGAACCGATATACAAACCACTCCAAAATCTGTAAATCTTTCTCCCTCTGTTAAATGGCTTAAAAATCTGTCAAGACGGGCTCACCTTTCGTTTTCGGGTTCCAGAACTAGTATTAGTACTGTCACTGCAGCGAAAGTAGGGCTCAAACAAAGCAAATAAACTAGATTTGCATGATATAGATAGTTCTGAAACTGAATCAGAAATACTCTTCTTGTGATCAACTAGAAACCCGTTGTCAGACAAACCGATTATCGACATTTTAAGGTCGAAAGGAATTGTCGAACGGCAAGAATATTCCAGGCGAGTTTCACAGGTGTCATGAGAAAGCCCTGGGAACGAAAACATTTGAGGGGAGAGGAGGTGAGGTTAAGAAATCGCCACAGATAACCCAAGCTCAGTGCACAACCGAAATAATGATTTGTACGGCTCTTCCATAGAGGTATATCTATGACAAAATGCAATCCTCTGTTTTCAAAATTGTGACTGCTTCGATGGGAAGCTGAAAGGCGAACACCCACTTCAAGTCATTACGCGAATAGGCGTAACGCGAAAAGGCATACGCAAATAGACAACACGAAAAGACATAACGCAAATGCAATAAACAAACTGCGGTGATAAACATATGTATAACGCATTATAAACCGAGCCAGTTTTCACTGCTTATGTTACATTTGTTAAGAACATTGTTCTTAACCTAGTTACTAGTCTCTCTCAAGGTTTCACAAATATTTTGAATATTTTTTCAACAGTCACTTCTGAAGATGTACGTTGAATCATACGAAATGTCAAGTTAAAATGCGTTATAATAGGTTTATCACCGCGGTTTGTTTGTTG
>NC_090878.1:29826233-29831233 GCF_036669935.1 Montipora foliosa
ACCGCTCCCCATAGGGGCTTTTCAGGGCCAATGTAACACAGTCAACGAAACAACAAAACACAACAACTACAACTGTTAAGAATCCCAACTGGCCGGAGGCAAACCAGTTGGCTATTTACAAGTGCAGCTAGGAAGTTGAACCAGGGACTACCAGGGAACAAATTCAGCGAGTGGTCAGAGCGGGCCTTGAACCCGGGATCTCCGGATCTCAAGGCAAGCGCCCTAACCACTGGGCCACACTGCCTCCTTCAAAACCGCTCTATAGTACTTCGCTTTGTGATTGGTTTAAAAGTCTTGTGTCACTGACTCAGTTAAATGTCGTGTGATCGGCCAAAGGAATTGGTTTACATTTTACAACAATTAACTGGAAACCGCTCAACGATCTGTGCAATAGTTTCGCCGCCACCACCACCATGGCCACAGTGATATCACGAAGTCGCGTGAATATAGGCTATAAACTAAACAGCGAGTTCACTACAACAGTCAAATTTGTTTCATCACTTAAGGTCACTATAAAACCTTGCTGAGTTTCCTGCACAAAAAAAAAAAAAAAAAAAAGAACAACGTACACGCACTCTTTTTAAGGTAGTCAAGTAGCCGCGTTGTCATTGTATGACTTATTGAAATTCTTGGATTTCACATGACGTCACGGCCGCCATGTTGGTGTCCCTAAACAATGAAATGATGGCCTTGTTGGTGTCCCGATCCAATCCTCCGGGAATTGAAAGCTATCATTATGGTAACGTCTTCTTTTGTTTTCGTTGAAAAACATGGCTGTTGATCACGTGAGTGAAACCCAAGAACAGAATTCATGAAAAACGGGCTAAAGAATTTCAGTAGAGTAGCAGCTCTCGTAACCTGCTGTTATTCGGTGATGTAAGAACCTTGCTTTTAAGTCTATGGTATCGTTTCAATTATTGTTTAGTGTTTTGTTTTTGGATAGGGTAGAGAGCCAATCACATACGTTACGAAAGCTGCTACATCATCCAAGAATTTAGCCTTAGCGACTTTATGAAGAGCAACATTTAAGGCGGTTATTTGTCCCTTTTTACGTTAATTGGGCTGATAGCCAAAGGAGAGAAACCCTAAAATGGAACTTACGGTAAGAGAATCCGTATTTTAAAGAAGTCACAAAACAGCTATTTGCTTGGTAGCCTAACCTCTGACTGAAAACGAGGTTGCTAGATCACACGCAGCCTCGATTCCCTTCACAGGTCACTCCAGCACACAACCGCAAAATAAACTGCTTAAAAATCACAAAATTAATGCCCATTTGTAATTATTCAACAGCCTCACAACTTGAATAATAATAGCAACCAATGTTGTCAAGTACAACCTTAAACAATGTCCTCCTTGACTATAAACTTGAGGAGGATAGACAAAATCACTTTTTCTTAGCAAAATATATACAAATTGCATATGAATTTATCATTGCTTTTTACAAATGTACATTTTAGCATTGCTCTTTCATCCTGCGATAAATGGTGTGATACGAGTTTTCTTGAAAAATATTTGCACCAAAAACAAAAATATTCCTATAATAAGCTAAGTACACTCCATTTTAAGATACACTGAATTAATACAGTGCATCTTCCTTAAATATTGAACTACTGACAAAAGTGTTTTTAAATGCACGCACATCAAGCTTTACTAAAATTTATTTGCACTTTTTCCTTAAGCGGGCAATCTCTTGGGATGACAGTTGACAAAGGCCGATAGAATCCACTTCAATTTTCCATCGTTAATCTTGTTTTAGGCCAATCCACTTGGTAATTTGGTTTGGGAGATGAATGTCCTGTTTGCATATTTGCATTGTGATACGAATGTTCTGTACATTGTGCCTCTTGACAAAAAAAATCATGGGAATTTTGAAGCAGTCAGTCTCTTATACAAATTTGCCATTGCCCTTTGTGCAATGCTGCAGTTAAATGTTATTTAAGGAAGGCTTCTATCATGATACAATATCTTTAAAATACTCAATCCTCATTCTCTTCCCAGAGTCCGCCTGAAGAAACCCTGGGTTTGTGAGAATTTAAGTAATGCCACAAGTTTTCAGCCCTTCTCTGGGCTGTGTGATTCCACCTATTGTGACCAGCATTCAAACAACTAATTCATGGTGGGTTTACCATTTACCACAAGTACCCAAAATAGCAACCCTTATGAGTAAGCCATTTTTATCAAGATCACTTTTTTTCCAGCTTTACACAGCTGTCCATTTCATACAAATGTACTTCGCCAGGGGGATTTAAATTCACATGATAAGCTACCATCTCCCTAACATCATTACAACTTTAAAGGGGAAAAAAGGGATTTTAACACCAAGACATGCTACAGTATAAACAGGAATAGCTCTGTCCTTTGCTTCAGCGTGAACTCTTCGTTGTCCAACACAGTGAACAGTTAAAGCAAAATAGGCCATTCCGGAATTGCGCAGGGAACTGGGGCAAGTTTCAAATTTGAACCAATCGATAAATTGACACCATCACGCAAAAGATAACACTGAGATTGGCCGTCTGTCCACGTTTGATGCTTTAGGTCGAACAAAGATGAAGTTATGGACTTAAAAACATTCAAAAATCCATACAAATGTCTCTAATTTAGGCTGTGTCCACCAAACCATATTAAAATTTTTTACGATTTCTGTAATATTCATAAAAATAAGCAAACAAAGTGATTTTCACCTCACCTATTTCCAAATAGTATATCCATGACAGGATTTTCCACTTGTCCCAAATCTGATGAATTTTTTAAAAGAGTTTATATGGTTTTGGGGGATGCAGCCTCAAAATTAGAGACCTTTGTATGGATTTTTACGTTTTTAAGTTCGTACCTGGTCTCTGTTCAACCAAAAACCATCAAACTTGGACAGATGGCCAACCTCAATGTTATCTTTCAATGGATGGTATCAATTTATCGACTGTTTCAAATTTGAAACTCGCCCCAGTTCCCTACGCAATTTCGAAATGGCCTATAGAAACAACTCTTGTTAAATATTCTTCCAAGGATGCTTAAGCCACAAGAGTTTCAAATACAAGAGAGACAAAAGAAATGAAAGCTCTGCATGCACATAATTTACATAATTGACAAAATTAATGATACACGAGTCCAGCTGTATGCAAGGCACTACTCCTTTTACAGAAAGTTAAAATCTCTGATACATAATTAAAGCGACCCTTTTCAATAATGTTCTCAAAGGAAACATAGCAAAGGAATTTTAAATTACGACAATTACAACTTAAATAGAAATTACCAAATTACGTGTCCAACAAAACCCATCACCAGGATGGCAAGTACACATATTATATATATATACATATATAATATCACTAGTTTTATATGTATCAAATATAATTTTTTTTAATAACCTATTTTCAGAATTCTCCACCCTGTCAGCAGAGGTATCTGGTTTATGGCAAAGATTAATTATAATTCTTTTAAACTGTACCGGTAATCATAATGAGCCCGCTCAGATCGCAATACTAGTGACAAGAGCAGAAAAAAAAAACACCTAATATAAATTAAAATAAAAAGTTGACATTTGCCAATTTACACATGCCATTTTCCATGCACGTCCTTCAATACATTCCACTGTTTGCTTAAAATAATACTCTTTTATTGAGTATTTGATCAGTTAACTTGTCCTGATCACTTTTAGACAAACGTCCATCTCACTGCTTAGACCTTTTACAAAATAGTATGCTCTTCACGAGGCCACTTCCAAAAATACCATCATCACCCTTTGTTTGCCCTCCAAAACTTTGCATAAGCATTATTTTTCATATTTTCTTGGGACCACTGAAAGTCTCACGAGAAACTGGAAACAATGATTCTGCAAAAATTTGGAGGGCAAACAAAGAGTACCACGGAATTTTTTTAAAGTGGCCCATTAGGCAGCACCAATATTGACCAATATTAGAATTAGGAGCTTGCCTTTCGTAACAAAATGCAACTATGATAATTATTTTTAAAGAAACTCTTGTAAGACATACTAGCATCGTTTTACTTTTGGCCACTCTTGGACTGGAATTGGAATGTTGATGACTTCAGACAGTCTTCTGTGTCAATTATGCAACCTTGCCATTCCTTAAAAGGGTTCAAAAATTAACCCTGCTATGCACACAAATGGGTACATGGAACCAAAGAACTTTGGCGAGTAGGGATGCAATATTCCTTAAAATATCACAGGTCAGGTTTCTGACTATTAACCAATGTACCTCTGCTGTGCAGGAATTAATGCAAAGATATGTTAGCAATTGGTGACATCAACTTCATTTCGGAAAGCACTCTGAAGAAAGAAAAGAACAAAAAAAAAATTTAGAAAATGGGAAACTTCATGTACATGTAGTTACTGTGCTTGTGTACAAGAACCTTAAAAGGGCTAGGTCACGCTATTTTGGGTATTTTGTTTAATTTTGTTAATTATGAGCTCTAAACGTCAAATTGGCAGAGCAATAGTCTTTCATTTGCAAAATCACAGCCACATAACAACTGAGAATGATTTTCCAGCTTTGTAAATGACATTTTCATATAGACTGATGTAAATTTGAAAAAAGGTGGGCCGACGTTTTTCAAATTTACCCAAATTCAATCCATTTCAATCTTCTCCAGTTTTGTCCATCCATGTCCCTTCTTGGCTTCGCTGTGTTTTGTTTGAGTTCTTCTATAGTTTTGAACAGTTATTTTGATATTTTAGTTAATTCTATGACACTTCGATCAGTGCTGAAATTGCCTGACCTAGCCCCTTTAAGCAAACCCTCCCCAAGCCCCCACTTGCAACACACAACAGTGAGCCACTATTACTCAAACACTAAATGCAACTATATTTTCGTATCTTGTCGCAAAATTTCCACCAATTTTTTTTTTTAAAGAACTTCGAACCTTGATTGGGCTAAAGTTGGTCAGAGCTAAGACTTGGTTTCCAGAGCAACTGATTTTATTGCTAATCACCTCAGAATGTCTGGAGAGGGTACTTGGGTGAAATTTCACTGGGTATGTGCCGC
>NC_090878.1:29841233-29846233 GCF_036669935.1 Montipora foliosa
AGTTCAAAACCACTTAAACATAGCATTGTTAAACGTATTTTGGTATTTAAACGGTAGATATAGGCATATTTTTATCCCAGAAAATTTTTTCATCTGTTCGGATTTCCTAGCTGAAAGTGTAGCGATCCGAAAATTATAGGGATCAAAACTTACCTTTTCGAAAATTTCAGCAAGAAAAAAGGCTCCCGAAAAATCTAGGTGACCTTTTTAGGACAAAAATCCGTTAAAAATGGGCAATTATACATTTTGTAAATGTTCGAAAATCCTTGGACAGGCAGGAAAGCCAGAAATTTTAGAACAAATGTTCCGAAAATTCTAGATCTCAAATCGTCTTCCGAACAGATATTTTCCGAAAATTGACGTTGGGTGCCCCTGCTGGAGATCGAAGAGCCAGAAGAGTCGTAGGTTTGTTTTGTTATTTCTGTGCGCATAAATCGTGCATTTTATCCAAAACTACGGTTGATTTGCCTTTAAGGTTAAAAGGATGAAGGAAAAAGGTGAAGGTTAGTCGCCCACTGGTGACTAGCTCTAAAAATCTAGTCGCCAACGCTTGATTTTTGGTCGCATTGGCGACCAGTGAGTCGCAATGTCGAGCCCTGTTTGGTATCTTCTATCGTTTCACAAACACTATAGCAATGAAAAACCCTTTCGAACCTCCTCAAGTCTTAGTTTAGAACGAAAGAAATTTCATGGAGCCAAACAAAAATTCGAACACAGGACAAAAATTTGCTAATCTAACAACAACATTTCGGTTGTAGTTCGTATGTACTGAAATGAAATTTCATAGAGTGTCGGTTAGCGTTTCGCATTTCAACGAATGAATGGAATCAACAACTGTACTCTTCTCTCCACATTAAGTGTAAACACAACCTGAATGAAACTGTAGACAAGCATTACAAGCGATTTCCTTTCCCTTGCTCAATTGATACTTTGTCAATAAAAAGATATAACAGTGTAATGCCATTATCATTTTGATTGATTAGAAGAAGTGACACTTCGAAGTTAACTTCGATGCTTACAAGTTCCCATTCCTTCTTGCATCAAGTCCTTTATCTCCACTTAGATAAAACAATTACGCTGTCTTATCACTACTGCCATGTCCTGGTCAGTAGCGTCATAAATTGGATGTCTAAGGCACCAGTCAAGAAATGCACTAGAATTGTCGTCGTTGACCGACGCCATTTTGGATTTGATTTTAAAGCCATATATGGAAGATAGGTCCCAGTGTGGTACTTTTTTGTTTGGGTTGACAGAACGTAGCAGACTAGAAGCTCATGACCTTGAAGCGTTTCACTCTGGTTTAGAGCTGGGGGTTTTTTTTTCTCGTAAGCGACCATTCCCGTAAACTACTGCAACCAGCTTTGGGATTACCCAACTGGACTCTACCATTGTTGTCACGCTCTTGTAAAGCGACCACCGAAAGAATCTCATCTCTGTTGTCAACACTTTACTACAACAACTGCGCTAACAATTCGTTGACAAAGATCTTTGTTCAAGTAAGTACAAGGATCACTTCTCCATTCAAGATTTGAAAGCTACATCCTGCCGCACAAGAGATCGATATTGTAGCATCAGTGAACTTTTTAAACGACCCTCTCATTATCAAGAAGTTTCCAGTTTTTAATAGGTGCATTTCCGAACATTATCCTCTCTATCATCAATAAGAATTTAAAAATTTGCGGAAAGCTCTTGTAAGTGACCACCCTCATTAGGGCCATTTATACGAGAGAAAATAAGCTGCGGCATATTCTGGCCGCGGCGTACATAATACGCGAAAGGAACTACTTATACAAATATAAACTCCCAGGTCAGGATAAGCCGCGGCTTGAGAAAGCTGTGACTGTAGATTTTGTACCATTTATACCGGGTGTTCGCGTCTTATGTAAGCCACGGCCAGAGTACGCCGCGGCTTATTTTCTCTCGTATAAACGGCCCTATTGTTTATAATGTTGGTCGCTTATGAGAATCGGCTCACGTAAGCGACCGGCTATTGTTGCGACCACTTTTGCAAATTCCCAGGGTGGTCACTTATGAGGGTTTCAACTGGCCTTTTTCAAACGTTAACTTAAATGTACATGCAAAAGAAAAATGCTCAATGTCAAGACGAAATTTCGAATGTCACAATGATATTTCGAGCTTTTGACCAAAACAATAGGTGTTTCGAAAATTTGACGAAGTTCGAATAAAAATTCATTTCCTCCGAAACTTTGTTATATTTTGTCGAAAAGTAGCCAAAGGCGGCAAAAAAGCGTGGAATTCGTTTGCATTCTTTTTACACAGTACTGAAGTATTAGCACTATTAGTACTTAGAAGATTGACAAACCCACTGTAAGAAAACCACTAAGCAGTTAATTCTTCAGGGACCAACAATAAAATTAAAAGAAAACAAAAATCTTTAAATCAGTTAATTTTGCAAAAGCATGAGCAATTTTGTAAGGGATCCACTGTGGATCAGGGAGAAATAGAGCAGGAAGTTTTAGCGACTCACTTGCATGTTGGACGGGCCTTCTTTTCTTTATCCTCATGACAAGTTCCTCCATTTTGACAAGTTGAAGCCTTGCATTCAAAAGCATCTGCACCAATAAGACAGAACCCAAGCAAAATTATGGCACAGCCACTCATTCCCAATTTCAAAAGTTGAGAATCAGGCTTTGAATTAATCAAGATACACAATATCATTATGCTAATTCTGATTTCCATGCAGACGGAAAATGAAAACATGACTTTGAATACACTAAAACAAAGATAATGCCAGCTGGACACTAAGAGGAAGCAGATGTGTAGATAATCATTTCCTAACGTTAAAAAACAGGAAGAAGTAATCTGCACTGAAAGCACATGATTAATGAGATTAAAAAATAGAATTAAAACAAACAGGAAGAAGAAATATTTAAGACTCAACAAAAATAAAAGAGATTAATAATTATTCTGCCACTCCTTGAAGCAGCCCACATTTACAAGCAAAATCGTCTAGCATTAGACAGAGTAAAATTTATATGTGCCTGTGCTCTCTTAGCTAGGAAGCAGAGGGATAAAGGGGACGTTATTTTTGAGTGGACCTACATATAGATGTTGATAACAGTGCATCTAATTCAAGCGTGAGACAAAATAATATTACCTCCACTTGGGTGTTATGTTATAGAGAACTAGCAAGCGCCCATTATCTGACAAGGGTGCTCTTTGCTTTCACAGAAATGACCATCAACTTTACAAACAAAACTAACCATTTTTATCGTTAAAGCTTTCCCTCACTAACTAAAATAGTTATTATACATGTAGTACAATGCAAATATAAGATTTAAAAGGAAAGAAATTACTATATTGTATTTTTCATTTAAGTATCTCCTAAAGTCAATAATTTCAACAGAGACCAAAACAATGCATAGGGAACTGATATTTATCATGGCACAAGAAAAATGATAAAGACAGACAAAGCAAGAAGGCAATTAGCATGGCTGTGATACTTGTAAACAATCCTGAATCCACATCCTTTCTTTTTTAATATTTATGGTAGTGAAGAATCTACTTACAGCACTTTCTAAAATGGAAAATGACAACAACCAAGAGAGACACAACATTCATCATAGAAACATACCAAAATAAACATCTACTGAGTAACTAGCAAATACTTGTAGCTTTTCAACAGAGCATAAACAATACCGGTACCTACCTGTGGTATTGCAGGTTCTCTGATCGCCAAGGAGTTTCACTGGAGGCAAACAGTGGCAGGAGTAGCCATCTGGATAAATGTGCTTTGGTGCCAGTAAGCAGATGTGACTGCAGCCTCCAAACTCTGTCCTTGGTCGGCATGGATTTGTTCCTATGATTTGAATACAAGAATGGTTCATAAGAAAATTCTAAACACATTTTACATGTCATATGTATATTTTATACACAAATGCAGGAATATATAGGTGGACTTCAAATAAAAATGAACTCTTTTTAAGTCACTAAACTTATGCATGCTCTCAACTCTAAGAAACTGTCACTTTTAATTTACATGAAAGATGTCAATACAATAGACCACTTTGAATTCATAAAAATTAGTACCAACCACTTTCACATTCTTTCGTATTTATATAAATTAGACCTACTGCCCTCGTTTTAAAACAAATATTCTTTTGAAAATTGCCTGTTGTAGTGAGTCCAGAAAGGCTTCTTAGCATTGAAACAAACGAGTATTTTATTTGGCCACCATTATGAAAGAGGTCTATGATAAGATTGGATGCCATTGTTCAAAAGTAATGTGAAGATTGGGAAAGGAGAAATTATTTTGTGACATCCATCATGAAATTTCTGTATGGCATCACAACAATTATTGTTGCTGCTCATCAGGAAAAGCATCCTTTCAAATAATCATTTTGATCAGACACAATGACGATATGTTCAGACGTAACATTAAAAATTAATAACCTAAACTAAACAAGCCAAGAATGAATTACTGGTTCTACAGAAAACACTGATAGATAAGCCACACTTTAAAATTTCATCCAAAATTGGGGGTATGACTTGTCTAGAAGAACATCTCGGAATAAATCTGTAAATTTCTATAATCACCCTCAAACTCCAAAATAATGTCTCTTTTAACTTAACATAAATAATTTGTTTTGTAACTCCCAAAGAAGCCCTTGATGACAGCCTGCTAAACGGCTTTCATATGAATTTAGAAATGCCTTCCCTGAACAGGTGAAGGATACAAGACAAAGAATCTCCATTCCACCAGCAACATTTTGGTAGGGTAACAGATGACATAACTTTCACAGAGATCAATCCATGTGAGCAAGAAAATACCATGCAATCTTTGAAAACTTAAACATGTTGTCGCCACTTTTTTCTTTCTCCTAACAACATACTTGGTTACTAAGCAAAGTATATAACCAAATGAACCTGGTCACAAAAGCTGCCAACAGACTTACATGTACACAGCTTTCACTGAAAAAACAGTCGAACCTCGATTATCCAGACTCGTTGGGACTAGAAAAAGTAGTCCAGATAATCGA
>NC_090878.1:29848733-29908733 GCF_036669935.1 Montipora foliosa
GTCCATGGGTTGACTCATCGACTCCTTGGAGTAAGACTTAATCAATTTTCCTCTGTCTAAAACAGCAGAACATTTTATTTGTCAATGGGAGCAGTTCAGGAATCCGTGGATTATTTATACAGCTGTAGGTCATGATGACAATGATCCTTTTCCTCTCAATCCTCCAAGAAATAGGCCAGTTTCGTATTCTAACGGTTGGACCGGATTTAGCATGAAATGGAGGCTAATGCGGGCAAATTAATTTGCACTTGAAAAGATTTGCCTGCATTGGCCTCCATTTCGTGCTAGATCCAATCCAGCCGTGAGAATTCGAAAGTGGTATATATTGAAAGTGCATTGTATGATCAAGTAAATCTAAAAATTTAAGAACTACTATAATACAAGGTAATCTTTTAGCAATTTCTATATTAAAACACTAAACTGCACTCATGGGCTCTTTAGGGCTTTTGCCACAAAGTTTTTGCCCACCTCAAATCAACCATATTCATTAATGGCCACCACAAAATTACTCTTTTGTCTTTGTGCTAATTATCCTTGACTAACCTTGCTCGCACAAACAAAATTCAAAAGAATTCTGGCTCTAAAGTGAGGATGAGTAGCACAAAGACAAAACAATAATTTCTTGGCCACCATTTATGAATACGGTATATTGCCCTCGCTAACGGCAGGCAAAAGTTCTGTAAGTTAGACCTTTTTTTCAGATCTAATAAAGAATTGCTGTTATCTGCCATTATTTGATAAATAATAGAGCAGTTTTCAATTGAGTGTTGTAAATCAAATACCAAAGTAATTACTTCAACCAATCACAGCAGGCGCAAACAGTACAATGAAACAATCTAAAGTCATAGCAATTCCATGTAACTCGCTCAAAGAGCAGGAAAAATTGCACCAGCAAGTCTCGATTTATTTTGGTTTTCCTTCTCACTGGTTGATAAATTGGCGCACGATTTTTAAACCAATCACTAAGCGTAGCAATTGCAATCACATAATTATGTTCGCCAGTGGTTTGAAAACCGCTCTACGTATTTCACTGATTATCAAAAATAATGCAATGGCCTAAAATTGGGGAGGTTGCTCAGCCCTGTAGCAGCCCTCACTGACAAGTAAAATGGTCTGGTGTTTAACAGAGTGAAATCTGCACCCCCCCCCCCCCCAGTTGTTCAAACGATGGATAGCGCTATCTGCCGGATAAATCACTATCCACTGGATAACTCAATGGGTTTTGCTAGTGTTTATCCGCTGGATAGTGATTTATTCGGTGGATAGCCTTGTTTGAACAACTGGGACCAGAATGGCACAATTTGTTTGGAGACTGTCAAGTCTGTATTAGAGTAGTTTTCCGGATCTTGATCCGGAGTGGACAAACTAAACCGAAACAACATCAGCAATTTTTGAAGCTTTTTCTTTTCGTCACTTTATTTTTCTATTCATAAATACATGTAACCGTAGTCAGTGTGATAAGTAAGTTACGAAATAAACAAAACTCCAGAAAAGACTGTGTGAAGTAATCAATTACAAATAGGCCTAGCTTTACTTGAGACAAAATCGAGACAAGTCATGCAGGTTTCCAGCGATCCCACCTCGCCGTGCCTGGATTACAAAAGGCCCCTTCCCACTAACTCTTAAGGCACCAGTTTCCAAGCTCATCAATAATAACAATATTATTCACCAACACAACTTTTCACTTACCCAAGAGCTGGATGTACCACTATGGCTCTTGGTTCCTCAAGTCCTGATTTGACAAGCACTAGCCGATTGTTTCCATCAAAATCTGCCACCTCAATCATATCAACACCCGTGTCCGTCCAATACAACTTCTTGTTTATCCAATCAACGGCAATTCCATCTGGCGTATTTAAATTGACCCGAACCAGTGATTCAACTTTAGGATTTTCTCCTATTTTGGCCCGTTTGATGTCTTCATCCATGACGTCTGTCCAGAAGATATAACTGCTGTTAAAATCAAAGTCTAGGGCAATTGCACCTCGTTGGTCAGGTATAACCTGTGTGTACTCCAACAAGTCAAATGATAACTGCCGAATGTCATTACGGTTCGCAAAAATGAGGAAACCTTCTGGACCTGTGGGAACAACAAAATTAACAATGTACATTACAATCTCAGCCTTGGCCAGACTACCTTGTATAACAGTTCCAGGCATCTTGAAAAAAACAAAACACTGTTTTGAAAAACAATTTTTACAATGGCAGTGCAAAGAAGACAAGCAGCATTAAGTGAATGAGTCATTGTTGGACTAGACTAGAACATCTCCAAAGTGAAGTCAAGAGAGTCAACCTGAAACAACACTAGTCAGAGAGTAATTACACCAGCTAATTCAAAGTTGGCCTTCACTGTTCAAGTTTGGAAAGAGATAATTATTACGGAAAAGGAGGAAATCCCTTCACTTAAACTTTCTCCCTGAAATATCAAATGTCAATGGTACCCGTTGCTTTGCATGTGCGTTGATCGGGTTCCATTCTGTAACCATCTCGACAAAAACACTTGAAACTTCCTTTGGTGTTATAGCAGACCTGGCTGCATGTTCCAAGTGTCTCACACTCGTCAACATCTACAGAGAAACAGCAACATAACAGGACAATGAATTCATCAGCAGTAACAAGCTAAACATAATTATGACATTCCATTTAACACAAAAAATTATTGGTTTTAATGAGCTAAATGTAATTACGACATTCCATTTAACACAAAAAAATATTGGTTTTAATGAGGCTAAATATCATTTAGGCAAAGTTAACACCAAGCCAACGTCACCGTCATCATCAACATTACAAGCTTGCAATAGATACCAGAAGCTTGCATTAAAACATACAGGCAGATCAAACCTGGGCTGTCAAATAAACTAGCCCTTTAGAAAATTCTGATCTTCTCGCTTATGCATATTTCATTTTTGTTGACAAAATTCATCTTTCCATCAATGTGAAACTAAGGGTTATAATTGCTACACTTGTACTTCATACAAAGTCAAATGTAGGAATAAGAGCCACTAAGTGAGATTTAGCTAGTGACAAAGCTTTGCACATTACCAGAGATGTATCCAGAGTGCGTCAATGCGTCCTTGGACGCATAGAATATAGAGTCCAATTGGACACAGAAGAAAAAAATTGAATGTTTATGCAAATTACAAACTCCAGGAAAAACACGCAAACGGGCATATTTCACAAGGAAATTGAACATTCGTATTTCTCACAACAGAGAAATGATGGAGTTCCTTAAATTTCAAGGTAACCTGCTATTTTCAGATTTTTGTAGTCGAATGATTTCATTTTGTCAATGATTATGTCCAGGAGTTAAGTTTTGAATTCCCACGTGTCGCGTGACATGGTCTGAGCTTTTTTTTTTTGGCGAGACAATCAGCAACACTTTCGATCTGCCAATGATAATTAAACATTTCAGTCGGAGTTCAGTTTGTTGCATGGTTTCCAAGCGAACTTCAAGCAGTGGTTTGCTTATCATGAGCAAAATGACAGAGAATCCAACGGCAAAGTATGTTAAACTTTTGTTTTGTGCGACCCTGTTAATGTAAATTGCGGGCACGCACGTGTCATCGTCTCGGTTCTTGTGTTGCACTGAGCCTGTCTCTTTTGCAAATTATGCAACTTTTTTCGGAGTTGGTGTTAAAAGTAATGTGTTTAACATGAAACTTGAATATATTCAATCGCTTGATTATTAATATTAGCTACTGTGAAGTCACGGGCCGACGACGAACTGTGTATCAATCGCTTATATTTGTTTACTCTTTTGTTCCTAAATTGCACATCAAGTGTTAAAGTAAATGATGCTCTTTTACAGAAAATTAAGATTCACTTTTGATTTTTTTTTTCTGTGGAGATCTAGATTATTTATCAACTGGAGCCAACAGTTCCTACAGCGAACAGATTCCTAGAGACGTCTTCAGATGTGATCGATGGAGCTTTGACAGCCCATACATTTTGATTGATGAATCAACGGGCATAACAGTTCCAAAGAAATTGATCATTTCATTTGAAGTACATATTCGATTTAGAAATCTGAAAGGGTACTGCAGCAGCAATTAAGAGGTAATAGATCAAGTATTTGATTCTTGATTATCAATTAGCTGGACCCCCAAAATTTTGCAATGGACCCCCAGATTTTTCAAGAAGGGGTCCAGAGGACACCCAAATTTGAAAACCTGGATACACCTCTGCATTACATTATGCAAGATTGAGAATTCCATCAAAAAGGACATACCAAGGCAAATTTTCGGATTTTTAGGGTCAACTCTGTACCCTGGACGACATGAGCAGAAGAACGATGTCTTTGTGTCAATGCAAAGCTGCTGACAGTGGCCATTGTGCCCAAGGCATTCGTTCTTTCCTAAAATGGCACAAACAACAAAAGTAAGGTAACACTGAACTTTCTATTGTGAAACCAAAGAAGTCTGACTGGTGCAGTCTTATAGTTCTTGGGACAAACCATTTGCAAATGAAATGTCCAAGAAAGCATTTCTCCTCTGTTTTCATTACTTTATTGATAAAGCTGCACTAGTCTAGGTATGACAATAACTCTACAGTACCGTGAAAAAAGAATGCAAACGACTTCCGACGAAATTTGGTTATTGTTCTCTCGAAATAAATTTCGGGGGAAGAAGTGTGATTTTTCGCTGAGCAACATGAAAATTTGCTAATCTAACAACCAAATTTTGGTTGCAGTTCACACGTACTGAAAGGGAAAATTCAAGAACCGACAGTGTAATCCTGAAATTACATTTCGCAAAGTGTCGATTAGCGTTTCACATTTTAATGAGTGGAATCAACAACTGTACTCTTCTCTCAACCTTAAGTGTAAACACGAACTGTAGACAAGCATTACAAGCGATTTCCTTTCCTTTACTCAATTAATACTTTCTCAATAAAAAGATATAACAGTGTAATGCCCTTATCGTTTTGATTGATCAGAGGAAGTGACACTTCAAAGTTAACTTTGATGCTTACAAGTTCACATTGAAAATACTTACCACATGAATGTGGTTCATCTGCATGATTCAAACAATCTTTTTTGGAATCACAAACCAAGTCATCATGAATACACTGTTGGGAATCACCACACTGAAATTCACCCTCCTTGCATGGACTTGGAGTTGACACAGCTAACAAACAAACATGAATGAAAACATAACATTAAAAGATAATTATCGGAAAGGGTATTGCGCATTCAACAGCTGTTAACCAAACTGCAGTAAGGCGTGAAGGGTACCATAGCTGAAACAAACCTTTGCAAAAAAATGCTAACCTTACGCCTAAACACTATGCTTTAGATAATGTTTAGGCCGAAGGTTAGCATTCTTGTTGTTTCACCTATTGTACCCTTTAACCCCTTACCCCCACACCCCTCATCCCCGAGGACAGTTTCAAACCCAGGCCAAGCCTTGATCGCACTCCAAAACGCCATGTTGATTTTCATACTGAAGGTTCGATTTTGACCTAGACCTTGTCAAAAATATGATGCGTGTATTGCCTAAACCAGTTTGACCGGTGTGACTACCCAGAAACTTGGGCTGCAGTGACTCAGAGCCTCACTTTCTCGCCCTCTGGTGAGTTTTAGAGAGGCTCAGCTTACCAGGTGCTACAGTACCAGTCAAAATTAAGTTGGCAGTCTCAACTCAAGAGTCTGTCCACAATCCTCTACACGTATGTTTTCGAGAATCAAGGATCAAGTTTAGAGATTAGAGATACGTGAATCAAGAATAGAGTCTTGAGGATCGAGCCTCTAAAAATTTTCTTTAAGGATCTTGATCAGCGATCAAGTTGAAACATAACTTCTTGAGAAGGAAACAATAGTGCTTGACACAACAGACAGAAAGATTGAAATATATTTCATGCTCGCTTCTATGCGCAATTTTTTTTATCATCGCTTATGTGTTCATGACTTAAGTGTTTATTACTGCTGAATTACCAAAATATTATTGATAAACTTCCTTAACCCAGACGCTGAAAAATTCTAGGAAACACATTCATAACAAGGCTGCTACCTAAGAAATTTTTCCGGGACCAACATTGAAAGTTAGTAGCCCAAGTCATTTTTTTCAAGAGCCCAGAATTGATTAATTAATTAACCCAATCAATCAATCAATCCTCGGTCCAGTTCTATTTCTCCTATTTGTGAATGATATGCCTCTACATTTGGACAACTCCACTACTGACTGACAATACCACCCTGTCCTTGAGTGCAAACTGGAATAATATCACTTCCTTAACTCAGGCTCTTTCTAGTGACCTGGAGAATATTGACAAATGGTCAACCGAAAACAAAATGTACATCAATACAGAGAAGACTAAAGCGTTGCTTGTTACGGGGAAAAGGTTACAGCATAAGATTAGCGAGGAAACTATAAGCTTAAATCTATGCCTTGATGGCACAAATATTGACCAATTATCCCATCATACATGTAAATTATTGGGTTTATTCATTGATAAAGATCTGAGTTTTGAAGCACACATACATGTAGATGAATTATGTAATTATGAATTACCAAGAACTGTTTGCGGAAAAATTTACACATTACCCGCGGGTAATCGCCCGGAAATTACGGTACCTGTTGCGAGAGGTCCATTGCTGTCACAAGGCAAAAAACCAAGTAAACCTTCAGCAATTAACGCAGGAATAAGGAGATTCGAATGTGCGGCACATTGAAATTCTTGTATGTACAATAGTGCAGACATCACCACTGTGACTCAGTCTCCCTACGCTACCACGAGGTAACACAACGAAAGCATTTCGCTTTTTTTTTTCATTGTTTAATCTCCAGCTGGGATCAAATTTACAAGAAATTTAGGATGAATCACCTTGTGATAAGTTAGGTGCCGGTTCGGTCGACTCCTTCAGAAATTTGGTTGCCTGCGCTCGCAAATAAGGTGCCCCAGGTGACTGAGCGATCGTTAGTCATCAACCTTGCATAATAAGTTAAGCATGGATGCACAATGAGATTGAGAATCACCATCGGTAAACAATAATCGGTAGACCGAACCAAACTTGAACTTAAATGAACTGATGGTAAAACTGACATTCAATAAAAGTTTGGTGGCATCAACAGCCAAAAATACTCTGTCCGATTACACATAGTTTCCGTGGGAACTCCAACACTCAATACATGGCAGAGAACAAATTAAATATTCAATTCAAATTCAACAACACTGTCACAAAGCGACCAACCAATATCACCGAACAAACACACTTTTTCAAAAGTGTGCAAAATGATATGGTAATAAGCATTGAATGAAGAAACTTGACAAACAGCAAGATAAAACTTGTAAAATAGCCGTGTTAATGAGAACTAAATGTACATGTAGTACAAAAAACTATGGTTGACACCCAAGTCGCCAGTGGAGGGTAGGTGCCCATGAAGCCTGGGGGCTGCAACCGCAGTCACATCCCCAAGGCGCTAGAACACCCGACTGGCCTGCCCAACCAGCAACAAAGCCACGAGTCCCCCGCACCAGGCCCCACTCAGGCACCTGTCACGCTTGAGCCAGATAGCTCAGTGGAAACAAAAATAAAAATAAAAAGAAATAAGGAAATAAAGAAAATACAAAAAAACAGAACACACAAAAAAAAAAAAAAAAAAAAAAAGAGGTGGATAGGGTGGGAACGCCGAGAACCACTAAACTCCTAATCCGACTCGCAACGCCACGCGAACAGAGAAACAAACACGCTGCAAACACATGGGACAACAACGCATGCACTAAGCAGGAATACCGCTGAACAATGTCAGCCCCAGGGCTCCCACAACCTAAAGAGTGCTGCAAACGCTACAAAAAACGCATCAAACGCTAACAAATGCCTGCAAAAACGCTACTGACCGGACTAGTTCCCGGTCGTAAACCATGTAACTATAACAAATGCTACAGAACGCACCAAAACGCTCAACAAACGCTACCAGACGGCCAAGACACTAACAACCGCCTGCAAAACACTACTGACCGGACTAGCTCCCGGTCGTGAACCATGTAACTATAACAAATGCTACAGAACGCACCAAAACGCTCAACAAACGCTACCAGACGGCCAAGACACTAACAACCGCCTGCAAAACACTACTGACCAGACTAGCTCCTAGTCGTTAACTATGTTAAATTTCATTTAACTATATTTTTAGTTTGAGGGTTTTAGTTTTCATAACACCCATAAAATAGACCTCTACTGAAGAAGCTCAGAGACGTGAAAAATTTATCAGGTGAAAAGTCCTTTGTTGTCTCTACTCTCGAGTCTCTAAAATTGCCTTGCAATTTTCTTAAAAGTCCTCAAAGTTTTTGAGAATCGGGGATTGAGTTTCAAGGGACTGCCAACTTATGTTTGACAAGTACTGTAATCTTTTACACCGTAGCTAAAGGGGAATAGATCAGGTGACTGAAATAGGTTTGGTATATTGCCCTCTTAAAATAAGTCTATTTTCGTTATCCCTATCATGTTACTCTGGGTCTTTTTAGTCATGCCTCAGCAAATTCCCAAAGCCTAGAGACCCAACACCTTCTGACCAAAAAATTAATGGTGGGAAGTCTCAAGCGTGAGTGAAAACAGTAAAGTACCGCTCAGAATTAACCTAACAGGGAACGCTGAACGGAACGCGTTACATATTCGTTCAATTTCCGTTCTCTTATCCGTTCTATATCCGTTCTATACCCGTTCCGAATCCGTTCCAGCTCTGTTCTCTTTTGTTCCATTGGACGCGTTCCATGTAACGCATTTACAAGAAAAAGAACGCGTTCCTTTGAACGCGTTCACAAAAACCGGTAATATTCACTGCGAGATGAAGATGGGATTGTAACTTCGTCAAGCAGTTAGTCTTTTCCTAAAACGAGGTTTTTGCGCTATTTCTCGTTCAAGTTTCGTTCTGATTGCGTTCGCGAACGCGTTCCATGTTAGGTTAATTCTGAGCGGTACTGTATGCATGTCCAAAAATGTTGCCAAGATCCACCTTCCCATACCAAATTTTTGGATAATTACCACAAAAAGTTGAAAAAGCGAGACCTGGACACCATGTAACATTGTGCAATCGATTCCTTGCAATCCTCCAATGGAGCCCCTGCCTTCTTCTGTTGCTACCCCTTACCGTAAGCATCTACCCTCTACAACTCACTTCAACACAAAACGTCACACAATCTTCAACACAAAACGTCACACAATCTACAACACAAAACGTCACACAATCTTCTCCAAAACTTATTACAACAACAAGAAAACTCAACATAAACTTACGACAATTCTGCTCGTCTGAATTATCAAGACAGTCATCAAAGCCATCACACCATCTAGGCTTTATTATGCACCTTCCATTAGCACATGTAAAATCACTTGATGGGCAAGCTGTAACATCTAAGGATAAAAAACTTACACCTAAGTTGGAATCAAATGCAATGCTCTGATAAAAATTGTTATTTTGAATGACTGATTAAGCAATGCTGCAAGCCTTAAAGAGATACAATAAAGTACTGCAGAGAGGGTTGTGAGCTGATGAATGACAGAACTGACCCATCTTCAACCCTCAACATTAAATGGAGCGTAGTCAGGTGATAGCTCAGTTTAGATAAATATGGTGAAGAGACCCTTTCTGTCTAAATGCCAAATGCACGCACCTATTTTCAACAACAAAGTAAGCATTAGAATTTGGGTTGTTTTCACATTACGGTTAAGAGTTTACATTTACTTCAAGAGTTAAGTCAGAGAGACACCCAAGTCATGTTTCTGCAGAAAAGCGATGTCAAAAAGAAAAGAAGGCTCAAAGGCCACCTCATGACTTTATCAAACAAACTTCATCTCATTATCATGTTTCTCTAGACATGTGACCCTTAAATGAAGAACTTCAATAATTGTCTCTATAATATATTATTTATTAATTTATTAATATATTATTATCATTATTATTATTATTATTATTATTATTGTTGCTGCTGTTGCTAGTATTATTATCATCCACAGCACCCGCCAAGAAAAGAAAGTTTCATATTTCACCTCACTCCTAGCCACCCCCCCCCCCCCACCCTCTCCACCCTCACATACATTGCAAGCCCCCATGTGAGCCTCCACGTTCCAATAAAACCATGGTAACAAAAATATTGATGATTACAAAAAAAAATTCTAAACCTCCAATTACAAGTTGAACTGAAGAAGCAGACGACAACTTACTACATCCTCTTTCATCTGTCTCATCCTGGCAGTCGTTTTCACCATCACAAACCCAACTCTCATGAACACACTGAAAATTCAGCTGACACTGAAATTCTGAATGTTTGCACTTGGGAGTAAGGGTAGGACACCCAATCTCATCAGAGTTATCTTGGCAATCGTTATCTCCGTCACATTTCCACGCTTCTTTAATGCATCGCCCAGTGTTTTCGCAGGTAAACTCTGTTGCTTTGCAAGTTACAATTTCTGTTTAGGTTAACAAAAAAAAAAAGAAATTTAACCAAAATACTTCGTTGAGCGCAGTTACATGATGAATGTGCTTTAGCTGCTATGTTTCACATTTTACTATAAATTCAAATTTGCTTAAAAGTTAGAAAGTATAAAGAAAGCTTTCCACAAAGAACGGAATAATTGCACGTCAAAAGCAGGTACAAGCATGGCTTTATTACTTCAAAACATTAAAAACACCCTCATTTAAACAGGAAGTTCAAGATTTGAACAATTTTGGCAATCTTGAACTTCTTGTTTAAATTAGGTGTTTTTAATGTTTTAATTGTTCAAAAGTCCTTATGACAAATGAAGGAAAGTCAACTTGCCACAATTCTCTTCATCTGAGCGATCTCCGCAGTCATCGTCATGGTCACAGACCCACGTTTCAGAAATACACTTGCCATTTCCACATGTGAATTCGGTTGGTTGGCATGTCTTATTACCTGGAGAAATGGTTCCTTTTTGTTTAGAGAGAAGTTCAAGAAAAGAATAAAGCAAACAAAGGAAAAAAATGTTAACGCAAATCAAACACCAGACACAGAGAGAGGTAACACTTTCAGAAAATTTACAGGAGTGACAGTTTAACAGGATTATAGTTTATAAGAATGCGATCAAGTTTACAGTTATGTTATGTCTAAAGGAGACACAAGAAACAGATTTAAGACAACAATATTAAAAGGAGCAAAGTAAATTGCTATTACATGTACATTTGAGAGGAATTTGCTGGATCAATAAAGATTTTGCTAAGGAGGTCATCAGAGTTTTTTATGATAAATAATAATAGTTATTAAAAGACGAAAACAGCCATGCAGGTCAGTTTACCTAGAGCTAAAAGATTGTTTAAGATAGGAAAAACAGAAAAAAAAATTGAACTTGTTCAAAGATGGCTGCAGTTAATAAAAATAATTAATTACTGTAGTAATGCAATTAATTAACGCAATAACTGAATGATAACAAAGTCAAGTTACATGTATCGAGTCATAAGGATGACAAGCCTGGTTCAGGAAATTAAACTAATGCCTGTATCATACTGTTGCAAACACCTTTTTTCTTTGATTATAAAAAATACTTTTTAACAAAGCCAAATTTGGAGCAGTAACCAAAGCATCCACTCTCCTCCCTCATGATCTTTCCTTTGACAATCAATTTTGAGCTCCCAATTTACGACAATAGATTTTGCCCCTCAAAGGTAAACGTCTGACAAAGAATAAAGATGTTGGCATTAGTTACTGTATGAATACAGGATTCAACTTACAAAATCATTTTAGTTTTGTTACTAAAACCAAACAAACCAAAATTACTAGGAAACATTGATGAGGATGGCTTTAAGAATTATTACGAAGACAATGTTACTAAAATGTGGAAACAACTTCTCAGCATTAACAATAACTCTCAAAGGTCAAAATCAATCATTTATATGGTATATCCACACCTTGATAACTAACAAATTTCTTTCTTTCTTTGAACATTCTGTTTAGTCATCAGCAATACCAAAGAGATATAGTTTTCATTAACGACTTAGAGTTACAAAACAGGGAAAAAAGTTCATTAAAAGACAATAAAAATTTTAAGTCCCTTGCAAAATTTATGTTGGTTTTTTAAACAACTGTTTATTCTGATTTTAATCTGGTAATCCTCTTCTCATATGACTGGTGTGAACATTTTTTTTTATCTTACCACAGTCTCTTTCGTCACTACCGTCAATACAATCCTCTTCTCGATCGCATACCCATCGCAAGGTAATACACTGTCCATTTCCGCAGGTGTGTTCATCTTCTGCACAAGTTCTAAGTGCTGTGAAGAGAGGTGGAGAAGAGTTATATAAGAGTAAATCAAGAATTAAGAGAAACAACAACCAACATGTTTACAACAACTAATATTTCGATTAGTTTTAGTTATTTCGAATAGCCAGAGGTACAATGTTCGCAATAACACACCGTACCATGAAGCATCTCATTTCCTAGATGTAAATCATAATTTATGGAAGCTCTAAGATGATAACAAAGAGGATGATGTAAGTCAAGCTGATAATGGTATTGACTTAAGGACGGTGCCTACTAATTAAAGATGTTTTTGCCCCGGTTTGTGATTATGCAGGAAGTGTAGATCTTAACAAGTGTTATTGAAATCCAAAAAGAAAATTGGCGGTAACCACGCATTTTTTAAAGATAATTCATGAATAATATTTGTAAAAAGCTTTAAAATACAAAGAAATGTATGGCGTTCTTTTTCAAATCGAAGCTTAATTATCTCTCAAAACTGCATGGTTACACCCGCAATTTTCTTTTTGGATACCAAGACTACTTACTAAGATATACTTTCTCCGGATAGTTTTAAACCGCGCAAAAATATCCCTGTATTAGTAAGAATCACCAATAGGAAATCAGAGTGTCTCGAGATACCCAGCACATATGCGCAATAACAATGGTAGGCACCATCCTTAAACTGAAACCAAACCCCAGATTTTCGGTGCATGCATGTACCTTAATATTTTCTAACGCAACATTTACGGAATATATTTTTATTTGGTTAAATCCGTGATTTACTAAGAACTTTTAAAAAATATTAATTTTTCCTGATATTTATGCCACATTCCACGCATTGTGTGCTTGTGGTAGTGCAGCAACACAGCGCTGTCTAATTATTAACCGAGTTGCGTTTTGTCTTCCAAGGAGATTCAAGTTATCTTTGCATAAGATGTAGCTCTAATAGTACACAATATTGTTTTGGTACCATATATCATTCCCTGAGAAGACATGTGGTTACTAGTAAATTACTAAACCCCAGAAAGATTGAAGAAAAAAAAAGAGCATCAAGAAACATTGGCTTCGAGGCTGACATGTTGATCATTTTCAAGTTCTCTTACAACTTCTTTTTCCAACAAACCTGTTTATTCTTGTGACTTATACATGAGCTGCTTACAATTTATTGAAACAAATAACGTATTTGCTATTAGAGGAAAAAACCCTTCCCATTTCAATTGCGTGCATGCAACCAAGACACAATCCGTGTCACAAAGCATGTGCAATTAAATAAATTTCAGACAGTTCACATCAAACCCTTTTCCAAAGAACCTTGACCGTAAATGAAGCACAAAAGAGGCAACAAGCTTTCATTCAAATAATTCTTAACTGTTACATTTCCAATTTTTTTTACCTTTGCAGAGCTGAATACAAAATAAATGTAAATCGCCAGACAATTTAGATGCGACTTCAGTAAACACTGTTCCCTTTGATTTCAGCTCGACGTGCGAAAGATTGTTGTTGAAGTCCATTACTCGTCGCTTTCAAGATTCCAGATATATATTTTTCACGGCCTGTCTTGTTTATCCAATTGAGCCTTCCCTTCTTTGAGCTCCATGAGGGTACACTTTGTTTAAAGATGCACTAAAATTCCATTCAGGCTACAGACTTTCGCCGTCATTGTAACTTGATTAAATGTTCTTTTGTGTGCACCAGAGAAATCTACGCATTACCCCAACCCCCTCAAACCTAACAAAATACGCACAGAAGACTCTATGCACAAAGACACCACTAAGCAGGGGAGTGACAGGCAAGACTTTTACCAACACGGAAAATAAAAAAAATAAATTAAAAAAAGAGAAATATTACCCATTTTCCAAATGGGATTGCCATAATGGCAACCCAGTAATAATCCAACCACGAAAAGCATACACGTAAAGACCTGTACTTATTGGCGTCAAAGATTGATCACAATGTCTATCCCACAAGGACAAAATATACCTCACTTTACAGTACACTCTATACTGGTGCAGAATAGAGTTTATATTTCACAGGCAACACATCTCTCATGTATGATATTGACAACCTCAACTTCATTGCTTTACGTTAGCATGTAGCCGTTCATACTTTTTTCTGGCAGACTTTGATGGGTAATGACAGAGAAAGTTGCCTTAAGCCCCATGCAAACAAATGCAACCTTATTGCCCAACAACTTCCAACATTGTTAAATGAAAATGATTTTAAGGTACCAAGATTTCAATCTGTGAGATATGGGAAGCACTCTTTGCAATACCAGAGTCCATATTTGTGGTCCAAATTATCTTGTGCTGATAAATATAGCGATAACTTGAATCTTTTCAACAAAAAAATATGACAAAGAGACTTAGCTAATATGCTTAATGACAGTTTTGAAAATTGTCATTTATGTTTATTTTAATTTTTAATCTCATACACCTTATTCCAAAATGGCTGCCATTTTAGTATTCTTTTGTTTGATTGCAAATTAGCCCTTTTGGCCTCGTTCGAGTTTAAATATTCTTTTGAATTTTACGTTTGAAAGCGTGGTCAAGAGGGTCAATTTTTCAAGGAAACAAAAGAATACTAAAATGGCGGCCATTTTGGAATAAGGTGTATACGATGTAGGTTTTAATTTCATAATTTATTCATAATTTTAAATAATAATATTCGCTATATTTATCAGCACAAGGCTATCAACTTAAGAAATTTTGTGAAAATTGCCATGTATGTTCATTTTGATTTTAATCTTATAAGTTAAAGTTAAAGTTATATAAGTTTTAATAAATTCATAGGCTATTACAGGTAACTTAAGGAAATTTTTAATATGTATATATTTATTAGCTTTATCGTAGTGTCCCCAATCAACCACCAAGCTAAATACTCAAGGCACTTGAATAAAGGTGTTGTTGTTGTTGTTGTTGTTGTTACATGTTGCATCCATTTGAACACCCTGTTGCACGTCGTTGCACGTCGTTGCACGAAGTTTGAAACTGGTCAAAGGTTTAGCCCCATGCAAACAGGCCAACAACTCCAGAGTTAATGTTGTTGTGTCTGTTTGCATGGAGCTTTAAAAATGAAATAATTTTTTACTTACCACAATCTGGGGGTTCATCAGAATGGTCGCCACAGTCATTGTCAAAATCACAGATCCATCTTCGAGGAATGCAACCATCTGTAGTTTTGCACTTGAATTTTGTGGAAGGATCACATGTGGTCTCAGCTTAAAAAGAAAAAAAAAGGAATAAGTCAATGCTGATTGGAGGATGAATAGGGGTGGCAAATGGTACTTCCAAAATCTTGGCACTCGCAAACTTCCCATCAGATCTCGAAATCTTGATATTGATATCTTTGATACTGGACATCCATGTTTTGATGATTTGACACCTGTCATAACAAGGTATCTGCTGACCAGTATCATGTGACCATATCGCGGGCTCAAGCTTAGAGCTCAACTGGGTCAGCTGTTTTTTAGAAGTTGACTGCTGACCAGGTAAAGGTTTTTGATTGGCTTGCAGGCTCAACTCAGGTTAACTCAC
Source organism: Montipora foliosa (assembly GCF_036669935.1). Lineage (NCBI taxonomy): Eukaryota > Metazoa > Cnidaria > Anthozoa > Scleractinia > Acroporidae > Montipora > Montipora foliosa. The sequence goes on from NC_090878.1 coordinate 29,864,459, forward strand.
CTAAACATAAAGGAGGATTCATTTTTTGCGCACTTTCTGTGGCTTGACGCAGCTACACAGGCATACTACGTTAACTATAGTTCTTACACAGTCAACACTTTTCGTGTTCAGGTGGAAAACAGTTTGGAAAATGTTTTCTTTCAGTACGTTTTGCTGGTTTCAATCCAGTTTGACATTTCAAGTCAGCATCGGAGGGATATAAACTTAATGGCGTTTCTAAAACGAGGGTAAGGTGTAAGAGCAAGGGTCATGGTAAGGGTAAGGATATGATACAAAAAGTATCCTAAACATGCATAAAAGCTAACCTTAGGCCTAATTAGGCCTAAACAAAAGTTTAAGGTTAGCTTTGATTGATTTTTAGGATACTTTCTGTATTCGTATCCTTACCCTTACCCTCACCCTTGGTCTTACCCTTACCCTCGTTTTAGAAACGCCGTAAACTTAAAGCTGAGTGTTTATTTTTAATTTGCTTAGAGCTGCTTTTTTCTCTGTATTGCAATTTTTGACATATCTTTAGAGGCTCTATGACTAGAACAGAAACGAAAGGAGAGCGAAAGAGAACGACAACAACAAAACAGAATACCAGTTATAGCTCATACTTAGTGGAAGAAGTTACTCCACAAATTCTTTCCTTGGGCACTAAACCATTTGCTTTTTTCAAAAAGTGGTTTAATTGGTTTTTCCACAGTTTTGCTTAAAACAAAAAAAAACCTAAGACCCCTTCAAAAAAAATATATCTACGAACGGAGAGAAGCCAAACAACATCGCTGTTGCTTGAAGTTGCCAATGAATCATTTCAAGCGAATTATCGCAACTTACGCACATGTCCCGACAAATTAAAGAGTAGATGTGCACTGGCATATTTACAGGCACAACAAAAATTAACTACTGTAAACACCGGGGTATAAGCCAAACTCCCAGATAAGCCACATCCCGAGTTTAGCAACTTAGATTTTGGAAAAAAAAAAACTTGAAAGAAATTAAAATAAATCAAAAGTGATCAAGTTCTCGACTGAAGAGGAGACAAGAAACATTAACATTTGGGTTGGATGGATTGTGGGGAGTGCGGAGTATGGAAATCGCGTAGTATGGAAAGTGTAGAGTGTGGAGTGTTATTTGAGGGTCAGTGGATTATACTGGAAGTCCATAATCATAATATATAAATCATAAGATATAGTATTATAATACTATAGTATTCAAGGAACGCTAACTGAATGGTTACAATATAGTGCTACTAATGTCACAGTGTTAATAAATGGCTAACTGGAACTTACATTGTAGAGGCATTCTAGCAGGAATGCTAAGCAAGTGTTCTATAACAAAAAAAACACTTCCTTTCCTCTCAAAAGCTGAATCATTAATCACTAACTGCCTGATCATCTTCATCAAATATAATAACGACCAGGGCCTGGTTTTTCAATTGCCAATTAACGTTAATCCCAGATTTAAACTTTACCAAGGAGCTTATTTCTCTACTAGGGGTGGCGAATGGTACCTCGAAAAACGTGGGTCTCGGAAAATTTTAGCAGGATCTCGAAATCACGAAAGCGTTTTTGATAAGTTTTTGCATAGTTTGTTTTTGCCCTTTTTGAATCACCGACTCGAGACTTTTACATGTTTACCCAAAATTTTACATGTAGTTTTAGAGGGTCATGAGTCTTCGCCCTCCTCTCTAGACCCACAACAATCGATAGGCCGAATGTCTTGCAAATCGGTATATAGGGTACATGTATTTTTAAGGACGTTTCAGTTCCAGTGCCTGATACATTTACCATGGTGCCTTGCCTAATACCTCATCTGAGCTTCATCTTTCGCGTGATCATGATTGTATTGTGTTGCAGTGGGTTAAGGAAAATTGATTAATTTTGTGCTAGTGACGCCGTATTAGAAGTAGAAATGTGGTAGGTAATGAGCTTCAAGGTTCAAAAACAAGTCTCTTAGCATCAGGAAGCTGTCCTCACTCTCACATGGCAGTGGCCACTGACGAAAGAATACTGCATATTTGATATCAGGAATTTTGAGCAGAACTAATACATGATGACCCCTGGCAATGCAAATCCCATTCGTACCAAGGACTCTTTCATCTCCCATTTCCAGTAACAAAATCTCCATTCCCAGAAACAAAACTCCAATTCCCAGTGATCAAATCCCTTTTCCAACCGAAAGAATCAGTTCAATCCCATCTCCCATCTGACCCCTTTATGACCCTCTAGTTATGTTTTGTAGTGACTGGGTAATATGCCAGTGCACAGCTGCTCTTTCCTCGGGACATGTGTATGAGCTCCGATAATTCGCCTGAAATGACTCGCTGGCAACTTCAAACGACAGTGATGTTGTGTTAGGCTATTCTCCGTTCATCATTTTATATTCTTGTGGGGGGTCTTCGTTTTCCGCATACCGGTCTGGGTGTGTGGAAAACTAAGACCCTGCAGTAATCTGCCTGACATGTCGGTCACTTCAAACAACAGCGATGTTGTGTTTGCTACAGTATTCTCCAGCAGTCATTTTATATTCTTGTGGGGATCTTCGTTTTGGGTCTTCGTTTTCCGCATACCGGTCTGGGTGTGTGGAAAACGAAGACCCTAAACAACAGATAGCCTATCCACTGTTTTAAATAACATGAATGATGTGTTGTTTTGTTATTTGCTGTTTGGTGTTATTTTTTGGGGGGGTCTTCGTTTTCCACACACCCAACGATTTACTCATCAATGCATGCGCGGAAGAAAGGATTGAAACAGGAGACTTTTGGTTATAACAACGAAAACAAAGTTAACCCTTTCAGCCCTGATAGTGCCAAATGGCACTTATAGATTTTACTCTGTCTAACGCCAGACGATTTTACTCGTCAGTGGGGAACCCCTCGGGGCTTAAAGGGTTAAAAGATAAATACAAATATTTTTTAACAGACAAAGAACAAGATCAAAGTGTTTCTGGTATCTGATAAAATGAACTTTGAGACAGCAGTCTGTGTACAGAATATAACTTGTTTATTCTGTCAGACTTAAGAACGTCAGAAATATGTAATATTTTGAATGAGATGATCGAGTGTTGACAACATTCAAGGATGCCTGCATAGTTAAATCTGTACAATGAACAATGAAATAAAGAGTGAAAGCAATCCTGTTAACAACACAAACAATCATTGAAAAACAACCCTTGAATTGATTCATCTGCACAGTCTGCAATGTGCACGTCTGAACGTAAAGAATCCAACATCAGCGAACAATATTGGTGCAGAGCAAAACTCGGCTACAAGAAAGTAAACAAAGACTGTTTCTCACGCTGACAACATTAAGATGTCACGAATTTGACATGTATTTTCTTTTAGTCCCCACACGAAAGATTTAGATACAAGCCAAGGTGAAACGATTGCCAGTTACCACAACGACTAATCTTCGGCGAAAACATGCGCCAGTTTCTTGATAACTTGAAGACAAAATGTCTCGCCAAATAAAAACTCTCTCCGGTTTGAGAAAAACAAGAGACTGCCAAAAATGCTACTTGGTACGAAAAACAATGGTCCCATTGGGAAAAGATGGAGTAAACAAACCATTCATAGATTTACCGATGTTTTTTTAGTCAAGGAGCCAATGGAAATGTTTTCCGGTTTGGCTTGTATCGTATGCAAATTACTGAGGGTCTTCGAATGAACGAAAACAAGCAATTACCAGTTCGTTAAAATAAGGGAAAATGCTTAGTTTAATCACGGAAAATTTAAATCGGCTGAAACTGGTCGGAAATCTATGCAGCGCAATCCAAGAACTCTTGGTGGAAATCTGAATTACTTACGACTCACGTTACAACCAGCAAAATCTGATAAACGGAGACAGACAAAAACACGCCGTACCTAACCAGCAGCGCGTACTGCTGTTTTACACACACAACTTAACAAAGACACAAAAATAATTATTTTTTTCTATCCCCAAATATCGTTTAGCAGTGTTATTAATAACAGAGAAACCTTTCCACTTTTCACGAATGAGCCTCGAGCGATTTCCATTCATCGAGAACGTGCGAAGCTAACAGGACACGATGTTCACAAACAAACAGCGACATGTCTATAATCAGTCGTTATAATCTCACGTGTTTGAAGTCGATCACTCTAATTTATAGCGTAACAGGCGCAAAATCTTTTAATTTAACATGTCTAGAAAAAGGTAATTAAAAGCAAACGGTAAAACGTAGATCTGACACTATCAACAAGCGAACAATTCAACGACATGTTTGGTCACAAAATGAACAGAGTGCCAAGGAATCTTCCATAAACAAATCGTTGTTATCAAAGAATGAAATACTTACGACAATCTAGTTCGTCGGAATGATCATCACAATCGAAGTCACCGTCACATCTCCAATGGTCCGGTATACATCTCTGATCTTTACAGAGAAAATAGTTTTCGCCGCACTTAAACTCTGCAACGAAACATTGACAAATCTGCTTCAACACGATTCAATAGCGAACAATCAATAGATTTCGAAAATAATTCGGTGCTTTTAAACGAAAGGATACCAAAGGAACTCTTCACTAAAAGGCCTTGAATTTTCGATACTCTGAGAAAGCAGAGTTTCAGAAGTCCCCTGAATTTCAATCAAACACATTCAGTCTGGAAGAATTTGTCTGAAGTCAGAAAATGGCTGAGTGCATTGTTGATAGTTATCATAAACTCTCTCTTTCTAAACATCTGAGACAAAATCGTGAATTAAAGTCAGTAAAATGGCAAGGATATCATTGTTCAGAGGAGAGACAAGGCCATGATCGAAACTACTTTAACTACGTATTACGACAATTACGACGCAAAAGTCTAACTACGCAGGCTAAATATAGTTGCTTCGATCGACTTACCTCCACTTTGATAACAATGCGATGCGGAAAAAAGCCATAGTAAAATAAAAATTACTGTCTCCCTGAGTCTTTCCATACCCCAAGACTCTCTCAAGACAAACCGGTTCTGCAATGGTAAGGAAGATCACATTCAGCAACTATTTTAATCGAAAATCGCTGTTATTGTTGTTGTAGTTATGTTACTGGTTTGGGAGCGCGGGAAATTTGCCAGAGTTGAAGACGTATAAATCCCAAATTTGGAAACGCGAATCACGTGAGAGGTGATTAACCAATAGAAGCACTTGCATTTTGACAGTTGTTGTCGTTGGCAATTACCGGAGTGTTTTCGTTAAATCGTCGGAAAACCGAACGGTTATCCCACAGTGCGAGAATAAAACACCTCGGTTTTTCATCCGTCGTTCGTAATCGTGTCAGAGCGTTATTATTTTGAAAAAATATCAAATATTTAAAAAAGAAATTCACTAATGCGATAAACGTATCAAAGGAAACTAATCATTCAAGGAAAAGATGGTATGGTTATCTAAAATTGTGAAATAGAGGAACAGATTGAACGTAGGAGGAATACAACGAAAATAAATCGCATGTGACCAATGTCGCAAAAAAATAACCTAAGCAATAATTCATGATGGTGACGTTATTTTTGTTAGTCACATAGAACCAATCGGGAACATCTTTTGTATCAAAAACTCGCAAACTCCAACTGTCTTTTCTGATAAATAAACGCCCCCAAAAATGAAGGGCCAAGAAATTATAAATTTAAATTTTTACAAACGTGTTGCAATGAAAAAAAAGTTAATTGATTAATACCACAAACCCATAAGGGTTGAAACGTGTAACGCGCGTTCACAGCTTCCGAAGATTCAGTGCGAACTGATTGGTTGAATGTTTCAGTGCTAAGTACCATATTTAAAAACCCCTCGCTCTTGTTGTTCCAAATATGGTACCTAGCAAATTGAATATTCAGAAGCTTGTTTCCCAGCACACAAGGGGCCGTTACACGTTTCAACCCTTATGGGTTTCTGTTAATACAGTAACAATGAAAAATAAACAAAAACAGCAGCTCCGAAAATGCGTTGCTTTAGAAAATGAAAAATGATAATCAGTTTAAATTGGAAGTCAGTAAAAAAAATGGTAATTGTGTTGCTGAAAAATAGCGATACCTACGGGTACCTGTTCTTCGTTTGACGCGGGAAAGCATTGTTTGGTAAAAAGGTTTTTGGTCGCAGAGTAATAAACTACAATTAATTATTTTAGATCGTCAATATCGCATATTTAATCACAAGTTACTTCTTTCTAATCTTTTATTATTATTATTATTATTATTATTATTATTATTATTATTATTATTATTATTATTATTATTATTATTATTATTTTCGTTTTAATTAATGCAATTTTTTGTTAACAAAAACAACAGGCGGGTTCACACGATGGACATAAGAAGGCTTTAAGTATGCCCGAGTTCTACTTTGAGTGTGAATGGGGTTTATTTTAGTTTAAGTACCTTTCTTTGAAACCTTAGAAACGATTTATATATTTCCATCAAATGGTAAGAGTAAATCGTTTCAGTAGTTTATATACAGCTAACAAAACTTAACCACATTTCAAGTTACGTTTATTAGCGCAGTGAAAGTCGTCTAAATATGGCTTGATTCAGTTTTCCAATATAATGATATTTTGGACTAGTTGACTGAGATTTCCGTATGAAGCGAATGTCACCAAGACCAATATTCATATACCTGAAGATCCCGCTTGAAGTCCTCCTTGGTAAAATGACAGACCCGAACAGACAATACAGCAGTCAGGTTTTCACGTTTGAGGAATCCATCCACGTTTTATTTTCGCCGGCCAACTTTTCTTTAAATTCTAATTTACCGGTGTAGGCTTCGGTTTTTTATTTTATTGTACGTGTTCTCAAGTCTAGACATGTGTCTACTTTCATCCCCCTCGAAAGCGTACACCCCAACAGCGGTAATTCTTGATGTGAAAAGCCTTGCTATGTGTATTGAGCAACATCTGAAAGTTTCGTCGGCTTATTTTAAATTCAAGGCTTCCCCGAGTGAAAGAAAACAGATACGTGTGCTGAAGCATCGAAGACGGCTTTCGCTGAAGGAAGAGAGTGAAAAAGGTACGCTTGTCGAATATTTCTTTGTCACATGTTCAAGGTTTTTGTCTTGTTTACATTTGCTCTGGCTGATTTTTGCTGTCTAGTTTGATTGACAAGAAAATCTAAGTATTAAGTGGCTTGAGTTTCTGTCCACTTATGGCCTACATGGGCCTATACTACCTATTGAACCACAAGACCGTTTACCATAGTTCATCTTACATTTGAATTTCTCGAAGCAGAAAGGTCACACAACATTGAGAAAGAGATCGGGGATCGAAGAACTTGGTAAGGTCGAACACGTTTGTTGACTATTGCTACGTCTAACACGTCATATCCAAGATGGCGCTCTCCACGTCACGAAAGAGGCATTTCCATATCTCAAAGTAACCTTGGACGTGAGGTGCCTGGGAATGGAATTAAATCACTGGAATCGCAATGCTAACAGTTAAGCCTAACTATTGTTTTAAGCCTAATTAGGCCTAAGGTTAGCATTTCTAAGGGGTTTGGGCTTTTTCAACAGTTACATTATAACTTCAGTCTGCATTTTACACTGACCGATTCCAGTGATTTAATTTCATTCCCAGGCACCTCACGTCCACTTCAAAGTGCTCTTGTCACATTTTAACAGGGAACTGGACAAAACGGCAATTATATTTTCGAATTCCTGGGGAAAAGTTTTCGTAATTTAAAGAAACTTTTTTCTAGACCATACTTTCCCTTTAAAGATTGCCCTGAATGCGCGCTCTTGAATTCTCTCCATTTTCCTCTCATCGGATGATTTGCAAAAGTGCCATACGATATATCACAATATATTAGGTGGGGCAAAATATTGGATTTGTACAGCTGTAACTTTGCGGATTATGGAATTAGATTACGAAGTCTCAATAACACCTCAACCTTACAACTCGTTTACTTGCAAATATCATTGATGTGTTCACCAATGATGTCAGTTTCAGGGACAATCAGATGATTTGACTTCATGTCCATCGAATTCCCGCCACAGTCAAAGCATGAAACTTGAGTTTCTGTTCCCTAATATTTATACTTAACACGCCCAAAAGTTCTACGTTTCCCTGCGACCCCATGTGCTGTTAAAAGGAATGTGCAAATTTAGTTTCCCCAAAACAATGTACATTTGGAAAGCCGATAAACTGAATACGAAACGAATGAGCGATTTTATTTTTTAGTTGTCTTCGTACTGTATCACTGACTATCCAAAAATAACATCACAAAATGTGTTTATCAATCATATCTGCCTCTAATCGCGTGAAGAATAAAAAACATTTCAAAGCAGGAAGGACAAACATTTTCATGCAACGGTCACACAATATCACAATACAAGCTACAAGTTTTCATTCTCGACTCGACCTCATGCAGAGCTCTTCTCAACTTTTCCGCCGCGTGTCTGAGAACGAAAAGAACCCTGCGCAGCAGAAAATCCGAGGCTCTGGTGACGGATGGTGTTTCAGGAGGAAAGAGTAACCTGCGCATGAGGACAGGGAGAGCACAATGGAGAAGTGGGAGCTTTAATTTAATGTAAGGCTAACAGCTTCAAATTCAGGTTTAAGCGAATCGTTTTGTTCGCTAGATTTGCCCTCTTTCTGTACCTCTGTACTACAGTAAACTAACTTGTGTCTCTTAAATCAAAGTAGGTTTAGTCTGTGGTGGTTCTTACATTTCCAAACCTTCTTGTTCTGTATCGTGCTTAAGCTGTGAAACTGGAAATGCTTTGCTCTTTCAGCAGAGGCAAAACAAAATAGCTTCCACGCTGTGTAATACCAAAGCTATCATTTCTCTAAAATTTATATTCCATGAAAGAAGAGCCTTAAAAAGGAGGCAGTACAAACGTAACAGAAAACTATTACATCTGAAAAGCTGTGTCCGCGTCTCCACTATGGAAATTACCTGATATAGTTGTCAGGAGTTGTCCAAAGTAATTCAGTGGTGTCCAACTCGGGGGGTACTCACATGAGACCAGGACGACCTCAGGTGGTACGAGTGTTCGTATTGGCCTCCATACATTTCTTTTTCTGCGTTTACATGAAACCGGCCTGACAATGAATTAAGACCTGTCCGACTTCGTCTCGGTTGCACGACCGAGACGAGAAACTCTCGTACCAGTCTCACGTAAGTGACAGCAAATCTCAGACCGGACCAGACCGGGGCCAGAAGTTTCAAGACTGTATGCTCTTGGGTCAGCGATATATTTATTTGGTACAAGATATCAATTTGTCCCGATACCAGGCACCAAGCATTTCGTCCCGGTTTCATGTAAACCGGCGGCAAAAAAATTCGTACCGGTACAAGTTCATACCGGTCCGAGTTCGTCTCGGTCTCATGTAAATATTCCCTAGTTTCACATGACTGCGAAACAAGCCGCATTAGATAACGTCAGAAACCCATAAGGAATGAAACGTGTAAAGCGCGTTCACAGCTTCCGAATATTCGGTGCGAACTGATTGGTTGAATGTTTCAGTGCTAAGTACCATATTTGGAAACCCCTAGCTCTTGTTGTTCCAAATATGGTACTTAGCAAATTGAATATTCAGAAGCTTGTTTCCCAGCACACAAGGGGCCGTTACACGTTTCAACCCTTATGGGTTTCTGATAACGTCTAATGGGCACCGATTAATATTTGCAAACCGAAGTTACCAATAATCATTAGCGTGGATTCAGAATAGGTTCAGAAAACATGCTACAATCATTTGGAAATGTTCCATTCAAAGTTTTACTAAAACAAGATATAAAAAAAACGACGAACTGAGTTCAATCGGTTTTGGTTAAATATTGAAAATTCAACTTCAAGAAGCTTATAAGAATGTTTCCATTGATATTTGTGGTGGTAAAGAATCATGATTAAAAAGAAACACGACAAAGCGGCGTAATCGTCATCAAACTAGGTCAGTCCAGAGAATTTTAGCAAAACCAAGATATTCTGTTTGGTTTTGGCCGTCAAAGGCTTAAATGAGACCTTAGCAACCTATGCTTTACTACAGTTAGCGCCTGTGGCACATATCTGAAACTGTAAAGAAATCAAATCAATTCAACTCAGATCAAATCTTACAGTTGTGTAGGTTGGTTTTTTTGAGCAGAGGGCATCAAACTTAACCCACCCGTAATACATTTATTTAGTCGTATCGATTTCATTTTCATTAAAAATGCAAATCTTTTTAGCATTGTCCTACCATTGGCTAGACATTGGTTACTTTCAGACCCAGCAGAGTTTTTTTCAAATATTTAAACAAGCCTCGGCAGTGGGATTCAGCAGCAATTAGGTAAATAAAAATACGCTCACAGAAGACCGGATCCTAGGTAATTGATGTTCTCAACCTAATCATATACACTCTCGTTTTATATGAGAGCGTCTAGTTTTGGGGCTGAGGGTGATTTCAGCCTGAAAACGTTCTTAACATGTTCTTAAAGTTGTTTGATAATACTAAGTACGACTAAAGCTGTCAGGTAACAAGGGCATCCACCGAGCAAATTAAGGAAAAAGCTTTAAGACTCTTTGTCATGTATACAGACTGTCCAAAGAGATGTTTTTATCACCTAGAAAAAATTTAATCTGTTCGGGTATCTTAGCTGCGGAAAATTGCAGTGTCCGAAAATTTTAGGGAATGATATCTTCAAGTCAAAAATTGCTAGCTGAACGTTACCTTCTAAGAACTTCCAACTGAACCATTTGCTCATCCGAAACTGCTAGCTATGTGACAGATTTAAGTGCGAAAATTTGCAAAAATATCCCTTCCGAAAACATAAGGGAATACTCTTCCTTGGTTGCGAATCTTGATGTGATGATGATGTTTTAGTAAAGAAACCTGTAAGTGTTTGGCAACGTAGAACCGAAATTCTTAGAGCAGTTTGACTCTTCCGAACACATATTTCTATTTCGAAGCTTAAGATTATCGTTGGATACCCCTGAGGCAGCTGTTCTTCAGTGTACATGTATCATGCATTAATTAAGAGAGCCACGTTGTTAACGTCTGAAATTTGAGTTAATTGTCCTGTTTGCCTACAGCTTTACATTTCTTTTATTTATTTACACTAATTGCAAAAAACGGAAAAACTGACTCACTTTGAAAGCTTTTATAAATAAGAGTGTAGTGCAAATCATTTAATTAATTTGAAGACATAACAATTAAATTGTATTAGACGAGAATAACTCAGCTATGGAGCTTACAGTCTTACAGCCAAACTCCAAATCAATGAGCCGATCTGGAGGAAGTCTTGAATATTTCTGTAGTTGTACAACTTGGAATGAAATGAACAAATGAGCAAAAAATTGGAAAAAAAATGATTCTATTTTCCATACTTTGGCAGAAAATTCATCTTTGTAACGCAATCAGCTCATTGGCTTCAACAGAAGAACCTTATGCCAGTGAATTTGTAAAGAAGCGATTGCGTGCAGAGTTTTGCGTGACAAATAGGGTATGTGAAGATATGTAGATTACAAATATTCGGTGTTAGCTTCTTCAACATTTTTGGTGCCAGGCAGAAAATTCTTGCTGCCATAACTAAGCCATTACAAAAAATCGACAAGGATATAGTAAAAGCGGCCTAGGCTCAAGTTCGAGCTGCGTTTTACACGGCGACTTAATACAGTCACTTAACGATGTCGTGAGAATCTGTAACTTTGTAATGTTGCAATATTTGCACAACTTTAAACAGACACGCTTTTGTCGTATCGAAAAAAAAAGGCTCATAACTGAAACTGTAAGAAATTCAAGTCATTAACAACACGTGGACAAACAGAGCGAATAATCAGTTGTACAGAATGTCTCTCGGGATGCGACAAACAAGTCCAACTTACCTACCTATCCGGTCCGTTTCCTTTTAAGTAACGCCGACTCAGTGATAAACGTCAATCTCACGATTTCAAAACGATCTAAAGACAATTTCACTTCCCTGAAGAGGACGCTATCCTTCACATTTTAGCCTTACATGACTTTGGCAAATAACAAAGGAAGAAAATAAACGCTCCTAAATTTGATTGCGTCATTTTATGAGGCAGCTAAAATATGAATGATATCAATGACCTAAAAGTGGTTTCCTTCAGGGCTGGAATATTTCCAATTCCACGGATAAAAGGGCTAGAGACTATGTTTAACCTGTTCAGAGCTTAAATAGCTCAATAAGCAAGGCTGGGGAAAAAAATTCTGTACAATTAAGGAAAGATCGTACCTGTGTCGAGGAGAAAATACAATCTGTGTGTTCTTGGACGAGATCTAACGTGAAGGGCTCTAGTCAAAGCTAAGTCACGTGCTCGTTAAAAATAATCGCTATAAAAAGGAAGTTTGCCAACGCTGTCAAGATTGTAAAAATCAGCTTCGAGAAAACGATGAAGTCATAGCCTTGATTAGTAATTTCGACAAGACAGTGTTCACACTGTTCAATTCGGCTTGAAGTTAGTGAAGCGTCCTACAAGACAATTAACTGACAAGATCCTCTGCAATTACATGATTTCCGACGCCTCGCGACCAGTATACGAAAGGGTATCGTAGAAAGGAAATAGCATCCCTAGGTCAAGATATTGATAAGGATTTGAGCGAAGACATCACTCTTAACCGCTGCCTTCTATCTTACATTATCATTGATTGATGGAAGGAAGTGATAACAACATGAGCCGGTGAAGACCCATGCTTGGCCTACTGACTTCTCGCAATTTCAACTTTTGTCGAAATTGGGCCTTTGGTGCATGTCAGCTGAACCTATCACTGACTGACAAGAACGAAAATATTCTGGCGAAGTAAGACTAAAACAACACTATAGTTAAATTAAAACCTTTGACTCACGCGTTTGAAATCCTTGTAAAAGGCCTCTGAAACTCGACTGGAGAAAATCCACGTCCCAAACGTGTGTTTGGATCAATTCGTCTTCGGGTTACGGCGCATCTCGTTTCTGCTAATTCATGAAAAATTTCAGAGAATTTGTGGCAACCTTGCAATTAGAATCCACACAAGACCATCGAACCATGTGGTCGAACTAAAATATGCAAGATGCTTGATTTGGTTAACAATAGCGGCTCATTTTAAAGTTCTTAAGATCTTCTCACGTCCGTCGCTGCATGTATTAATCACAAATTGATCTGTTGTTCCTTGACGTTTCAAAAATTGAGAACAGGCTGTGTTAAGTTCAAATCGTTAAAACGCCTGTTAAATACTTCAAATACTTGCAAAATTATCGAACAAATGTTGAATTTTTTTTTTTCGACGAGACGAATAAGTTCAGATCAGCTGTGTGGTGGATTTTTGTCTTGTTCTGTGCCCTTCCATAAAAAGATGGTTCACTTCCTCTTATTTTAATTTCCAAAGCGTAACCAGATTTTAGACTGTTAGCAGGTTTTTTCTTTGGAGTCGGAAATTTTATGAAAGGCTCAAAGCTTGACGCTTTCCTAACTAAACCAGTACTTAAGAGGTGCGAAACGTTCAGAAGTAAAAACGAAAAGAAAAAATCAAGATGGCAATGGACTTTTGTTCGATATTGTCTTTCAGCCTATTAAAAGTTTTTTACGGCAGCTTTTAAATCATTGGTCTATTTGAAAATCAGCTTGTGTCTTTATTGGATACAGGCTTTATACATATCTTTCTTTTTTTCGAGTATGCCTGTGTCTTCAGCTGAAAGTGGATCATACCTTTGAATTCATTTCATTAACCTGCTTAGTTCAAGGACTGCAAGGAAAGTGTCGTAATCGGAACGTATGGCATATGATTTTTTTCCAGAAGTGTGGCAGACGACTTCCATGACAAGCTTTTCTTGATGAAAGTCTTCCATTTGTTTTCGCTGCGTGCAACGTTAGAAACTCATATCAAACATACGTAACAATGCTTTGTTATTTACCTCCGTTGCAGAGCATCCGTTATTATTCCGAAGGAAATCAGTTCTGTCAATTAACAAACTCCCGATCCAATTTAGATATTAAGATCGCCAAGTTGAGAGAAAGCCAAGATGGTTTGCTTTCCGGTGTATATGTGAAACTTTGCACGCTTCAAAATCGATAAAATGGTCTTGCATTAAAACTAGTTTGTAGCATTATCGTTAAGTATTTAATCAGTGGGCGTCGTAGAGGCGTAAAACCGTCCAGAGGTCACTGATTGGATGAGAGAGAAGGCTTTGTCAGCTCAGCTGCCATCGAAATACCTTTCAAACTGAGGTTTTGCCATGGCATTCGTTCTTAGAAGGGGTTCTTAAAACAGGCGCCAATCTGTCGGAGAAATATGGAAATTTAAATTCTGTGTTGTCAAGGGTCAGTGTGTCTCATTGTCACAAGAAAAGGAAATACGCTTTTAATAACCTATCTTTATCTGATGGCAAGAAAAGAATGCTTGTTAACTAAATCCTCAGTTCATTTGAATTAAACTAGCACTGAATAACCAAGGATTACTGAGGTGCATTTCATTCCTTTTTTGCCATCGACGAGGGATCTGAAAGTAGTTGTATATTTTGGGGAGAATCGTTTGTACTCTTTTCTAGTACTTTTTTTATTCAGTAATAAAGTTATCACACTATGAGTATTTTGGCTGTTGCATTGTTCAGTGATAATAATTGTAATAAAAACAGTATGACTCAGTTTTATAGAATATCAGTAATTATTAAATTTTCAACGTCGGTTAATGCATTTCTCGTGCTCTGATTGGTTCACTCAATCTCGGCTATCAGCTCATATACCTTAGTTTGACCTTTTATGGCAATTGATTGCGCTAAGCGTTACTAAGCTGAATTTTTTTTCGCCAGAAAGCGAAATTTCTCTCTGAATAAAGCAAAAACAAAACATTTTTGTGGAAAGTTTGGATCGATTCCGACGTTTAGAAGTACGTGAAAAGGTAAGTAATGTTTTTTGTGATTAGCCTGAGTCTTTCTGACCACCAGGTATTACACAACATCGCATTCCATTTCGCTCGGATTTTCTCGCTCAACAGAGATGTTTCCCATTGGCTCAAGGTGACCGCTGCTGTCCCAAGGGAACTAAATTGGGACCAATCCTGTTCCTTACAATGGTCAACCATCTCAAATTAAAATCTCCATTTTCATACTGGAAGTACGTCGACGATTTTACAATCTTTGAGGCCATTCCGGTCAAAGGAGATTCTAAAACCCAAACAGCACTTGATCAGGTTAACCACTGGGCATCTTACAACGATATGAAATTAAATCCCAAAAAGTGCAAAGAGCTGGTCATCTCCTTTGCCCGTAGTGACTTATGTACTGCTGACCTAACCATCCATCGTGTAGACCTTGAAAGAGTCCAGTCACATAAGGTATTAGGTCTTACACTCCAAAACAACTTGAAGTGGAATACCCATGTGGATGAGATGATAGTTAAAAGCTCCAGTTGTCTACATATTCTTCGAGTTATAAAACAAGCCAATGTGCCCTCAACCCATCTACTAAGCCTGTATAGTACGTTGATTCGATCAACTCTTGAATGTTGCTGTCCTGTTTGGGGAACATCATTACCAGCATATTTGTCAGAGAAACTCGAATCATTACAGAAACGTGCTCTCAGAATAATATTTCCTGAACACTCCTACTGCAAGACCATCCAAGTATCTGGATACCCTCGTTTGGACGAGAGACGTGATATCATCTGTATAAAGACCTTAAAGAAGATTCGTATGCCCGGCTCGCGCCTTAACAAACATCCTTGTTCCTCCGTCAAGGGTTAGCGCGCACGGCCATTTGTTACATAAGTCTAATAACTCTTCCCGACTTGCCTACGAAGATCGAAAGAGACTATGCTCGCAGGGTACTTCAAATAAATACTATTGATACAAAATCGAGCGAATTCAAATACAAAGTTTTGAATAGAATTCTACCATTTAATGATTTTCTCTTTAAGATTGGGAAAAGTGAGTATCCTCTCTTTACTTTTTACCATACAACAGAGGAGAAGATGCCTCATTTGTTTTTTGAGTGCTTTTTGGTACAACATTTATGGTTTTCAATACAATCTGTTTTCGGAAAATACATTTTCCGAGGCTGATGTCATTCTTGGTATCACTCGACCACTTAATCAAACACTCGCTTCTATATAATCACTTCATAGAGCGGTTTTCAATTTTAGTGTCGAAAGTAATTAGCGAATTACTTTGGTTTATGATTACTTCACTCAGTGATACTCAGTGATTGGTTCAAAGTTCTCGCGCCACTTTCTCAACCGATCAGAAGTGAAACCAAAACCAATCGTGGCTCGCGCGTTCACATTTTCCCGCGTTTTGTGTCGGCTACGTGTAATTACTTCGAGTTTTGATTGGCTTACTGGATTGTCTCCGTCCTTTTTGATTGGCCAAAGTAATTACTTTGGTTTTGGTTTTACGACACTCGATTGAAACTTGCTCTATTGCTCTCGAAACAATACATTTACAGCTGTAAGCTCAAAAACGTTTTACCAACACGTGCAATATAATTGGTAAAAGTGAAGGCATTTTATGAAATGGAGCGTCGGATAGCTAAAGAGAGAAACAAGCTCTCTTTCCATTATAAAAAATGGGCTAAGTTAAGCTCCTTACACAGGAACATCATCTCGATATCCCATAATTTCGCTTATTCTATCTTACCTTTCTAAGTTTATGACATAAGTACCCGATTATTCAGTACCTTGTGAGGTCATACAGTGACTTGCAATTTTGAAGAAGCTATTAAAACTACAAAATGTAAATAAATAGAAAATCTATGTGATAAAATATATACAAACATTTACTTTAAGTTTACTCTAGGTATACTCTAGGTTTCCCAACCCTAAATGCTATAATCTATATTACTTACTAGGCATCACTGGGAAAAAATTTGACTTAAGTCTTTCAGTTCTACATTTGAATAACGAATAGTTATTACACTTACGTAACAAATGGCCGTGCGCGCTAACCCTTGACGGAGGAACAAGGATGTTTGTTAAGGTAATTCCCTTGACATTGTTCTTCTATCAAACTTTTTTTGGAAACTTGGCATAATTACCTTTCATGATATGAACATTTAAAAAATGCAATTAAAAAATGGGGTCACCGTGCTTGTTTACGCGTCAGCAGGCTCGTAAAATGGGGCACGGTATTTTTACTGTTTTCGCGTTAAAAATTCGAATCACCTTCATATAGAATTAAGTCTTGGTTACTTCAAAGACACAAAATTTTATTTTGAAAATAAAGCTTCTTTTATTTACATAAGCAGTAATGCTTCATTTACGCCGACTTTGATTCCCTGGTTGAGGGAATAGTGCACTTTTTGGGACAGTTCCGTGGTTAGCTTAAAGTCCTCGCCTTGGGTAAAATACACCCAGTACGGAACTGTTTTCCAAAAAAAATTCATGTTCTACTATCAAACTTTTTTTCTTCTTCAAATATGTTCTTTATTAGACTGTTCTTAGCAAATACCTGAAAAAAAAAATCCGGGGTCACCGTGCTCGCTTGAGAGAAAAGGAGCATTTATTTCGCTATCGGGTTTAGTTTGAGAGAAATCTCTTACGTTTTGTATGCGCACGTGCTCATGTGCGCGCGCTAATGACGTGAAAATCGTGCGTAGTAGGGATGCGCAATGCAATACTAAGGAATAACCTTAAGGCGCGAGCCGGGCATACAAATCTTCTTTAAGGTCTTTATACACATGATATCACGTCTCTAGTCCAAACGAGGGTATCCAGATACTTGGATGGTCTTGCAGTAGGAGTGTTCAGGAAATATTATTCTGAGAGCACGTTTCTGTAATGATTCGAGTTTCTCTGACAAATATGCTGGTAATGATGTTCCCCAAACAGGACAGCAACATTCAAGAGTTGATCGAATCAACGTACTATACAGGCTTAGTAGATGGGTTGCAGGCACATTGGCTTGTTTCATAACTCGAAGAATATGTAGACGTCTGGAGTTTTTAACTATCATCTCATCCACATGGGTATTCCACTTCAAGTTGTTTTGGAGTGTAAGACCTAATACCTTATGTGACTGGACTCTTTCAAGGTCTACACGATCGATGGTTAGGTCAAGAGTACATAAGTCACTACGGGCAAAGGAGATGACCAGCTCTTCGTGGTTAACCTGATCAGGTGCTGCTTGGGTTTTAGAATCTCCTTTGACCGGAATGGCCTCAGAGATTGTTAAATCGTCAACGTACTTCCAGTATGAAAATGGAGATTTTAATTTGAGATGGTTGACCATTATAGGGAACAAGATTGGGCCCAATTTAGCTCCCTTGGGACAGCAGCGGTCACCTTGAACCAATGGGAAACATCTCTGTTGAGCGAGAAAATCCGAGCGAAACGGAATGCGATGTTGTGTAATACCTGGTGGTCAGAAAGACTCAGGCTAATCACAAAAAACATTTCTTACCTTTTCACATACTTCTAAACGTCGGAATCGATCCAAACTTTCCACAAAAAGGTTTTGTTTTTGCTTTATTCAGAGAGAAATTTCGCTCTCTGGCGAAAAAAAAATTCAGCTTAGTAACGCTTAGCGCAATCAATTGCCATAAAAGGTCAAACTAAGGTATATGAGCTGATAGCCGAGATTGAGTGAACCAATCAGAGCACGAGAAATGCATTAACCGACGTTGAAAATTTAATAATTACTGATATTCCATAAAACTGAGTCATACTGTTTTTATTACAATTATTATCAAAGAACAATGCAACAGCCAAAATACTCATAGTGTGATAACTTTATTACTGAATAAAAAAAGTACTAGAAAAGAGTACAAACGATTCTCCCCAAAATATACAACTACTTTCAGATCCCTCGTCGATGGCAAAAAAGGAATCAAATGCAACTCAGTAATCCTTGGTTATTCAGTGCTAGTTTAATTCAAATGAACTGAGGATTCAGTTAACAAGCATTCTTTTCTTGCCATCAGATAAAGATAGGTTATTAAAAGCGTATTTCCTTTTCTTGTGACAATGAGACACACTGACCCTTGACAACACAGAATTTAAATTTCCATATTTCTCCGACAGATTGGCGCCTGTTTTAAGAACCCCTTCTAAGAACGAATGCCATGGCAAAACCTCAGTTTGAAAGGTATTTCGATGGCAGCTGAGCTGACAAAGCCTCCTCGCTCATCCAATCAGTGACCTCTGGACGGTTTTACGCCTCTGCGACGCCCACTGATTCAATACTTAACGATAATGCTAAAAACTAGTTTTAATGCAAGACCATTTTGAAGCGTGCAAAGTTTCACATATACACCGGAAAGCAAACCATCTTGGCTTTCTCTCAACTTGGCGATCTTAATATCTCAAAGGCTTTGCCCGGAACTAAATTGGATCGGGAGTTTGTTAATTGACAGAACTGATTTCCTTCGGAATAATAACGGATGCTCTGCAACGGACGTAAATAACAAAGCATTGTTACGTATGTTTGATATGAGTTTCTAACGTTGCACACAGCGAAAAGAAATGGAGGACTTTTATCAAGAAAAGCTTGTCATGGAAGTCGTCTGCCACACTTCTGGAAAAAAATCATATGCCATACGTTCCGATTACGACACTTTCCTTGCAGTCCTTGAACTAAGCAGGTTAATGAAATGAATTCAAAGGTATGATCCACTTTCAGCTGAAGACACAGGCATACTCGAAAAAAAGAAAGATATGTATAAAGCCTGTATCCAATAAAGACACAAGCTGATTTTCAAATAGACCAATGATTTAAAAGCTGCCGGAAAAAACTTTTAATAGGCTGAAAGACAATATCGAACAAAAGTCCATTGCCATCTTGATTTTTTCTTTTCGTTTTTACTTGTGAACGTTTCGCACCTCTTAACTTACGACGCAGAAGGAACAAGTCATATTGTCATCACAAGAAGTTCAATGTTTTGCAAGCAGTCTCTTCCTGCTGATCACCTCATAAAGAGTCCAAGATTATTATGTAAAATTTGTTTTTCGTCTTTCTTTTTTCGCTTTAACAAAAAAGCTTGGGAGGGAAAATTCATCCAATCCTTGCGGGTTTTCAGTTCACCTTTTCATAGTCGGCAGTTGATGTGATATTCCAATGTTTCGGTTATTATTTGCCTCTCCAGGTGATGGACCAGATCTCTGAGACCGTCTTGGTGTTGATGGTTGCTTCGGGATCCTGTGCCCGTGTGGGAACGAATTATTGAGCAATGGTAGAAAAGTGGCCGAACGCATTCGGGGCTTACTCGACATCGGTGTTGCAGGTGGTGTGACTGGACCGTTGACTGTTGAGATGCTCGGCAAAAGTCGAGTTATTTCCGACCGAGTTTGCATCACCGTCGGTTTCGACGATGATGGTGGCCTTGGTATCAAAGTGTCTGGTGAGGGTAACATTGGTTTTAGCGTCTGAGACCGAATCTTTGCCTCTTTCGGGGCAGCCTCAAAAATTGTCTTACTCTGTCTCGCTAATTTTGCGCGAAGCCGCGGCAGTCCTTGATTATCCGACAACGAAGCATGATCTTCTGAAGGTAAATGGTTCGGGGGATCTCGGCTGATCTTCGGGGCCACCAGAGGTCGTTCTTGGAAGTCCTGATCCCCAAGATCAGACTTCGGTGATGCCATGTTTTCTTGCGGGTTTACCCTTTCTTGACGTTTATTTGGTTCTTGTCGCTTAGGAGTCTTGATGTCCTGAATGCTCTTTGATGTGTTTTCCTTAATCGTTGGAAGAGAGGGTAGCATCCTCTTCTTGAAGCTCTCTCGTATTTTCGCAGTTGTCTTTATACTCGGCAGAGTTCGGTTATTCTTCGGGGGAACATTCGGTACCATTCGTGCCACTTCGGAAATGTCCGGTTTTGCGATGGTTTCATTTTCTTTCGCAGTCATTGAACTTTCCTCATTAATTGTTTGCAGAAGAAAAAGGTGACTCACTGAAGCTGCACCACGTAAAACCTCCTCCGGATGAATACTCCATCGAAAAATTTCCTGAACAACTCGCGGCAAACACGGTAAAACTCGCCTGGGTTGCTGTTGTGCCCTCTTCATCTCATTCACTGGAATTCTAAATGCCCTGTCTGTCGGGACCCTCGTTAAATTCTCGTTATCCAGCGGTGGCTTATCTCGTGGAATGTTGGACTGAGACGTGGGAATATCCCCTTCAGGCACAGAAGTGGCATCGCTTTTTTCTTCATGGATCTCCGCAGGTTTGCATTCCAGAAAACGCATTTGAAGCAGACAGCTTCCTTTGACGTTTTATGTGTCAGTTGATTTCTTCCGTTTCTTTAAACACCAGGAGGCGAAAAATCGGGATCTTTTGGTTGGTATCGGAATATTGCGAACTTTCGCAAGTAAAGTTGTCTGTTCGTTCCTTTGTTGCGTAAAACCTTTATGATTCAAAGCGCGCGCGATGATCGATTTTTTGTTATAGAAACCTGTATACTCAGTTCGAATAAAGGTAGGTTTGGCCTGCTCTTAGGTTTCAATTTGTCAAAATTCTCTTTGAAAATGAAAGATTTAGACAGCTTGATGGGATCTATTTCCTTCTCGCAATTATACATTTCGAATTCTCCGATTGACCAAGACGTCCGTATGAGGAAATCACCAAATGCGCGCGCTACCATATCAAGATGCACTTCCTTTAATTGAATACACCTGTTACAACTTCGCAAGATTAAAGATAGAAGCAATAGATTTGTCTGTAGTTTCCGGCTTTTATTTTTGAAAGACTTATTTGTTTCCTCTTTTGTCCCACAGTAGCAAAACGAGCTCCTACGCCAGATTCTTGGCCTACAGAACAATTTTTGTGGAATCGAAGACTAATAATAAAGACGACATGCGTATAAAAGCTCGAACTATGAGGCTTAACGTAGTGAAAGAGAACGCCTGACTTCGAGCATAGATTAATTACCGCCAGTGACCAAACAAGGAGAAGACATTTTTTGGGGAAAGCTTTTCCCGAAAAGCTAGCCGACTGGAATTGCACACAAAAGAATTAAAAGAACCGAGAAATAAAAACTTGCAATCACTTATAACAAGCTGCCCGTGTACAGGTCCATTTTCCAGGGGCATCCAACGAGAATATAGTTCAAAACCACTTAAACGTAGCATCGTTAAACGTATTTTAATATTTAAACGGTAGGTATCGGCATATTTTTATCCCATAAAAATTTTTCATCTGTTCGGATTTCCCAGCTGAAAGTCCAGTGATCCGAAAATTTTAGGGATCAATTAAAACTTACCTTTTCGAAAATTTAAGCCAGAAAAAAGGCTCCCGAAAATTGTAGGTGACCTTTTTAGGGTAAAAATCCGTTAGAAATGAGCAATTATATCATGTTTTAGATGTTTGAAAATCCTAGGACAGGCAGGCAAGCAAGAAATTTTACAACAAATGTTCCGAAAATTCTAGCCTCTTATCGTCTTCCGAACAGATATTTTCCGAAAATTGACGTTGGCTGCCCCTGATTTTCCTCCTCAAACAATAAAGGTACGTGTGAATACCACCCCCGCCATAGAAAGTTTAATTAAGTTTCTGCTAAGTATGGTTTCTATTTCAATGTAATGGGCTTTTACTAGAAATTCTTAACAGGGACTTGGACTGGGCCTGGCATGGCGAACGCTTAGAGTGACGTTATTCTTCGGGCTCTTCAAATATTGAGCTCTCAAAGATAGTTTTTTTTTTTTTTTACCGTTTATGGCAAATCTTTATCAGCATTTCAAAAGGAAAAGTAGGAAGAGCAGTTCGGGTGCTTCAGAGAAGGACTCAAAGTCGCCGGACGAAAAGAAAACGAAGATAGGAAACAGTAGTCAATCGGACTCCGACGATATTTTGGGTCTTTCTGCATGTACCCGAAAGCATTGTATTTTTGGTCACTTGGGACTAGTCTTTATTTGGAGTTGTTTTGTTTTCTGTCTTTTGTTTCTTTTGTTTTACGTAAGCTGTGCTCTGGTACCTACAAAAGGTACCGGTCGACGCCTTGGAAATCGCAGAGGAGCTACGTGGATTTTGCCGAAGATTGACAGCATACTATCGAAACTGCGCGACCTGGAAAATAAGATCGATAGAATAGAAAGCCACGTTGGCAGTGTTGACGAAACTGTGACCGAACTGAGACGAAAAGTTGATAGTCTTGAATCGTCTTTGCAAGAGAAAGCTTAGCTAGTAAAGTAAATGGAAGGAAAACTCGCCACCTTCAATAGAGAACTCTTACCGTGAGAAATTGAAAACTGTAATTGCATCAGTTCACAAACAGCAAGAATAATGTTTGAGAAATCTATCAAAAAAAGAGAGAATCTACGATTATATGGAATTCGAGAAAAGCCCGAGGGTAAGGAAAATTTGTACGAAGTGTTGATGAATTTCATGAAGAACGATCTCGACATGGACAACGCCGAAGAAATTGAAACACAACGTGTACACGAGTGGTCAAGTTTGACCCCGAACAGAGAAGACCACGTCCAAATATTGCCAGATTCCTCCGCTACCCTAATCGCGAGCTCTTATTCTCAAGACCAAGAAAATTAAGTGTCACAGACGATCTTCCTAAAACCATTGTGGAAATCAGGAAAAGGCTGATTGATAGATTTAAAGCGGCAAAAAGGGGAGGAAGGAAAGTACTTTTCACACAAAGCGGAACCTGGCAATCTTTACATCGATGGTCGTTTAATTAAGATTATTTTTTCTGTCTTCTTTGAGCCTGGTGACATGCAAATATCTTGTTCGGAAACTTGTCAGTGTAAGGTCTTGACCATTAACGGCATAATTAACAGCTTTTTGCTGGCTGGTTTTTTTAAACTTTTTAAGTGTGTGTATATCGGTCTCTCTATTGTCATTGTCTTGCCACCTTACGGATGTAATCATTTTGCCATCAAGCAGTGTTGTTTTGCCAATTGCAAATTCCTTTGAATTTAGGATGATGTTTCTAACTAATTTATTTATTACTCTTCCTGATGGAGCGTAACAATATGCAATTCAAACTGCTTTCACTAAATGTTAGAGGTATTCGCACTTTCGAGAAGAGGAAATGCGTATTGAATTGGTTGAACAACCAAATGCAGATATTTTCTTTCTTCAAGAAACTTATAGTACTGAGTATTGGAGGAAGCAGTGGAGAGGAGATTTATTCTTCGCTCATGCAATGGGACTTCACATAGCGAACGTAATAATTATCTTAATTAAACAGGGATTAGATTTTGTTATCAGAGGGACTCACACAGAGGACACAGGGAATTTAATCGTGCTAGATGCGTTGATTCAAGATTGTCCGTTTTTGCTGGTAACTATCTACTCACCCACAAAACCAGCTGAACAGACTAACTATTTTAACAAAGTTAAAGTCTCATTGAACAGCAGATGACGCAAGCCTGTACAGGGTCGTATTAAGAGGTGATTTCAATGCAACATTTGATCCTAACTTTGAACTTGATTGTTCAGGGAAAAGTCTATCCATAAAACATTGCATCAAAAGTCTCCCAAATTTTATGTAGAAGAATGTTTTATTTGACATTTGGAGAATTAGAAACCCAACAACAAAACGTTTCAAGTAGAGACAGAAACCCCCGTTAATACAAAGGAGATTCGACTTTTGGTTGATAAGTAATGCTCTGCAAGATGAAGTAGACAAAGCAGATTTTATAACCTCTATTAAAACTGATCACTCTGCAATAACATTACATTACAATCACATTATTATACATTGGTGTCATAAGCTCGATTTTGATTGGGTATAAGCACGCAGCTAAGTCTTGCTTTCTCTGTTTCTCTTACGTCATACCTACAGACAATAAATTTTATATATGTAGAATTGACGTCATACCTACAGACAATAGTTTTATGCATGCAGAAGTGACGTCACCTAACACACTAACGATCAGTTCGATCAGCTTTGTCATGGCGGAGCTCAGCTCAGGAATATGCATAATAAAACAATTATTGAATTCGGTTTTCGCATGTTAGCGATAATTATCAAGGCCTCAGTTTGTGTTATCCGCCTCAGCCTTCGGCTTCAGCAGATAACACAAACTTTGGCCTTGATAATTATCGCTAACATGCTCAACCTCATCCAATAATTGTTAATTGATAGTATTAGCGAAACAAATCGAGGACCCACTTTCTGGAAATTCAATAACGGCCTCCTGGAAGATGAGTCATGCATCAATCAATTAACAGACAAAATTCCCATGTGGCTTGACGAGATTTGCTGCAACCATGATGTTAGAGTGCAATGGGATTGGTTAAAGTACAACATACGTAAAGAGACTTTTCAGTATATATAGTAAAACGAAAGCAAAGCAACGTAGAGAAAGAATTAGTTTATCGAGCACAATTTAAGAACAAGCCGACACCCCACCCTGTAGACCGCCTAAACAGAGTTGAAAATTTGAAGATAGAATATGAGAATATGAGTACATTACTAGAGAGGCGATTTTTCGTTCTCGCGTCATCTGGTATGAAAGAGGTAAGAGAAGAGATGTTTAACTTTGAACCGTCAGTCAAAATATAAATAAATAGAGAATCTATGTGATAAAATATATACAAACATTTACTTTAAGTTTACTCTAGGTATACTCTAGGTTTTCCAACCCTAAATGCTATAATCCATATGACTTACTAGGCATCACTGGGAAAAAATTTGACTTTAGTCTTTCAGTTCTACATTTGAATAACGAATAGGGAAGAAGACTCTGCTCTCGGCCTGCACATTCTTTGATTTGCCGCTCATCCAAAGAATTGGATGAGTCAATCCAGTTCCGACTTGTCAAACCTGTCCTTTTAATTTTTGCGCATGATCAATAGCCACGCCTCATCAGTCTTTTGAAATTTACAACAGCGTGGCGATGTTAACTGTTACAATTCCCGTGAGTTTTTACTCTGTTTGTCGGTTACAGAAACTAGTCTGACAGAAACCTATAAATTCTTCAGTAAAAAATGAAATGGCATTTTAAGAGTATGGACTATCTTGAGTTTCCAGTGAAATGATATCTTGTTTGTCGTGTGTTTGCCAGAGTTGTTCGAAAATATCCCGACTGTTTGTTTTCGTTTTGTGATTTTGTGGTTACTGGTGAAGCGTTACTGACACCGAATACGTTTAAATTTTTAACGCATGCTCAATGCGAAACGTGCAAGTCGCGAACAGTCTTCTTCCGTCTTCCCGACTTATCTTGGAAGATCGAAAGCGACTCTGCTCGCAGGGTAAATTTGAAGGGGATTGAGTAAATACTTTCCCAGTCTAGGGAGAATTCATTGGAGGCATATTGCTCTTCAAATTTCTTTTTCGCTGTGGGTGGCTAACATATATATGAAATAAAGAAGTGATAAATCTTCTTTGACGGTGATGATTCCACTTCTGAATGCTCGACCCCGTCATAAGGTATCGTTTTTAAGAAGTACCTCTCTTTTATTCCTAGCCATAAACTTTTTCCACTCGGGCGGAAGGGAGTAATACAGACCATATGTCATATGCGGCTCAATACAGACCAATCCAAATAAGTCCTCGCCTTTGCAGAGTCCTTTAGAGAATAATCTTTGGTTGAATACAGATTTTCCATCCACACAAATGTGCGTATTGTTCCAAATACTGATTTGATTAACTATCTCATGGAGAGAGGAGGGATTGGAGTAGTTCAAAGTGACCTATAAGCAATCGAAAATTCCTTATAAAATCTTGGTTACCGTAGTTCTAAACGGGTAGTTTCGAATACTTAAAATTACAAAGAAATAATAAATTACGTCCAACTTTTTTCAGATAATGATTCAGGCTGCATTTTCAAGAACGTGGCGAATCATCCAGGAACTTTTGAATACAAGTGGTTCTCTGTGCGTTAATCATAGAATCAATATGAGGCATTTTCAGACCCCAATCACCAATGTTATTTATCAAAGAAACACGTTTCATTTTATCTTTGCCTTTCCAAATAAAGTTGTACAGAGGGTCCTCGATTTGTTTCGCTAATACTATCAATATGATTGTAATGTTATTGCAGAGTGATTAGTTTCGAGTAGTGATTCGTAGTCGATTTCTTGTATTCGTACTCGGTTGCTCAGGAACTAATACTGATCCTTAGTTTCAATAGAGGTTATAAAATCTTACTTATCAACCAAAAGTCGAGTCTCCTTTGTATTAACGGGGGTTTCTGTCTCTACTTGAAACAAATGTCAAATAAAACATTCTTCAACTTAAAATTTGCGCCGGAGACTTTTGATGCAATGTTTTATGGATGGACTTTTCCCTGAACAATCAAGTTCCGAGTTAGGATCAAATGTTGCACTGAAATCACCACTTAATACGACCTTGTAC
This sequence comes from Montipora foliosa, assembly GCF_036669935.1. Classification (NCBI taxonomy): domain Eukaryota; kingdom Metazoa; phylum Cnidaria; class Anthozoa; order Scleractinia; family Acroporidae; genus Montipora; species Montipora foliosa. The sequence continues at coordinate 29,891,569 of NC_090878.1, forward strand.
TCGGCTTGCGTCGTGTGCTGTTCAAATTTGTTAAAAAAGCTAGTCTGTTCAGCTGGTTTTGTGGGTGAGTAGATAGTTACCAGCAAAAACGGACAATCTTGAATCAACGCATCTAGCACGATAAAGTTCCCTGAGTCCTCTGTGTGTGTACCTCTGATAACAAAATCTAATCCCTGTTTAATTAAGATAAGTATACCTTTGCCATGTGAAGTCCCATGAGCGAAGAATAAATCTCCTCTCCACCGCTCCTCCATCGATCTTGAAGCTCCTCAGTACTATAGGTTTCTTGAAGAAAGAAAATATCTGCATTTGGTTGTTCGATCCAATTCAATACGCATTTCCTCTTCTCGAAAGTGCGAATACCTCTAACATTTAGTGAAAGCAGTTTGAATTGCATATTGTTACGCTCCATCAGGAAGAGTAATAAATAAATTAGTTAGAAACATTATCCCAAATTCAAAGGAATTTGCAATTGGCAAAACAACACTGCTTGATGGCAAAGTGATTACATCCGTGAGGTGACAAGACAATAACAATAGAGAGATCGACATACACACACTTAAAAAATTTAAAAAAACCAGCCAGCAAAAAGCTGTTAATTATGTCGTTAATGGTCAAGACCTTACACTGACAAGTTTCCGAAGAAGATATTTGCATATCACCAGGCTCAAAGAAGACAGAAAAAATAATCTTAATTAAACGACCATCGATGTAAAGATTGTCAGATTCCGATTTGTGTGAAAAGTGCTTTCCTTCCTCCCCTTTTTGCCGCTTTAAATCTATCCATCAGCCTTTTCCTGGTTTCCACAATGGTTTTAGGAAGATCGTCTGTGCCACTTAATTTTCTTGGTCTTGAGAATAAGAGCTCGCGATCAGGGTAGCGGAGGAATCTAGCAATATTTGGACGTGGTCTTCTCTGTTCGGGGTCAAACTTGACTTCTCGTGTACACGTTGTGTTTCAATTTCTTCGGCGTTGTCGAGATCGTTCTTCATGAAATTCATCAACACTTCGTACTTCCTTACCCTCGGGCTTTTTTCGAATTCCATAGAATCATAGATTCTCTCTTTTTTGATAGGTTTCCATATATTCTTGCTGTTTGTGAACTGACGCGTTTACAGTTATCATTTTCTCAAGTTCTCTACTGAAGGTGGCGAGTTTCCCTTCCATTTCCTTTACTAGCTCAGCTTTCTCTTGCAACTATCAACTTTTCGCTTCAGTTCGGTCACCGTTTCGTCACTGCCAACGTGACTTCTTATTTTTCAGGTCGCGCAGTTTCGATATTATGCTGTCAATCTTCGGCGAAATCTCCTCTGCCATTTCCAAGGCGTCCAAAATGTCGTCGGAGTCCGATTGACTATTGTTTCCTATCTTCGTTCTCTTTTCGTCCGGCGACTTTGAGTCGTTCTGTGAAGCATCCGAACTGCTCTTCCTTTTGAAATACTGATAAAGATGCGAAAAGTAACGTCCACGCGTTCGCCATGCCAGGCCCAGTCCAAGCCGTCTCAGTTAAGAATTTCTACTAAAAGCCCATTGCAATGGAATAGAAACCACACTTAAGAGAAACTTAAATTTGCTATGGCGGCGTTGGTATTCTCACGTACCTTTATTGTTTGAGGAGGAAAATCAGGGGCAGCCAACGTCAATTTTCGGAAAATAACTGTTCGGAAGACGATTTGAAATCTAGAATTTTCGGAACATTTGATGTAAAACGTCTTTCTTGCCTGCGTCTCCTAGGATTTTCGAACATTTAAAACATGGTATAATTGCCCATTTTTAACGGATTTTTACCCTAAAAAGGTCACCTAGAATTCTCGGGAGCCTTTTTTCTGGCTGAAATTTTCGAAAAGGTAAGTTTTGATCCCTATAATTTTCGGATCACTAGACTTTCAGCTAGGAAATCCGAAAAGATCCGAAAATATGCCTATATCTACCGTTTAAATATTAAAATACGTTTAACAATGCTATGTTTAAGTGGTTTTGAACTATATTCTCGTCGGGTGCCCCTGGAAAATGGACCTGTACACGGGCAGCTTGTTATAAGTGACTGCAAGTTTTTAGTTCTCGGTATACATAAAGTACAGTAAAGTAGTTGATAATTTGCTTTTAGTTCTTTTGTGTGCAATTCCAGTCGGCTAGCTTTTCGGGAAAAGGCTTCCCCAAAGAATGTCTTCTCCTCGTTTGGTCACTGGCGGTAATTAATCTGTGCTCAAAGTCAGGCATTCTCTTCCACTACGTTAAGCCTTATAGTTCGAGCTTTTATACGCATGTCGTCTTTATTATCAGTCGTCGATTCCACCAAAATTGTTTTGTAGGCCAAGAATCTGGCGTAGGAGCTCGTTTTGCTCCTGGGGGACAAAAGAGGAAACAAATAAGTCTTTCAAAAATAAAAGCCGGAAACTACAGACAAATCTATTGCTTCTATCTTTAATCTTGCGAAGTTGTAACAGGTGTATTCAATTAAAGGAAGTGCATCTTGATATAATAGCGCGCGCATTTGGTGATTTCCTCATACGCACGTCTTGGTCAATCGCAGAATTCGAACTGTATAATTTCGAGAAGGAAATAGATCCCATCAAGCTGTCTAAATCTTTCAGTTTCAGTGAAAATCTTGACAAATTGAAACTTAAGAGCTTCTGCCTGAGAGACCGGGGCAGACTTGGAAATGGAGGTCGGCCGATTTCACTTAAAATTGGTACACAAAGTACTTATGTCGACTTATGTAATATGCCAAAGTTTCATCTTCAACGACTTTTTTTAGCCGAGTTCTGGATATCAGCCCCTCAGGGGTCCCCAGAGGCTGATTTTCAGTGCAATTTTGGCCCCTTTTAAATCTCTCTTTTAGCAAAATGAAATTAATTTCAGGCAAAAACAAAACCATCTTTGTAAAGCCCTATCCTTAGGCTTTTATGGGTGAGAACATTAGCTCATGGAAATTTTTCGCTAGCCTGTGGCTGTTATCACAACTTGGTCATATTTGAAGCATATGGGAAGCAACCGGAAATAGCCTCTTTTTCAGACCAAATATTTTCCATGCCAAGTTTTATATCTTGAGGTCTTAGTATCCCTGCAAATTTCAGCCCTTAGTTTAGCAACATCAAGCAAAAAATACTAAGGTTGAGGCTTTTTACTAAGAAAAAAAACTTACGAGAAGATGGCTAACCAGGCTACTTCCGGTTAAAGTTTCAACAAAGCGTGTCTGCAAAAATCAGCCATTTAATTTCGATTATCTTTTTTCCTTTCAAGTTATGGTTAAACTCTGAAGTTAATTGCCACCGAAAAGACTTACCGTTAATAAGAAATTTTTATGTGATTGTTTTAGGACCGATCAGATAGTGGTCCGACAGCGGTTATAAATTTCTTGGAAGAAGTCTTGAAAATTACGGACAATAGAGCCGCTGCGAAAACTCTTTATTTACTTAACAACACATCTCTTGCCGGTAAATCACAATTGCAATGCAAAATTGCATCTTTTTCGTCCAAACTGCAATGTTAAGTTTATCTCCTTTGTTCAACTCGTTCAACGTATCACGTCTGTAACCCGTAGTAATGAAGCGCTAATTAAATCAGGATATAAGCAAGCTTTGTAGTTCCATTCAATAGTACTATAACCCACCTGTTTAGGCTTTAATATTTTCTGAAGAAAAAAGAACTTATCGGTCTCTTTGAATGCAACCACAACATCTGTCGTGACACTACTTGAGAATCGTTTTGAACCTCTAAGATATTTCGAATATAATTAAAGCTAATCGTCTAACACAAATTGCAAGTGCGTCGTTGCGAGTTAGATATACACAGGTCGATTAATAACGTACGTGATGAGGTCATTGTAGTTTGCTGGCTATGACTGACTCGGAATTCAGTTGTTTTCTCGTGCAGATTCGTCTCCTTGATATTGCAGAGAATGATTATGATAGAACTTGTATGAAAACCTCAATGTCATGAATTGTTTACTGAATATTTATTCATACCCAGTGCCCCAGCGTAAATGGCTCACGTATGTTGTAAATGATTGATAAGGACGTCCAACACGGTCCGTTTTCGCCGCCAATCCGCTAAATTGCTAGAAGATTACTCACAGGCACTCTTTGCCTTTCTCTATCAGTAATTTCCTTTTGTTGCTTTCTCAAACAGCACAGATCCACGGTGGCATCCATACTGCATATATATCCAAAGATAGGACAGGGGTGGAGTGGGTTATCCTTCCGGCAAAGACTACTGTTTTGGCAACTTGGGAAATAAAATATTTCAGCTTTCTTGGAACCCTTAAGGACTTGGGGTTTTTTTATGGCACCCGTAGCTGTAGATCACATGAAAAAGTAAGTCTTTGTGGACTCACACTGAATTGCTGACCCTTAACTCTGGTTTCGGTAATAAGAAGCAACCTAGGCGATAATCGCCCTGGAAGGCCATTATGCATGCTGTAGGTGATAAGGTAAGTCGTCACAAGGCCTAGTGCCCGCTCATACCTGCTGGAGCTTAAATTGGTTACTGCTCTTCTTTCCTGGACAGGATAATAATCATTGGTGCCCATTTATACATCTGGGTGGAGAGAGGCACTGTTAAAGAAAATTGCCTTCCCAAGAAGACATGTCAACGCTCTAGTAACCAGGACCGCCTGATCCAGAGTCTAGCCCGCTAACGCGCTATGCCAGTTTCTTTTTGTGTAGCATCCGAATGTAATGTGGACTTTAATCTGTCCTAAATCAACAAAATGCATCGGGGAAGAAATAAATGGCCAGCACTTTCAAAAGAAAGTGGACACCTTGCCGGCTGCTTTGTTTATTTGCGAGAAAAGAAACTATCTGCGATCTATTAATTAAACTAATTTTAACTGGCATAGCGCGTTAGCGGGCTAGACCCTGGATCGGGCGGTCCTGGTTACTAGGGCGTTGACATGTCGTCTTGGGAAGGCAATTTTCTATAACTGTGCCTCTCTCCACACAGATGTATAAATGGGCACCAGTGATTATTATCCTGTCCAGGAAAGAAGAGCAGTAACCAATTTGAGCTCCAGCATGTACGAGCGGGCACTAGGCCTTGTGACGACTTACCTTATCACCTACAGCATGCATAATGGCCTTCCAGAGCGATTACCGCCTAGGTTGCTTCTTATCACCGAAACCAGAGTTAAGGGTCAGCAATTCCGTGTGAGTCCATAAAGACTTACTTTTTCATGTGATCTACAGCTACGGGTGCCATAAAAAACCCCCAAGTCCTTAAGGGCTCCAAGAAAGCTGAAATATTTTATTTCCCAAGTTGCCAAAACAGTAGTCTTTGCCGGAAGGATAACCCACTCCACCCCTGCCCTATCTTTGGATATATATGCAGTATGGATGCCACCATGGATCCGTGCTGTTTGAGAAAGCAACAAAAGGAAATTACTGATAGAGAAAGGGAAAGAGTGCCTCTGAGTAATCTTCTAGCAATTTAGCGGATTGGCGGCGAAAACGGACCTTGTTGGACGTCCTTATCAATCATTTACAACATACGTGAGCCATTTACACTGGGGCACTGGGTATGAATAAATATTCAGTAAACAAATCATGCCATTGAGGTCTATCATAATCATTCTCTGCAATATCAAGGAGACGAATCTGCGCGAGAAAACAACTGAATTCCAAGTCAGTCATAGCCAGCAAACTACAATGACCTCATCACGTACGTTATTAATCGACCTGTGTATATCTAACTCGCAACGACGCACTTGCAATTTGTGTTAGACGATTAGCTTTAATTATATTCGAAATTTCTTAAAGGTTCAAAACGATTCTCAAGTAGTGTCACGACAGATGTTGCGGTTGCATTCAAAGAGACCGATAAGTTATTTTTTCTTCAGAAAGTATTAAAGCCTAAACAGGTGGGTTATAGTACTACTGAATGGAACTACAAAGCTTGCTTATATCCTGATTTAATTAGCGCTTCATTACTACGGGCCACAGACGTGATACGTTGAAGGAGTTGAACAAAGGAGATAAACTTAACATTGCAGTTTGGACGAAAAAGATGCAATTTTGCATTGCAATTGTGATTTACCGGCAAGAGATGTGTTGTTAAGTAAATAAAGAGTTTTCGCAGCGGCTCTATTGTCCGTAATTTTCAAGACTTTCAAGACCACTATCTGATCGGTCCTAAAACAATCACATAAAAATTTCTTATTAACGGCAAGTCTTTTGGGTGGCAATTAACTTCAGAGTTTAACCATAACTTGGAAGGAAAAAAGATAATCGAAATTAAATGGCTGATTTTTGCAGACACGCTTTGTTGAAACTTTAACCGGAAGTAGCCTGGTTAGCCATCTTCTCGTAAGTTTTTTTTCTTAGTAAAAAGCCTCAACCTTAGTATTTGTTTCTTGATATTACTAAACTAAGGGCTGAAATTTGCAAGGAAAACTAAGACCTGAAGATATAAAACATGGGCATGGAAAATATTTGGTCTGAAAAAGAGGCTATTTCCGTTTGCTTCCCATATGCTTCAAATATGACCAAGTTGCGATAACAGCCACAGGCTAGCGAAAATTTTCTATGAGCTAATGTTCTCACCCATAAAAGCCTAAGGATAGGGCTTTACAAAGATGGTTTTGTTTTTGCCTGAAATTAATTTCATGTTGCTAAAAGAGAGATTTAAAAGTCGGCAAAATTGCACTGAAAATCAGCCTCTAGGGACCCCTGAGGGGCTGATATCCAGAACTCGGCTAAAAAAAAGTCGTTGAAGATGAAACTTTGGCATATTACATAAGTCGACATTAGTACTTTGTGTACCAATTTTAAGCGAAATCGGCCGACCTTCATTTCCAAGTCTACCTCGGTCTCTGAGACAGAAGCTCTTAAGAGCAAGCCAAACCTACCTTTATTCGAACTGAGTATACAGGTTTCTATAACAAAAAATCGATCATCGCGCGCGCTTTGAATCATAAACGTTTTACGCAACAAAGGAACGAACAGACAACTTTACTTGCGAAAGTTCGCAATATTCCGATACCAACCAAAAGATCCCGATTTTTCGCCTCCTGGTGTTTAAAGAAACGGAAGAAATCAACTGACAAAGTGAACGTCAAAGGAAGCTGTCTGCTTCAAATGCGTTTTCTGGAATGCAAACCTGCGGAGATCCATGAAGAAAAAAGCGATGCCACTTCTGTTCCTGAAGGGGATATTCCCATATCTCAGTCCAACGTCCCGCGACGAAAGCCACCGCTTGATGACGAGAATTTACCGAGGGTCCCGACAGACAGGGCATTTGGAATTCCAGTGAATGAGATGAAGAGGGTACAACAGCAACCCAGGCGAGTTTTACCGTGTTTGCCGCGAGTTGTTCAGGAAATTCTTCGATCGAGTATTCATCCGGAGGAGGTTTTACGTAGTGCAGCTTCAGTGAGTCACCTTTTTCTTCTGCAAACAATTAACGAGGAAAGTTTAATGACTGCGAAAGAAAATGAAACTATCGCAAAACCGGACATTTCCGAAGTGGCACGAATAGTAACGAATGTTCCCCCGAAGAATAACCGAACTCTGCCGAGTATAAAGACAACTGCGAAAATAAGAGAGAGCTTCAAGAAGAGTATGCTACCCTCTCTTCCAACGATTAAGAAAAACACATCAAAGAGCATTCAGGACAACAAGACTCTTAAGCAACAAGAACCAAATAAACCTCAAGAAAGGGTAAACCCGCAAGAAAATATGGTATCACCGAAGTCTGATCTTGGGGATCAGGACTTCCAAGAACGACCTCTGGTGGCCCCGAAGATCAGCCGAGATCCCCCGAACCATTTACCTTCAGACGATCATGCTTCGTTGTCGGATAATCAAGCACTGCCGCGGCTTCGCGCAAAATTAGCGAGACGGACTAAGACAATTTTTGAGGATGCCCCGAAAGAGGCAAAGATTCGGTCTCAGACGCTAAAACCAATGTTACCCTCACCAGACACTTTGATACCAAGGCCACCATCATCGTCGAAACCGACGGTGATGCAAACTCGGTCGAAAATAACTCGACTTTTGCCGAGCATCTCAACAGTCAACGGTCCAGTCACACCAACTGCAACACCGAAGTCGAGTAAGCCCCGAATGCGTTCGGCCGCTTTTCTACCATTGCTCAATAATTCGTCACCACACGGGCACAGGATCCCCAAGCCACCATAAACACCAAGACGGTCTCAGAGATCTGGTCCATTACCTGGAGTGGGAAATAATTACCGCATTGGAATATCACATCAACTGCCGACTATTAAACGAGTCACGGGGGACTGAAAACCCGCAAAGATTGGATGAATTTTCTCACCCAAGCTTTTTCGTTAATTAAAGCGAAAAAAGAAAGACGAAAAACAAATTTTACATAATAATGTTGGACTCTTTATGAGGTGATCAGCAGAAAGAGACTGCTTGCAAAACACTGAACTGTTGTCTTTTTTTTCTTATTAATAACTTTTTGTGATGACAATATGGCTTGTTCCTTCTGCGTCGTAAGTTAGCACCTTTCCTCTTAGAATCATTTTATTTTAAACTAGGTTGAAATTGAAAGTAGTAAACATCAATAAAAATCCATCAGTTATTAGCAAGTACGTGTATGTTGGTAAGTAAATCGGTGCTATAGCTGGAAGTAAGGGCATCTGTTAGTCTATAGTTAGTCTATAGAACGCCGGTTTGGTTGTTATTAAGTCTAAGCACTGATGTTAAATGATTAGCATTAATGTTGGGGTTAAGCATACTGTGCATGATAACCAATCAGTCTGCTATTTTATCTCATAGGTTTTGACAAGGGCTTCATTCAAGGCTGAATCCCGTTAGGAAGGCAGAGGTCCACAAAATCAAAATATCAGGTTTCAAAGGAATAATAAAAGAAATAGTTATCACGATTAGTTATCATTACCACTTGCTCGGCGATCTTTTGTTACATTAATTGAATTGATATAATCAAAACCAAGTTAAAAGCTTTGAAAAGTCACCATAAAATAACTAAATCGAACCCCTGATAGCGTAGTTGGAAAAGAAGAAAAGAAGGCATTTAGTAGACTCTTGTACGTGTTATTTATTTTAAACGATCAAATAAATTGTTTGGCTTTTTTGCTCATTCCATTTGATGTTTGTAGTAATAAATCCAAACTTTGTGATTAAGTTGGGCATAAACCTGAGTATCAGGCGTTTCCTAGAAGGATTTGGGCATAGTCTTATTCAAGCCGTGCGTTCTTCAGTTTGCCCAAGTAGTTCATTAGGATGAAAAAAAAAAAAAAAAAAAGGCGTTGCCATGTCCTCTTTATTGATTTCAGCGCCACATAATCCTGAAGTTCGAACCACTGCCTTTTGGGCCTTCCTTTTTTTGCTATATTCTCTTTGCGATGTGTATACTTTTTATTGTAATAAGTTTCTTTCGACTAATATTGTCAGCCTTTTATCAATTTGGTGCTTTGTACATATTTCTCTGTTTTGTCTCTGTCATGGTCACATGGATCGAGCTTCGATTCGAGGGACTGTCAACTTTTGCACGGTACTTTAGGTGAACGTGCTTCTGAGAGTATTCTATGTAATTTCTTTTTCGCTTTTGTTGCGGACTGGAGAGATCTGATCATTTTCGCTCTTCTTCAATTAATTTAGCCATCGTTTAGCTTCTTTAAAGTCACCAACTATAAATAATGTTGTTTTGCTATTTTAAAAGTACTCAGAGTTCATACAAACACTGCGCATGTGAGAATTTGAAGTAACCGCGGAGGATTGGAAATAGCTCAAAGTCTTTGATAGGAAAATGGACAGGAAGAATTCAGCGGTTAACCGATGGTGTAGCGGTGAATGCAGAGGAGACACGTAATCACACACGTACGATGGTGCGAGATTCGAATCTCAGGAGTGGCATGAAAACGCTTGAGAGTAAAGAGAGGCAAGGTAAGTGGTAAAGATGGTAAATAGCAAGAGAGGAAAAGGTAGATGTGGGAAAAAGAAGAAGAAGAGAAAAGAAAAGTTCGAAAAACGATTTCATTTATTGCTTTCTTTTTATTTCCTTTCTTTCATAACCCCCCTAAAAATCCAGGCCCCATTTTTTTTTATTACATCCCCCAAAAAGGGAAAACCCTTTTTTAGACAGTTGATAATCACTGGTTTTAAACATTTTAGCCTAGGTGAATTTGTTTTCAAACCTGTAACATATTCGTTCAACGGTGTTTATACGAGTCTCGCCCGTGCGAAAAATTCGTATTCGCTTGAGAAATTAGCCGCATATCTTCCGGAATTATGAGCAAGCTATCAAAAAGAGGGACTAAATGCAAGATCACCGGCAGCCTCGCAGCCATTCATAGGCTAGGTCGCTGAGCAAACAACTGTAAAATGGCCTATTCTCACCCTGGTCAGAGTTTTTCTCTGTCCTAGTGTGGGCCCATTTCCATCAGTAGGGCTAACGCTCACATGGTTCATATGGGATAGAAATCTAGCACTTTACATTACACTCTAATCAGTTAAGTCTGTTCACATATAAGTGCTACACGGCCAACGTTTGTAAAAACGCAACTCTTCCTTGTACTTGTAAATGTTGCAAGATGTTGCGTTGAAATGTTGCGAGCATTTCGCCAGGCCTTGAGATGGAACACTAATGCGAACCCCTCCAGGACTATATGTTGGGAAATACCCATTAGAGTGAGTTTGAAGCTCGTCGCTGGATTAAATCAGTCCTGCAGTGTAGTTAATAAATCGAAAGTGGTTCAGCGTTGTCTGTACTCTTATCGACAACAACATTCGTCATCACAGTGGTCAAAATGTTGTGGACTCATGAGGCGCAGCCGAGCGAGTCCACAACAAATTTTGCTTTATTTCCCAAAATGAGCGTTCCTGATTGGCTATTACACTGCCTGACAAAATGGCGCGAGCATGACGCGTACAGCGTTGTCTGGACTCTCATCGACAACTTAGCCAATCAGATTGAGAGATTACAGGCAATTGTGGTAAAATAAATTTTCTTACCCTAGAACGCTCGCTTAATTTACAATATGTGTAAGTAGGCGGACCTCTAGTCATGTAGACCCTCTTTCTTTAAGTCCACTGCGCACCGGTGGCTCAGTTGTTTGAGCACCGGGCTACCATGCGGGAGGTCACGAGTTCGACTCCGGTCGGACCAACACTTCAGGGTCCTTAAATAACTGAAGAAAACGTGCTTCCTTTGTAATTACATCTGCAAATGGTTAAATTTCTAGTCTTCTCGGCTAAGGACGATAAACCGTATAGGCCCCGTCTCACAAACCTTCAATGCTCATAACCCGCAAAGAGTGGGGAAATTTCACTCGCCTCATGGGCTCGTGCAATTTTCTTCGTCTTTGAAAAAAATAACTCGCGCTTATTTATTCCAAAAAAAAAAAAAGAAGAAGTAAAGTAAAATTATTTAACGTCGGTAGTTCCTTCAGTTATACCCTGCGAGCAGAGGCCCTTCGATCTTCCTAGATAAGTCGAGAAGAGGAAGGGACCTCTGCCAGCCGGCTCGACATTTCGTGTTGAGCATGCGTTAAAAATTCAAACGTAACGTATTCGGGAGTCAGTCACGCCTGACTAGTAACCGCAAAACCACAAAACCAAAACAAACAGTAACGGATATTTTCGAACAACTCTGGCAAACACACGACAACCAAGGAATCATTTCCTCAAGATAGTTCAAGTTTTTAAATTGCCATTTTAATTTTTACTGAAAAAATTAATAGGTTCTCAATTCTGGTAAACTAGCTTCTGTAACCGACATACGGAAAAATTCTCATGGGAATTTAGACAGTTTAAAAATTGTCACGCTGTTGTAAATTTAAAAAATATTGATGACGCGTGGCGATTGATCATGCGCACAAATAAAAAAAAAACAGGTTTGGCAAGTTGAAACTGGACTGACTCATTCATTTCTTTGGATGAGCGGCAAATCAAAGAAAGTCGAGCCGGCTGGCAGAGGTCCCTTCCTCTTCCCGACTTATCTAGGAAGATCGAAGGGCCTCTGCTCGCAGGGTACTTCAGTTACGAAACTGGTATCTATGGAAGCCGACGGTGTGCCCGGAAAATACCATGATACTCTTTGTTTGTCCACCCAAATTTGGGTCGTGTCGTACCACATTGAATGGGCTTCAGGATTGGCCAAAAGAACAATAGAACAAGCAAAGATAACACGGTGTGTCAGCTGATGGCACGAAATTCTCCTTTGCCATTCACCTGTGATTGACCGAACAAAGCACAAAGAAAACCGGAATTTTAACGGATCAAGAATGAATAACATTAGAACTTCACACACGTTCGTCTCCCAATTTTGTTTATCCGTTATTATCTACAGCAATGCCATCAGTACAACTTTCAATAATTTAATAAAGAAACCAGGAAGGCAAAGCTCTACCCTTCTAACCGAAGCGATTTCACAAGATAAGGAGCTTGAATCGTTGGCCTTACGCGCCGTACCAAGCAACTATTTTGGAGGATGCATTCCTACCTGAGCACGCTTTCCTCAGTCGGAAGCCCAGTGATCTAAAATCGAGCTTTTTGAAAAATTAAACCCTCAGTGATAAACACTGCCGTTAATGTAATTCGAGTTAAATTTCTCTCAAGCGCGAGAAAACGTCTGCCAGCAAACTAATTGCATTGCTGAGGAAAAGGAGTGATAATTCCAAATTAAATCACGAGAACCATAGTATTGCAAAGCCAAAACAACTGCAAAATTAAGACACTCAAAGTGCGCCAAAGTTCACCAAGCCCAGGTTTAAAATGCGTACGCAAGAAACAACGCTTAACCTAAGCAAACGTTCCTGAAAAAGGGCGTTAAGGCCTGGCGATGTTGCGACATGTGTTGAATGGACTGGCCAAACGCACGCAACATATCGTAACAGGGTGGCCGAACGTACGCAACATGTTGCGCCCAACAATGTTGCAAGATTTTACTGATTAGAGTGTAATGTAAAGTGCTTTGTTTCTACCCCATATGAACCATGTGAGCGTTAGCCCTACTGATGGAAATGGGCTCACACAAGGACCGAGAAAAACTCTGACCAGGGTGGGAATTGAACCCACAACCTTCGGGTAGGATTGTCTGACCTTGGAGCTCAGTCGGTCGTCGGTCGTGGGTTCAATTCTTACCCTGGTCAGAGTTTTTCTCTGTCCTTGTGTGGGCCCATTTCCATCAGTAGGGCTAACGCTCACATGGTTCATATGGGGTAGAAACAGAGCACTTACATTACACTCTAATCAGTTAAGTCTGTTCACACATAAGTGCTACACGGCCAACGCAACCCTTCCTTGTACTTGTAAATGTTGCAAGATGTTGCGTTGAAATGTTGCGAGCATTTCGCCAGGCCTTGAGATGGAACACTAATGCGAACCCCTCCAGGACTACATGTTGGGAAATACCCATTGGAGTGAGTTTGTAGCTCGTTTTTCAAATGTTAGAAATGGATTAAATCAGTCCTGCTGTGTAGTTAATAAATCGAAAGTGGTTCAGCGTTGTCTGTACTCTTATCGACAACAATATTCGTCATCACAGTGGTCAAAATGTTGTGGACTCACGAGGCGCAGCCGAGTGAGTCCACAACAAATTTTGGTTTATTTCCCAAAATGAGCGTTCCTGATTGGCTATTACACTGCCTGACAAAACGGCGCGAGCATGACGCGTACAGCGTTGTCTGGACTCTCATCGACAACTTTGCCAATCAGATTGCGAGATTACAGGCAATTGTGGTAAAATAAATTTCTTACCCTAGAACGCTCGCTTAATTTACAATATGTGTAAGTAGGCGGACCTCTAGTCATGTAGACCCTCTTTCTTTAAGTCCACTGCGCACCGGTGGCTCAGTTGTTTGAGCACCGGCCTTAAGCACCGGGCTACCATGCGGGAGGTCGCGAGTTCGACTCCGGTCTAACCTGCGATCAGGCCCATTTTTAGTTTCGCCCATATGTTCTCTTATGTCGTCGCTCGCTAAAATTGGGCCTGACCAAAAGTCTCTCAAGAATTCCGGACGGTCGGCCAAATTTTGGCCGACCAAACTCGTGATCTGATTGGCTGTTGAAACGCCGGAAATGAAAATGCCATCGTGATTGCGCGGAGCGCTCGCGAAGTTCTCGAGACTAACCGCCATAAGTGTACGAAAAAATTTGCTCCCTTTTTTTCTTACAATGCCGTGGACGGTGCAACTTGATTTTATTTGTATCATGGAGATATGCCATCTGAAACATCTCATAACTTGTCCAGAATCGGGTTTGATTCTCTGGAACGAGTGAAATTAGCGATTCCGTTGTCGAGCTCTGTGGCCATGTGGTTGAAAGTACTTTGGCACAAACTTCCCGGATGTTTTGAAAGCTAAATAGGTGGTTCTTTCAAATGGCAATGAAAGCCGATGTATATTGGTTTCCAGGATGAGACAAGGGACATATATATCAACAGGAGGAGATGCTGATTAAATCGCAAGTTACACGAATGCATGTTTTGAATATCTGTGTATGAAACGCCTTTACTGTATTTATTTACTGTACATGACACGGTTTGTTTGCACACTTCATAATATTTCCATTTGATTTAACTTAAAACTCGCACTCCAGAAACTAAAATGGCCTGTTTCCAGAGAGATTAATTGTACAACAATAAAAGAAACTTTGCGAGTCCATTTTACTGTTCGTACTCCATCAAAAAATTAACAGCCAAACATATCATGATTTTACAGCGCGCAATTTTAGAAATACGCTGCAACTGAAGATATTACCCAGAAAAATCACCAAAGAAACCTTCATGGGCAAACACGTTAAGGGAATAATGTATTTCTCTTTTTTTTTCTTTAAAAATCTATTGCCAAACCGTCCAACGACAAAATGCTAGGTTATCTCAATTACAAATTAAGATGTCAAGCTTAAAAGATTGCATATTTAGTGAAGTTCGGAGGGAGAATTACACCGGCCTTTGCCGCAATATAGTCGTCGAAAACATTCCCCATGCTTTAAATGTGTTTTTCTCAAATTAAAGCCAACGGTAACTTTCGAATTCGTTTATAATATTCCTCCCACGGTAATTAACTCTGGTCAAAACAAAATAGCGTGAATCTGCCGTCCACGCGTGTATTGGTGTAATGGAAGTAAATTTGATTGGCCGATGAAGGACATGTCAATCAATCAAAAAAAGTGGGCGGAAGGAATTTCTAAGAGGAATTTGGTCAGGCTCTATTTTTTGTTTCGCCAACACCACATTACGTACCACGCGAAACTAAAATAGAGCCTGATCGCAGGTTAACTCCGGTCGGACCAACACTTCAGGGTCCTTAAATAACTGAAGAAAACGTGTTTCCTTTGTAATTACATCTGCAAATGGTTAAATTTCTAGTCTTCTCGGCTAAGGACGATAAACCGTATAGGTCCCGTCTAACAAACCTTTAATGCTCATAACCCGCAAAGAGTGGGGAAAGTTCACTCGCCTCACGGGCTCGTGCAATTTTCTTCGTCTTTGAAAAAAATAACGCGCTTATTTATTCCAAAAAAAAAAAAAAAAAAAAGAAGTAAAGTCAAATTATTTAACGTCGATAGTTCCTTCAGTTACGAAACTGGTATCTATGGAAGCCGACGGTGTGCCCGGAAAATACCATGATATTCTTTGTTTGTCCGCCCAAATTTGGGTGGTGTCGAACCTCATTTAACGGGCTTCAGGATTGGCCAAAAGAACAATAGAACGAGCAAAGATAACACGGTGTGTCAGCTGATGGCACGAAATTCTCCTTTGCCATTCACCTGTGATTGACCGAACAAAGCAGCAAGAAAACCGGAATTTTAACGGTCAAGAATGAATAACATTAGAACTCCACACACGTTCGTCTCTCAATTTTGTTTATCGGTTATTATCTACAGCAATGCCATCAGTACAACTTTCAATAATTTAATAAAGATACCAGGAAGGCAAAGCTCTACCCTTCTAACCGAAGCGATTTCACAAGATAAGGAGGTTGAATCGTTGGCCTTGCGCGCCGTACCAAGCAACTATTTTGGAGGATGCATTCCTACCTGAGAACGCTTTCCTAAGTCGGAAGCCCAGAGATCTAAAATCGAGCTTTTTGAAAAATTAAACCCTCAGTGATAAACACTGCCGTTTATGTAATTCGAGTTAAATTTCTCTGGAAGCACAAGTCAAAAAAGGAATAAAGCGCGTGATGATTTTCCTATCTCTATTATCTCATTCAAGCCTAGAATCGATGGTATTTTATCACATTGCCAAAACAGAGGTACTGTTATATTGATGGTCTTTAATTTTCAGACTTTATTTGGAAGGGTCTACATCGTGCAAGTGGCCAGTTCTGTACAATGGGGTATAGGGGAGGAAGATCGAACAAAGAGAACTAACAAAGCACAGCACGTTTGCACTAAAACAATGGATATCCCGTTAACTGACGCATGATACAGTCCCAAGAGTAAATAGCTTGTTTTGTTTTTATGTAAATAACCCCAAAACGTATTGCACTATGGGATTGGAAAAATAGTCAATTGGCTATGTTCACCAATCCTATTCACAGTTTTTCATTCACGTGATCAACAGCCATGTTTTTCAACGAAAACAAAAGAAAACTTTTGCATAATAATAGAATTCATTTCCCTGAGGGTTGGGTCGGGACACCAATATAGCGACCGTGACGTCAAGTGAAAACTGAGAATACACCTTATTCCAAAATGGCCACCATTTAAATATTCTTTTGTTTTTATTCAAATGAGACCTTGATGCGTCGTTCTTAAGCTTAAAATTCAAAAGAAAATTTATGCGCATAAATCAGCGGCCATATTGGAATAAGGTGTACAACAAAGTTCTTTTTTTTTTGGGGGGGGGGGGGGGTTCTTTGCATTAAAACAATGGACATCCAGTTTACTGAAGCATGATAGAGTCCCAAGAGTAAATAACTTGCATTGTTTCTATGTAAAAAGCCCCCTAAACGTATTGAATTAAGGGGATGGGGGAAATAGCGAAATCGGCCTAAGCGCTAAAAGTTAACTCTTTTCGATTTGAAGACCCTAGATGTAGCGGAAAACCACGCAACCAACAAAAACGGTCTTCCGTAACGGTGTTAATCTACCTAATTCGCCAATTACTTCAACGTGTATTTTACAAATTTGAAACAAAGATGTACGCGCGCCCAAACCAAGTCAATAACTGATTAGCCTTCAAGGATCTTCCACACTTCATCTATGTTGCCTTTTAAGGTATCCGAAGGTTC
>NC_090878.1:29913733-29916233 GCF_036669935.1 Montipora foliosa
TCGCCTTGGGAAACGGGACCCAGAGTCCACCTCGGATATATTGCAATAAATAAAAATTTGCATCCCGAAACGTCATCACAAAGACAGATCTTGCACTAAGGGTTGGTCTGACTGTGTTCTGACTCCCACAGCCTCTCCCACAATTGTCCGGTGCCAATAAGTTAACAACGACAACAAAGGAAAAACTTTTTGTAAAAAAAAAAAAAAAAAAAAAAAAAAAGAAAAAAAGACAATGGAAAGAAATCTTACACGAATCTTCCTAATGTCCACTGGATGTTTGATTATTTGGTAATAATCGGGCAACTCCTTTCTTGTAGGCAAGACCATGAAGATTTCCGCCAAGTTACGAGAGGTTGAACTAAAGTTAAGGAAACAAAAAAACATCGAAGGTGAGACAGGCAGAGATATCAAACTGAGACAGGATATGCACATTGGACCAGCTAGAACTAGAAAAAGATCTGAGTCCCTGAGAGAGAAATCTTGTTTGGAGTACGTAACTTGTCGGAAAAAGGCTTAGCATTAAACTACACCCTATTAGTTTAGAGAAACAACATATAAGTGAAAATTGAAGGATAATGCTCTGCTCCTCCCAGATTTTAAAGATAAAGTCACCATCTGGGTGAAACACTTTCACTAAGTGAACACTTATTTAAGTGCCTAGTCTTTCTAGCGCAGGAGCGCTAATTGGGGACACTGTAAACTGAAATTAACAATAAACGCAAATCAAGTCGAATGTTGGTTTTCCGTCGGATCAGAAATCAGATTGCCTACTCATACCCTCGCTTTTCAAACTAAAATGAAAAGTCCTTTTCCACACGAAAGACTTTTTAGAATTCTCGACTAGCAATGGGTAAATTTCCCAGACAAAACTTTCGAGGAATGGGGGGCACTATCTTCATTTGTGCTGCTCCTTTCAGTAGAAGTTTTTGAAAATCAATTATTATTTATGTTACTGTTATCCTCAAAGTGATGGCAACTCCGGAAACATCCATTGGCACGGAGATGCATTGGAATTGTTTTTCCCCCGGAGTGTGTAAATGACCGGAACTAAAAATGCCCTCGAGACAATGAACGAAACTGGCTGTCTCAAAGAATGCACCAGTATATCATCGGACGTCAGCTCCGATACGAAAGTAAAAGGTGTGAGGGAGTAGAATTATTGGCACTGACGATGTTATAGGACACGTAGCAAGTTGAAGTTACGGTTACCAACCCAAGTGCTGTGCACTTAAGTCAGTCTCGTTTTAAGGTAATTCCCTTGAAAGTGACGTACTATCCAGATTTCTGTCAAACTTGGAGAAATTTATATTCATGCACAGGACATTTTAAAAATGCAGTAAAAAGATGAGGTCCCGTGCTTGTTTTCGCGCTGCATGCATGCCCTTTATTTAAAGTGTTTTTTTTCCCGAATGACGCGAGAAGCGTTCGAAATTTGACCAACTGGACAAATGCTACTGAACATTACTGAAAAGTTTGTCCAAGCCAAAATCTTTCAGTAAAGTGATTTCAAATTGTAAGCAAATTGGACAGCTACATCGTCACACTCACACTCAAACTCAGTGTCTGGCTCCAAATGCAGTGTCCACGTCATTTATATGTAAATACTACAACTTTTACTATCCAAATTTTTCTCCTTAAAATATAATTTCTGTGTACCTATTACGAGTACATAACACCATTAAAGAGGGGGTCACCGTGCTCGTTCAGGAGAAAATAGCCATTCCTTGACAGATTAAGCTCGGCGTCAGTGCAAATCCGCCATTTTGCCAATGTGCGCGAGCTAATGCGCGGGCCAATGACGCAAGAAATTATGCGCAGTAGGGTTGCGCAATGCAAAACGAACGACGACGACGAACACTTAAAACGAACACAAGAACTAGGAAAAAAAAAGACACTCACTCGTCCACGTATCTCACAATGTACTTGATGAGTTTCTTCATCTGCTTGGTCAGTTCTGGCGGATTTGGTGCAAGTTTAACTGGACACACAAGGGAAAAAAAAAATCAGTAAACGACAAAGCAAAAAGTCACCTATGCAAGCATGCCCACAAGGCCAACACCTCATCCCTAGCATGAAGTTATAGATAAATTCAATCAAAGCGATTGGGGAGGACAACGCCCATATGATAGAGTAAAAATCACTCACCACAGAGGGAGAGGAGGACTGTTCCCCTGGGATATGGTGGTTTAAGAAATCAGTCGATATACGGTGTGGGAGGTGGCTCCCCTGGGGTACGGTGGTAAAGGAAATCACCCAATAGACCATTTTCGAATTCTCGCGGCTGGGATGGATCTAGCATGGAATGGAGGCTAATGCGGGCAAATCTTTTCAAATGCAAATTAATTTGCCCGCATTAGCTTCCATTTCATGCTAGATCCAGTCCAACCGTTAGAATACAAAACTGGCCTATTAAAGAGTAAGGAAGCCTTCCATGATATGGGAAAGTTATTGGGGTACATGCATTTATGTTTCTGTCTACATGAACTCTCTTTTTGCTTTG
>NC_090878.1:29921233-29928733 GCF_036669935.1 Montipora foliosa
ACGTTGCCTCCAGACAACCAGCCCTTTTGGCGCAGGGAGGGTGAGAAGCGAGAGCACTTGTGATTTCACCGAGACTCTGCATCAAATTCTACTATATGACAATGGGAATTTGAGTCCTCCGAACGAGAGTACAAGGTTTTGGTTGTTCATCGTGGCGAAGTACAATATTAAATTGACCCTTAATAGCAAAATATTATTGTTCTTCTTCATACTGCCTGTAGCCTTCTTCAGGCAATGAGGTCGACAGACCGGCTAACTCAATGTTGTACCCAATTCAATTCCTTGTATTTCCAGATCGTTTAAATGTGAATGCTACATTTGTCAAGCAAATGCAAAACACAAAGATTCTTAACCGTGAGAGATTTAAATTGAGTTCAACCGAATTGGTCTATTGGGTTACGGCTAGGGTTAAAATTAAAGATATCCCTTTCAATTACTAGTTCGGAATCTCTTCCACATACCCATTACAGCCTAGTAAGAAGACCACAAAGGCAAAGTTAGGATCAACAAGACCACATTACCTTTGAATATAGAATTTTCACTAATTGTTTATTCTGTACCTGAAAAAGCTCAAACTCGTCCTCTGTTCGCGCTATCATCTGATTGATAGTTTCGTCATCTGGAACTTCACTTTCCTCCTGTAACATCAAAAGAATAAGGATCACCTATCGAGCTTCTACTCCCGGCAAATTTGCGCGCGCTTTGAGAGCAAATCGATGCATGCTTCACTGAATTTTTAATGTTTACTTAATTCCTACGCCACCACCCTGTCCCAATCGCTTTAGAAACGAAAAAAATATATGAAAGCTAATGTTCTACTGCTACTACTATTGGTTTCCTTGTGCGACAGAGACCTTTAAAAAGGAACCTTTTCTCTTACTACAGAATAAGCTTAAACCCACGGAACTAATGTTTGCAAACAAACTTGTTCGAACCTTTTCAATAAAAAGTGTTTGTATCAGGAAAATTGATTGCTTGTTTTTACTTTCACATTTCTTGGGCGTGAGCACTTGGAATAAATGTGACGTGTTACGGTTGCTCTATTGTCCTGACAAAACAAGTTTTTGTATAACATTAATAGGGCAACAGTAACACGTCACAAGCGGCACCCACGACATATGAAAACAAAAACAAGCGATTCTGAACTCATCTATAACGTGGGATGCCATAGGCAGACCACGTTTAAAAATGGCTCGTGTGTCGTAGTGACATGCGGAAATTAGCCACATACTTGTCAAGAAGCTCTTGGCTTGATACTGTCATGACGGCTATACGACATGCATGACGTGTCTTTTTCTCAGTTTTCGCGCGAAAGGTAATCTGAAAAGCTCACAAAGACTACTTCCATTCTTCGAATTACTGTCTCTCAGACTGAATTCGCAGAAGAAAGTATCCCGTATTTTGGTCCGAAGCAAAATTCCCAAAAATTTGAACCGTGAAGGGAAGTGACAAAAATTGAAAAAATTCTTGGGTCGCACTTGTGTAAGAACATTTGAAAATCCTGATTTAAGCAATTGATCGCAAATCACAATTCCCGCGTTTTACTCTGTAGGAAAAGAAACCCACAATCAGGCCATTTGTGTCGCTATTGCGATGCTCCTTCTTCAAATCGTGAACATACAGCAGTTGCAAATGTTCAGAATGCTTTGTTTAATCTCTTATAATACCATGAAAAAATTACTAGATTTTGATTGGCTGAGAGCAGTGCAGTTCAAGTGTAACAGTGCAAAAAAGTGTAATACCAATGCAAGTTACACATCGAAATTCTGGATTATGATTGGCTAATAAACAGTAGGGTTTGGTCAGGACCAATCAAATCTCTTGTTTTCAAATCAAGCGCCCGCCCTGGATGGCGCAATTTTTCCCTGATTGCGTGACACGCGTGCGTTTCTTCTGCTTAACCATTTAAATATGTTGTTTACTTACTGCTGTCAATACTAAAGCTAACAAGGGCAACTATAATAATACAGGGCCATTTTTGAAGCAGTATTGCTGCAGTGGCTCCACGGCTCGCCAGTAAAAGTCAATGTTTAAGGAAGGAAATAGAGGACATTACATGGCTGCGCGGAGATACGAAATTTCTCTTGGAGTGTTCGTCAGTGAAATTCACTGTTTAAAGAACGAGTAAGGTGTACCTTTGAGTGGCTCTGCGGCTCATCAGTGAAAGTCAATGTTTGATAGGGTTAAATGCAATTTAACTTAGTTAACGACCAGGAGCAAGTTGCACAGTTTGTCTGGCGTGGCGTGGCGTGGCGTGGCGTGGCGTTGCGTTGCGTGGCGTTAGCGTTAGGGTTTATCAGTATTTTGGGAGTGTGCCTGCAGCGTTTTTTAGCGTGTGCGTGTATTATTTGTATGCGGAGCTTTTCCGGGGCGTCTTCTGGCAGTTCTAGCGGTCAGCGGCTCTTTTGCATATTTTGTATGCGCCTGCGCATGTCCTCGTGGTTTTGCTTGGCTCGGCGTTCTGTGTGTTGGCGCTCGGGTGCTTTCAAGTGTTATCTTTGAGTGGCTAGGCGATTCTGCGGCTCGTCAGTTGACTACCGAGCCGCCGAAAAAGTACTTGTTTCAAAAGTGGCCCTGTATTCCAAAGTTCAGCCAAAAACAAGCCAAGAGAATATCCGTAAAATGTAATTTGTAGCTACAATGAGAAAAAAAAAAACGAGAGGAAAGGGCAAAGGCATGTCACGTAGAAAATCCAAAGACCATGACATGGGAATAACGTAATGTACAGATGGTGCGCTTCTATTGGTCAAAGTAAACAACAGTGCCCAATAAAATATGGCGTTTTATTTTCGACAAATTGCACACTTCCAGAGTTGACAGAAAGTAGCCAATCACAAGAAAGGTTACAATTTGTGGCTACAATGAAAAAACAAACCGCCCTCGATTTTCAGCTCTGCGCCTCAAGGCCAGAGATAAAATGAAAGAAGAGGTTTGAGCCGATACAGCCCCCGTAATATCAACAACAACTAACATTAGTATTTACAGCCCATGCCTGTTGCTTGCTTTGATCAGTGCATCCCACCTGAACGCCACCTTGGCGTCTCGTTTCTGATACAAACGCTTCCTTTGAAGAAAAAATTAAACAATTTTGACTGGAGAGTGTATTTCCTTTGACTTAAAGGAGAGTCGCATTTGTTGTTGGAGTGGAGGCTCACTTTAAATAGAATTGAAAGAGAAAAACTTACTTCCACCTTTTATTTTTACTTTTATTTTTACTTTCATTATTTTTTAAAATAATTATTTACTAATTATTTACGTTCTTACTCTACTCATGCATTACATATAGTACATTACATATTGCACAAAACACCACACTGCACTATACTGTATTACATTCAACTAATACGTTTTTACTGCTTACTCATTCACGAAATGACAATGGTGCGCTCTTGGCCACTTCGCAAGCGAGGAAAGAAACCAGATACAATTATTTACGAACGGAGGTGTTGCAATGTTAGAAGAAAGAGGGGAAGCCTGCCTTGGGGTATTGGCCGTGTGTTCTGCTGGTCCAAATATAAAAACGCGCCACTAAAAACAAAAAGTAATGTTTTGTTTCCAAAACTTAGGGCTTCAGTCCAAGAACTATCGAAGGCGATAAATCAAAACGTCAAAGTGGGTTCTTCCTTGAAAATAAACTTGCCTTAATGGCTGGTTGTACAAGCAGAGGGAACCATGACATTGGGCAAGTATAAGGTCACTTGACATTTTGTTCCTACCCTACGGGTTGTGGGGCGAAATTGTCAAATTCTCAGCTGCTCCCTGCGCGCACATATGTCTGGCAGTGGCCGATCCGGTGGGTAGCCATTCTTGCCCCTAGAGGCCTCCGTTTCTTTTGGTCACGTGGTCGGTGAAACGAAAGGATCTGGTCGCAGTCAATACCGGATGTACGTAAATCTCGGACATCCGGCAGCGCATGCGCACTTCTTTCAAGTCTGAATAATCGTGAGGTAGCGGAGACAAGACATTGGTATAATGGATTCTTCCTCAGGGGAGCATTTTGAAGAAGCGCTGAAAAAGGTTTTGATTGCGCTTGAGTTTGGTGATTTAGAGTTGCAAAGAGAACAGAAAGCTGTCGTGTATGCCACTGCTGCGAAGACGCAAGATTGTTTAAGTATATTACCATACAGGCCGGTAGTAAAATGTAATGAGTAGTGCTTGTGATTTTAATTTGTTCTGTGCATACAATTTTTATCAGCCAATGAAAAAAATTGAATTTGTAGGTGTGACCAGAGACTTTCGTTTCGCCGATCAGTGACCACAAGAAATGGAGGGATCTGGGGGACGAGAATGGTGGGTAGCTAGACGACACTGTCAGGTCTTGAAATTAAACCCCCACACATATTGTCGGTGTGAAAATCTCAAAAGATGATGATGATAATGATAATAATGATGAAAATCATCATCATCATCATCATCATCATCATCATCATCATGAATAAGTACCCAAAACGAAATAATTACCTCATCATCATCATTCTCAGTGTCCAGAAGAGCCATCAAGAAAGCACGCCTCTCACTTGATGTGGAGTTCTGATTAAACATGCCAGCTTGAATAACCTTCTCATCCACATTCAGCTTGTACCTGGCAGCAGCAAGGATCTTCTCCTCAACACTGTTAACAGTCATCAGTCTCAGAACTCGCACTTCATTCTTCTGACCGATACGATGAGCCCGGTCCTGAGCTTGCAGATCCTGATAAAAGCAAGACGAAAAATTGTAAAAATGAAAATTCTTCTGGTGATAGTAGAAAAGCGCCTAAAGACCGAAAGCGCAGTTGGTTGAGCATCCGAATTTTTCGCAGGTTCGCAACCCCGGTCGGACCAATATATATACTCAAGGTCTTAAAATGACTGAAGAGAAAATTATTTATTCTTACTGCCTTTAGGGTTAGTGAAAATAAAAGGTTTCGAATTTTCCGCGTTTTGATGTTTCCGGTTGCTGTTTTAATAATTAAATCATTTTCTTTGCTTCCTTCTAAAGAAAAATTCATTGCCTAACTAGTGAATTTCACGGTAAATTCCCAAGGAAAGAATTTGTGGAGTAAGTTCTTCCGCTAAGTATGAGCTATTACAGGTATTCTGTTTGTCGTTGTCGCTCTGGTTCGCTCTCCTTTCGTTTCTGTTTCTAGACATAGGTTCTCCAGGCATCATAGGTCCTCCAAGCATCATGTAACCTTATCAGAGCTTCTAAAGATATGCCAAAAATTGCAATACCGAGAAAAAAGCAGCTCTAAGAAAATTAAAAATAAACACTCAGCTTTAAGTTTATATCCCTCTGATGCTTGACTTGAATAACTGCGTAGCCACCAGTGTGGACCACAGATATCATGATATGCCAAACTTGATGTTTTCCATCAACAATCGCATCCTTGTCTCTGCTATTAGGTCGTTTAATTGTCACGATGTATCCAAACTCCTTTTTAAGTTATGTTAAAGAATGACGATCGACTGGATTCATCAAACGAAACCACAACTATTCACCTGTTCCTTCACTCGCGATTTTAAACGCAGACCGAAATAGCCGGCTAAACTTGCGACAGCGAACAATACTAATGAACCAAAGCTGGAGTGCTGAACGACTTTCAGGCTTCTTGAACCAAGATACTTTATAAGTTTATCTGACCAACTTTTCACCAACCTGATGCGGATTCCAGTCACTGTCAAATATGACCACTGTGTCGGCTGCTTGTAAGTTCAGACCCAGGCCACCCGCTCGCGTGCTGAGCAAGAAGATAAAGTACGGCGAATCCTTGGCATTGAAAAGGGACAGCAGCTGACCTCTGTCTTCGCTCTTAGTTGTACCATCCAGACGGAGGTAAGGGTAACCTATGATATTAATGGAAAAAAAACCC
This sequence comes from Montipora foliosa, assembly GCF_036669935.1. NCBI lineage: Eukaryota > Metazoa > Cnidaria > Anthozoa > Scleractinia > Acroporidae > Montipora > Montipora foliosa. The sequence goes on from NC_090878.1 coordinate 29,927,085, forward strand.
CACCTTTTTACGTTACCAGGCACGACTTCACTCCTAAGCTCTCAAGCAGTGTTTATAAAAAAGAAAGCCGGAAACCATAGGTCAATATCTCAGCAGTCAGATCATCTTGGCGCTGAATGTTTCTTATATGCATGAGACTATTTGGCTTAGCACTAGGAAAATCTAACCCTAACCAAATTCCTACAGCATCATCTTTTAATGCTAATGAAAGAAAAATATATCGTCTCCTAGGACCATAGCAGTGTGGGTTCGTCATCCCTCCAGGTAAGCAGTCCCTGATAACCCCTCTGGTTCAGTGTATTAAGCATTCAAGTTTACTCCCATTCGAATGACAGCTACTTGGCTGTATTTTCCCGTGCTCCTGTTTAAAATTAAACTGTGCAACGCGATTCAATTTTTAAGTCTGTGGATGAAGTCCTACAGCGTGCTTTCAAATGGACGCTACTTAGCATTCCCTTCCTATGGCACTGTTGGTCATGCTGTACACTTGGTAGTTGTAATTTTGCTGTCCACATCCCTTACTCCTATAGCGATACTCACCGTTACGTCACTTATTGTCATAAATGTGCCAACCAGTGATCTATTGGTTGTCGAAACAAAGGTTATTTTGTTCTGTGGGTTTGCAAAATTTAAATATCAAAAGAACTGTTTATAAACAGTGAATATCGCTATACAGTGCCCACTAAAATAAACTGAGCTACCGGTACTGAGCAGTATTTTTGTTATGATGTTCAAATAGGTGTTGGCTTTTCAGACTGTGGGTGATATCCCACACTGTGAACAGTCAAAGTCTACAGAATTTGAATTTTCCTGTCGTGATAATTAACTTACTGCAAGAAAATCCCCAAGATAAAATTCAAAAGCATACATTCCAGTCAAAAGAAGACTGGTTTGGGTTTGTTCCAGTTTTTTTTTAAATCACCAGTCAACAGTTTAACGACAGGTGAATTAAAAAACTGAGGGTTACTATTGCACACTATTTACGCCTGGCATGCATGAAAAACTTTTGCCAGGTTCTAGCAATGTGCTTTAAAGAAAAGGGCTACCACACCATTTATCTGTGTGATAAAATTGTTATAACACAAACATGCTGATACAATACTGAGCATTTACGACCTTTTATCCAGAGGACTTCACAAACTTGAAAAAGGTCGGACCAAGTGTTTTTAAACTTTACCCCAATACAATCCGTTTGTCCCTTTTCAATCGTGTGACAAAGCCACTTTAAGGGGAGAAAGGTTGGGAGGCCTGCGTTTAACTCATGGGCAGGGTCCTGTGGTACATGCGCACCGTTGAACCACTGAACAGGGGGTGCTGACGTCATTGTTTCCATTTTCTTTCATTAACACACAAGTTTGCTCAAAAATTGTTTTAGGTGCTATTTACAAATTGACTTCAAAGAGTAAAAGAACTTGTGAAACCATTTAAAGCCTTTTCGCTTCGATAACGAGTCAGTAGTTATTAGCCATCCAAGGCGCTAGTGATAACATAGATTTTTTGTAAAATTTCGAATTTTCAAAGCATCATTGCTCAGAGATTATCTGGTACCCTTGGCTTGCACCTGGAAAAATCTTAAACAATGACAAACCAGGTGTTCTGAGCCCGCGAGACTGAGCACCTCCAGCAAACTATTGTTTTAACGAAAACCG
>NC_090878.1:29931233-29953733 GCF_036669935.1 Montipora foliosa
TGATCGATTTCGTCTGTGTGGTTTCGTACCGAACATAAAGGGCTTTCTGAAGGCATCATGCATAGCTGGCCTCTTTTATTGGTAAAATTACTTCTAGGATAAAGCTATTACTGTTCAGCGAAAAAAAGGATTCCGTATCACAGGGTCTACCGTTCACTTTTGTTTAACAAGTCTATTGCCAGTGTATACTAGTAACGAAAAAGGGTATGATGTGATTCACACATTGGCTGTAGAGCACTTTTATTTCAAAAGATATCCACTAGAAGGGTTCCCATGAAATCTATCTAAGCTGTCTCCTTGGTAATGAAAATGGACCCACATAAGGATGGAGAAGAACTCTGACAAAGGTGAGAATTGAACCCCATCAGATCCACCCAAAGTTATCAATGAGTACATAATATTATGGTAAATGTACCACACCTGTGATTTGTCCGCTTCAATTTGGGTAAAATCCTGTCCAGAAGATCAAACTTGCCAGCGACTCTCACAATATCGGGGCTGTTTGAGAAAAGAAATTAAATTATCTGAGACAGGCAGCATCTTTAGCTTAGAGCTGGCATGACAAAAATCTCCGAAAACCCCCCTGAAATGTACAGTACTTTTAGTTCTGCGCCTGCAAAAAGCATAAATGGCAGAGTATATGCCTCAAGTCAAAAACACATCATGGACATATTTTTCGTTCATCAACAATTTTTCAGGCCTTTTAAGAAAATGAAAGAGAAGCAGGATTTCGATGGGAAACTCATCTGAATTTACGTGTCCACTATAATTTTATCACGTTCCTTGTCTGATTTAACGAGTAACAGTCTGTTCAGACAGGGAGCACGTCCAGGTGTTACCGAGTAGGTTAGAGGCTGTGTCCTTCAAGTTCCTGCATTCATACTAGCACAGAAAATTGAACCTGTTAGACCTGCCAGTCAGACATATTTCTACTTGCACAACTACAAACAGGTACTATACATACTCATATCCCAAAATACACCCCAGCTTACCCTTGAACAATTCCTGAGTGGAAGCCCAAATGTTCAGCCATCGATTCCTATGGTGACAAACAAGAAGAGCACAGGAATACTTTACAATTTTGTTAAGTTTATGACTGGTAAATGCTGATGATAGTTTGTGGCGGTCAAGGCTGATAAATGACGGCAAATACTAGATAGACATCGGTGATGGGTGATAAGAAAGAAAAAAAAATGCTTCTGGTTGTTGACGTGAACTAAGAAAACAACATCATTGCAGTTTAAGTGCTCTTAACCTCCACTGTTTCTTTGGTGACATAAATCTCTTAGCCTAAAACAATCGCACCTTTGGATTTCACTTCCAAATTTCACAATGCACCGTTAAAATTTAACGAAAACAGAAGCAGCTTGTCCCAAAACCAAGGTAGTGATTGCATGAGACTCTAACCGAGATGATGTCACAAACGTTTTCCCGTTTAAAATTTTTCTCAACTTAAAAGCAAAGCAGTTAATGCTTTCACCTAGGGGTAGACCCCTGCCTCTTACTAGTTGAGCCCTGGGACAAATGCTGATTTTGTTAGTTTTAAACAACCAGACCTGTGTAGCTTTTTAGAGGCAAAGACAAAAGGATTTGAACAAAAATAATAAACGTGTCATATTGCCTAAATTCGACTATAACACATTTAGAGGTCTGGAGCACTTTAATTTAATGGAGAAAGGCAAAGGAACCTGAAAAATGGGTTTTCAGCTTCTTTGGGAATGCTTCCACATGTGTTACCACCATAACCTGTAATAGTCTTCAAAATTATCGTGTAGGGTTGGATGTGTTTAAATGGGAATAATAAAATGGGAGGGGGCTACAGGGAACTGATTCTGCAGGAAACGAGGTACTTATGCTCAGTGGTCAGATGAAGCTGTGTTAGTGTCTGGTTTTCTCCCATCAAAGTTAACTTTTAGTAAATCATATCACACCTCTGCAGAGCCCGAGGGAGAAAGGGCATTGAGTGGGATTAGTGAATAATTATATTGGCAGACACAGTTATTCTGACCTCGATATGTTGGAACAGAAAAGGGTGATTGCAAATCTTTCTCAGCTGCATAATTGTGTTCATCAAAGTCTTGGTTCCTCCACGACCCTAAGTATGCAAAAACATCAGTGACAAAGATACACAACAGACCAACTCACAGAACAATGTGATTAATTTGGCTCTTGTTTCAACACACCCCCCTCTCATACACATGTACATTAACCCACTGACTCCTAGGAGTGGGCTAAATCGATTTTGTTGTCTAACACTAGATAATTTTATCCGTCAATGGGAAGGGGGGGGGGGTGGGGGGTGGGTGGTTTTATTTATTTATTTATTTGCGATGTTTATACAGGCAATCCAATTCAGCAACGCTGGTTTAAACGGAGGCCTGTTTTAGGGGTTTAGGGTTAGGGTTCAGGCATTTCAGGAGTCAATGGATTAAAAAACCCTTCGCCATAGGAATGGCTTTTGTAAGAGACATGTTTATTTATGTACTTGCTCATTCCCTGAGTTTATCATTTGATTAGGGAAAGCAAATTTGTAAACTTCCAATGATCATAAACATATCTATTCAAGTGGGAATGATTAGAAGAAAAGTTCACCAAGGCAGCAGTTGGTGTGTGTACCTCATAAAGGTTAAAGGTAAAGTCACTTTATTCAACATCGGTAGTTCCTTCAGCTACGAAGCTGGTATCAATGGAAGCCGACAGTGCGCCCTTTACCCCCCTCCCCTCTGTCACTGCTCCATTTTAAGGGGATTTAAAGCTATAGCTACACGGACCAGAGGAAAGTCAAAACAGACGTCGAAGTCACCGAGAATCGAACCGGGGACCTCTCGCTCCGAAAGCCGCGCACTTGCCATCTGAGCCACGTCAAGCATAACTGTTCCAGGTCCTACTATCAAACCCCACTCATTGAGATATTTAACTCTGGTGGTGTTAGCGAAAACCTGGGTAGCTCTAGCACATTAAGTAGACCTGTGATACACAAGTGAGTGGCTCCCAGGGTGAACTGATGTGCTGAAGGTTGGCTTCAAAAAATAATCATGCATTTAAGTGATTTACCCAGTGTGGCCAAATGTTTCAATCTGTTGCAGCATTAATTATTTGGCAAATATTCCTTGACCATGGGCGGTTTTCATTTACCATGTCGCCTCTAGGGTTGTCCACATTATGCCGGCATAATTTTGAGCATAATAGTGAGGCATGAGCTTCGAGAATTATGCCAGTATAATAGTAAGAAAAATTTCCGGAAATTTGTCAAAATATTGACAATAAATAAATAAATAAATACATCGGAATTAGGTACAATCTCGAAACTGGGATTCCCGATTTGCTGTGGAGAAATATATGTGACAATCGATTGCCCAGACTTCACCACAGGAAACAGGCGTGGCACGTGGAGTGAATGGGAGTGTGGGACTTATATTTTTATGTAAAAAATGAGTGATCCGGGAGAAAATGTTTGAGCATAATAGTGAAAATGGTGAGCATAATGTGGACAACCCTTGTCGCCTCATGCCTTATGGGGGCATTGTGCCAAGCTGACAACTTGTCTCAGGTTGATATGCTACAATGGGGATGTATAGTACATAACTTACATATACAGTCTACCAACAGAGATTGACCCAGTTGGTGGGTGTCCCATAAGGTTATCAACTAGTGTGACAACATTTCACTTACATCTTAAAACCTCAAGGACCAAGTTGGGACAGCGAAGTATTGTCAAGATGAAAAAAAGGGAAATGTTGCCTTGCTAAGTACAAGTTAATGTAAATGCTCAAATTAGCGCCCAGCAAACAAGCGCCCCGCTTCGAAATAGCACCCCTCCTAAGGCTTAAAATTTGGAATAAGTTTCGGTACTCAGTACGACATACGAGACATACAGTACTTTTAATTAATTTGACATCACAAAACGTCTCACAATGGCAAAGGCATTGTTAGAACTGTTCTATTGAAGAAATACAGCACAATACATCTTTGACAGGCAACTCTAAAACGCCTTGAGAACATTCAAACGTTTCACAAGAAGTAATTTTCTATGACGTTTTTTGAATTTTGATATGTCACAGTTTGGGTTACTGGTAACTAGAAATAGAGATGGTGTCAATTTCAGGCCAAAAATTGATAAATTAAATAAGTGCCCCCCTCTCTTAGGGCGCCAATTCGAGCGTTTACGGGTACATCAATAATGTTATTTATGGCTATTCCCATCCCTACAGTATTGACCATGCTGCCATACTCTTAACTTAGCAATAGTTTACGGTAATTTATGCTGTCTACCTTTTTGTCCTTTTCAGAGCCATCTGTGAGCAGCACACCTGCCTTGTGCATGTGATTATAAAGAATCCGCTGAAGGGTTGACATGTCACATTTGATAACATACTCCACCTTAAAAGCAATAAGAGACAAAACTGGTTATTGGTCTCCAAGAAGCCCCCAAATATGTACAGAAACAATATTCTATTAGCAATTTCTTTTAGCAACACATTTTAGGATTTCAACAACAGAAAACACCTATCCACAAGTGTTAAGCCACTTTGGTCTCCATAAGAGCATCAGCTGCAATCCTAACATTTAACAATCCATCTTTTGTCCACAGGTTAAGTCACATCTTTGGTAGAAGTGTACCAACAATATCAGCCCTTTTAAGCAGGCATGGACAACTGACTTAGTATCCAAAAGTTTTGGCAACACTAGAACCCTCTTGGTACATGTAATAATTAAGGAAGTACCGGTAAGCATCATTATTTACTCTTGGATTTTTAGACTTCGCTAGTAGCTAATACCTCCAAGCATTGAACAGAACAACTTCAAAACTTTTGCTGGAGGCAAACCAGTTGGCTATTTACAAGTGCAGCCAGGAAATTGAACCACCCAGAACAAATTCAACAAGTGGTCAGAACGTGTCTTGAACCCAGGATCCCTGGATCACCAGGCAAGCACCCTCACCACTGGGCTACACTGTCTCCTGCAATCACTTGTGATGGATGATTCATTTTGCCTTCACACTGCAATACACTACCGCAGAAGAAGGGCACACAGTCGTTTTTAGTACTTACTCCTACTCGTGCAACATGCATGTATTGGTTGAAGGGGACTTGGGGTCTTCCTGAGCCAAACGACTAACACCTACAATTCAAGTCTCAAACTGAAACTCTCTATTTCTTCCTTCATGTTACTTCTCTTTCTTGCTTAGATCCTCCGCAGTTTCTTTTATTTTTCTATTGATCTCGCAATTTTGTAAAACCCTCTTTTGCAGTAATCGCAATATCATTATATTAGCAGACTAGTCACACTTGCTAAAGTTTTTAACTATCTGCAGGCCAGTCTGGTCAACTGGAAGAACTTGAACTTCCACTAATTTAGCTTAAAAACACACGACAGCTTATCAAAGACAAGTTGTCTAATTTACTTATCCCACAAAAACATCAACAAGGTTTCAACCAAAACAGCCCTGGTCTTCACAGAAATAGCTATGGTATTTATATTTTTTCTTTTACCTTCTCTGGTAATTGGGATTCAACTTCTTTCTTCAGACGACGCAACAAGAATGGACGCAACACCTAAAGAAAGAGCAGGAGAACTTAATTCATCTCAGCTTTCAATAATGCTGTTTTGCATGTGATGTCATTGTGGCCATGTTGGATGGCAAGAACAATAACATGTCTCTCCGCTGGGAACTAAACTTCGTTATTGTGCAAATTCTGCAAAACGAAATTGTATTGTAGTGCCATTTCAACATGGACACCGTACATGTGTCACAAGGGTGCAAACCAATAATATCTTGCAATATATTAGGTTTGATCTTGACAAAAAGGGAGAAAGCCAGACTGTACAATAAAGGACTATTGCTGAACTAAATTCTTCAGTGATCACAACAAATGTTTCGATCATAATGGCAACCAGTCTTAAAACAAAATGTTCCAGGTTTCCTATCAAACCCCACTCATGAAGATAGAATCTTTTGTGGTGTTAGTGAAATCCTGGGTAAGTTTTGCACACTGCCAACGCCTGACATTCACTGGATTTCAAACAGGTCTATAAAGTGTGCCATCGAATGTGGACTTAAACAAAAAAAACTGTCTTTTATACAGTGCAGCAACATTAATCACTCAAGAAATCAGCACTGAAGCTACTTCTCAACATTTCTCAGGTAATGACTGTGACACAAAGAAATAGCATGAAAACTCAATGTACATGTATTTTGGCTTTCCATGTTATATCTTACAATAAATAATTATTATACTTAGTTTGAACTTCATGAAAAGGAAGAAAGCCAGTCTGAACAACAAAGGACGGTTTTATACACCTGTCAAACACAGAGCTATAATAATTGGCCTTGCGCACGATGTTGCTTATCACTGTGATATTCTATGATTTACTCAAGTTTGGTTATGTTTTATTGTCCACAGATGCCCACTTAGTTTGTGATTAGTCCAAATGTGTGTTGACAGAAGACAAAACTTTTGGTATTTTCAAGCTAAAGGCACATTAATTTTACCAGCGCGAAGGGAGACTTAAATTAATTTTTAAAAACACTCACAAATCCGCACTTACGGCGTAACAAACAAGTTGATCGTGCCTTTCGTGCCCTTTGAACAGGGAATCCAAATATCGTGCATTTCGTGCCTTGTTCTCGTTCACCGATCGTGCCTATGAAGTCTTGTTATCGTTCCATGATTTCGTGCTTTTCGTGCCTTCGTTTGTACACCGTTCCTTTCGTGCCTTAATTTGCATATTTCATACATCGAGCCCTTTATCGTTCCTTTCGTGCCCAGATTTTTCGCGCGAAAGCCGTCGCGTTTATAACATTTGCTGTAACTCCCATTTGATGCCAAAAAAAAAAAGACAAAAATAAAAGTAATGAATGGAAAATCATGTCTCAGTATTTTCTTTTGGTAATCCCATTGAACAGTTATACAATCTGCGTTTCCCTGCACGACGCCGCAAATGCAGTAAGTACTCGTAGTATAAAAGGCTGAACACTGTCAAACAGAAAGAGTTGCCGCAAGATCAAGAAGTTTGCACGAGGTGAGTTTTGTCCCTGTCTTCGCTTTAAAAGAAAACTTCTCACTTACTTTGCTTAACTATTTGCTAAACTTCATTTAATATGATAAAGATGAGCTGAGATTGTTTCTGCATGCAAAGCGACTTTTAGAAACCCAATTTAGCGCTTATCGGAAATTTAATCTCGGCTGCAACAGGCAATCAAAATTATGGTTGGATTGCTAAAATCTTTTCTCGCAAACCTCGATTGGCATTTAGTGTGCTTTCGATTGGGAAATCCGGATTTAGATCTTAAAATCCGGATCTTTTGACGTCCTTAATCTACAGAACGGTCGATTTGTAAATTACGGCGGATTCTCGGGTAACTCAACGATCAATTCGCCCGACACTTGATGTAATGATATCGCTGGGAATAATTCAGACAAAGAAACAAGAGGTCCAATGGTAAACAAACAGCCCAACAGAACACAATTTTCATGAATGTCTTCTCGAACGTTTCTTGTATCGGCCCGGTTCCGGTTTTGGGCGCGATTGAGTATTTCTTTGGCGTAAGCCTGCGAGCGCAGGTTATGGTCATGTGGGCACGAAAGGATCGGGCACGATGGGCACGACAGCTGAGAACGATAAGGCACTATTTGCTCTTAAGGAACGAAAAATGGAACGCATTTGACGAAGTGGGAACGATAGGAACGATAAGAACGGGAACGAAAGGCATCATTTAGACCACAAAGATGAATTTTTTGGGTGGTAAGTCAGCGTGACATTGTAAACAAGACCTTTTATCTTTAACCCTGCTTTCAAGAGAAAAGAACTGACTCGTAACGGTAAACACGATCTATGTGCATGGATTTTTTGCCACGATCTTCGTCTACTTTTCTTTTAATACGAAAATTAAGAGGATTAAGTCCGGAGCGTTTTTCACTAAGCAGAGGGAAGTTTTTGAACCTGGCTTTTTGCGGACTCTGATCTCGATTGCCCGGGTGCTTGGCAATAAACAACCATCATTTACAGATTGCACATACTTTCTACAATATTTTCCCAAAATTTTATGACCCTAACCTTACTATAAGCGCCAAAATTGAGAGTTTTCTAATGTCACTCAAAATGTTACGCGAGTGGTAACCAACATCATGCGCAAGGCCAATTGTTATTTAAGTGTAGTTGTAAGAGTCTTAGGCAAGAGGAGTAATGGCAAATTGCTTGTCACACAACATTTCTGGGGTTACAGGAAAATTTGGTTTTATCGAGCGTTAGCCCTTCGCTCTGATGAATGGCTAACGCTCTGAATGTCAGCTTTCCAAATCATTCACAGTGGTAATTAGACCTTTATAAACACATTTTCCTGTTTCACTCTCTCACCGACGCAGCACCACAGTTTCTTTAGGAACTAGAACTTTTATATCTGGGGTTATGTGGAGACAACAATGTTGTAGTGGTAGTGGTCTGTGTGCTGGATTCCCATCCTCAGGGTTTGAAGCCTACCTTAATCGTGTTGTTTCCTAAGAAAAGAAACTTTGCCTGCCTCTGACTGCCTCTCTTCACCAAAAAGTATAAATGAGTAACATACAGCTGGGTGCTCCGTTACCCTATAAATGGACCAGCATCCCACATTCAGGGCAGGATGGGGGGGGGGGGGGGGGTAGCAACACTCTCAGTTGCTTTATGCTACCTGAAACTGGGATAAGGCCCCTGGGAAGTGTGAGCCCCAGAGGTTTGTATGAACTTTGCTTTTTTGTAGTGATACATGTATGTCAATGGGCAGGAACACTGTAAAAAACCTACAAGGATGTAAAGTCTAACCTTGTGCAAACGGCGGATAATCAAGATGGTCTCCTCTTCATTCAGCTCCACCTGTCAGTATCATACAAAATGAAATAATGTCTATATAATTAACAATTATTCGTCTCAGGCTCAGTGATTATCAGTGAATATTCACCGATAATCACTGAGCCTGAGGTGAATAATTGTTTTAGTATAAATACACAGGCGATTATTTCAAAAAAGAGAAAAAAAACATTTCAACACTAAAATCATCTTCACTTACAGTGGCGAAACGACTACTGGCAGCCATTTTGTCCGTCGAGATGATTATCGGCTGATAATCCGAGGTAGGGAGCCAATGAGAGCGCCCGATTTTGTACAATCACCTTTGTACTTATACTAACAATGATTAACAAAAGTCTCAAAAACAAAAAGCAGGACATGGGCTTACATATACACTGTAGCCCACCCCAACAGAGCGGCTAGAGTGATCATCCAAAATTCCATTAACTTGGAACCTGGTAAGGCAAGTACAGTGTACACTGCATTCAGCATATCAAAATGTCCTATTCAACATAACCAACAAGGCTTGTAGCCCTTCAAACCCCGTACAAAATACTGACAATTATTGCCGGGAAGGCCTATGAAGGGCAGAGTTATTGTTCCTCTTGTCATTGTACAGGCACAACATTAAAAATGGTCAGTTGTGACTGTGGTAAGCAAAGAGGAGAGATTCAAATTCTTCTCACTGTAGGTTGAAGAAAGGACTGTAAATCTTGGTGTTTGTAGAAGGTATTATGTTAGAATGAAGTGCTTTGATGCATTTAACCATGTCTTGTGGTTTATCAACTGCTTCTCACAGTATGGGAGTTTAGGTTCATACAATAACCAAGCTTTTTCATGGGAGAGGTCCATCCCAAGACATACACTTTTGTCATGAACTGCATGTACATTTAATTAGAAGCACACTCAATTTTGACATCCAACACCAAGTGAAGGTTTAAGTCTAAGCATTCATTTTTGCTACCTGTTTCTGGAAATAAGGCAAGTATGAGGGTAAGTGAGCACTATTTTTTTGGCGAGGGTAAACCTCTGCTGTTTCTCTTTGCTTGAGGGATAATGTGGTTTGGACGATGCTAGTCTGTATTCCTAGATGCAAGTGATGCTGTAGGGAGAAGAGTAAGTGGCTACTTCATGATGCTAATCAAAATCGCCACAGATCTAATTACATTCATGATCTCATGTTCTCAGTTCTGACTCCCAGATGTGGTGTCAACTGTGGGTTGAGTTAATTCCCTTCCCTTTATTCCAAGATGATTGTTTTTCTTTGGCTACTCAGTTCTTCCCTCTGCATAAAAAATAATCACTGAAGCCTAATTGACCTTTTCTCCTGTCATAGCGAATGGTGCATTGAACCATTGCTCAAAAGTGCTGCATGACTTGAAGATTGTTGGAAGAAGGAAGTTCAACAAAGCCCACAGCTCTGGCAGACGGTTCTGAAAGAAAAGACATTTAAAACGGTATTTCATGGATAGAAAAATCATTTTCTTAGTCTCTTGTGTTGTTGCAGCTGATAGAATGCATCAACCAACTGTATTAAATCTTCACATGAAAATATCTCAAAGGAATGACCAAGAGATAATTATAAACAAGCATTTTCGAGATGATGTCACAATCATCTCCAGTCCCCCTTCTGTACTTGTGTGGTTTTGTACCCCACCGGAAGTGAAATGCTGCGTCTTTTAATGGCTAAAGCTAGGGGAAAACATTTTTTGCAGTTGTTATCACAACAATGGCAAGGCCGCTGCCTAAGAAAATTTTCCGGGAGCCCTTCGGGTTTCCAACATTAAAAGTTAGTAGCCCGAGTCATTTTTTCAAGAGCCCAGAAATTTTAAATTAATCCAGCTGGGATCAAATTTACAAGAAATTGCGGATGAATCAAGTAAGGTGCCCGTTCGGGCTACTTGTTCAGAAATTTGGTCGCCTGTGCTCGCAAATAAGGCACCCCAGGGGACCGTTAGGCAGCAACCTTGCAATGGGTACATTCAATCAAGCAAATAAAAAAATTCTGTCATAATTATACACTTAAATGAGTAGAATAAAATGTAGGTAACAGTAACTGCGACAAACTCATGGGGTTAATCCTGCAAAGGGGTGTCATCCCAGGAATAGTGTTACTTGAAACATGTTGAGTGCAAAATCCTGATTGCTATACATGTACATCTGACAACCAAAGGATTTACAGTGTTAACAGTGAAAATTTCAACATCAAACAGTCTTCATGGCAAAAAAATAATGTTATTAATACAATAATTTACTTTGGCTGTACCTGGAGTGGAGTTCCAGTCAGCAAAACTCTATGCGGAGCAGCATAATGCGTGTTCAGAATCTGGGTTAATTTACAGTGATGATTCTTCATTCTGTGACCTTCATCTACTACCATGTATCGCCAGCGCACCTGATGTCAACAAAATAATAATCCAACATTCTACATCCTCAAGTGCTAAACCCCATTATTTATTGTCTTTTTAGAGAAAGAGAAAGAGAAAGAGAGAGAGAGGGGACAATAACAAAGTGAAATGTGACTTATTCCCAATATTATCATCAGGTGCCACATTGTGTTGAGTAAACAAAATATTAGCCCACAATACTTGTGCAGAGCAGCCACTGAAAATAGCAAAATATTAATGATGACAGGGAGTTGTGCACGTAACATCTCCGCTAAATTATGCTACAATTACACTATCTTCAGATTGAAATAAAATTCATGGCACGAAACAAAATGATTTTGTCATTTCTTTATTTATTTTACCAAAAGTAGCAGCAAAGTGGTAACTGCTAACCCTTTTGTTTTGAAAGAGTGAAGGCGAAAAAAGAGTGAAAAAAGAGTGAAGGCGAAAACAAGTCGCAAAAAAGCGTTACTTCTCCAGATATTTTAGTCGCAAAGGGAAAAAATTCAGTCACAAATGCGACTGTATTGGGCACAATTTCAAGCCCTGAAAGATATAACACCTTGAGCTGTTTCTCTTTGACATTAGTATGACCTCAGTGGACAAATTGAATGGATAAGGACGGGCCGAAACTTTAAAGTGCAACTGAACCTTTCAGCAACAGCCAATAATTGGTGAAATCCATGATATACAGGTAATTTTTAAAGAATTAATTTCTCCTGATATTTTTACTGTATGATGGATTCCGAAAACCATGGTTCTATCCAAGGACTGGAATCAGATCAACCTACATGTATCAGAAAACATGGAATTTCAACAAACTTGTGAGCAATACAGCTGTGATCTATTTGAAGAGAATTTCAACAATAAAATCGCTGATAAAGCTGGTCAAAATTCTTTTGCATTTCACTCGGTCCAGTCTTGTAAGAAGAAAAAAAGAACCTCAAATTCAGGAAGGGTGCAAAAAACAAATTAATTTTTAAGAAATGTGCATAACCAATTAATTTTTTTGTACCCAGTATGTTGCTTTGAGAGATGTATAGATTAAAAAAAAAAAAGAACTGTAACATTAGGGTCCAGTTGCACTTAACTACAGCTGTATAGCCCCAAAATTCGCAAAGCTCAGGAATTTACACTGCTCATTAAACTTCCAGAGAACAGTGAAGTGAGAGCTTTTTAGGTAAGGTAAGCTGTTGTCTGAATCACAAGGGCATTCAGCTCCGCATGTTGCCTCCCTCATACTCTCTGATCAAAAGAAAACAATTTGATTAGTCAATCTGGGGATGCCTCTGGACAGTGGCTGTTGTTTGCTAAACAAATCTACAATACACACAAAAAAATCATGCACTGGTGAATTCAACCACCTCTCTCTTTTGCTGCTAAATTCAATAAAAAAAGAGATACTAATAATTCTTGTTAACACCTTCAAGATTTCATGTTTCATCCCATAGTTATGACACTTTCATTTAAGGTGGATATACCTTTGACAGAACTGATTTATCTTTCATCACATATTCATAAGTGGTAAGGACTACATTGAACTTTCCAACACGTATTTGGGAGGCCGCTGAGCGACGCATGTTTGGTGAGCCCTGAGAAAAAAAAACACAATAACTTAATTACCATGATAGCATTTTTGTCAAAAAGGTTATAATTTACTGGGGAGATTCAATTTGGAAAATGCAAGCTCCTGTTGAAGAAGAATAGAAGTACAAACTTTAGGGAAAGTGCTCTGAGGACAAGGGCATTGAGAAACAGTGACCAGTTCTTTATACTTTTGAAGCCTACCGTTAATTCCAGCCTTTTACCTGCAAAAGGTAAATTACTACCTTTTACTTCAGCCAATTACTGGTTTATTTATCTGTGAATAATATGCACTTTCCCCCTGCTGAAACAGCTCCAAAAATTGAGCTATAATAATGATTATTATTCACTAAATTTGTTGATAAACAATCATTGGTTTTTAATTGAAAAGTAAAAGCCTGAACCTATATAGGGGTAATGATTTCATTCCACTAATAAATTAACCTCTCTATTAAAATGAACAACTGATCAACAACTCAAAAGTAATAATAATTTATAGTATACTTTTCATTTGTCCCAGGATGTACACTGTAGTCACTTGTGATGAAAATCATGACATTTCAACTGCTTAATTCAAGTCCTCATCAGGAGCAATCAAGATAATATTATTATTATCAAGTGACTACATTGTGAGACAAAATTTGTCATTTAATGGCGGATACACTTTATTGTTATCTTTACTTCCATGATAACTAACTGCAACCTTCAGGAGTCAATGGGTTAAAAAAGAGTGCAGTTTACATTGTAATTAATGTTGCCGCACACCACATCATACCTTGTAGCTCACAACAATGATGGATGGTGCCCACTTCTCAAATTCCAATAACCAGTTTGATAATGTTCTGCCAAGAAAACAAAGGAAATCATACATTTTATTGGATATAATTATACATGAACGAGTGGGGACAAAAACATATCAACTTCATTGACCTATTATTTATAGATGACTTAAAGTAACAATCAGAAGCAGACTGTTTTTTTTTAGAATCTAAATCTATTTGGTGGGGATAATGCAATGGAATGTGGCACAAAGAAATGTAGAGTGATGACACAACATTGAGGATAACAAAATTGAGATGCCGTATATACTGAGGGCAGTGGCTACAAGAACATGTACTTGGGAATGTACTTCCGCACAGGGACGGGGGAGCGTATTTTGTATCGGGGAAGGGGGGCGGGGGAGGGACTAACAAGCAGTTCCCCCAGCCACGCCATGCCTGCTTCCCCAATAGCATTTGGCAGTAGCAGTAGTGCTAATGAATAATCACAAGCAAAATAATTCAACTGCACCAAAAATGGTCTTTACTGTCTCTAAAGATAAAAACATACACAGTATACCACATGTAACAAGAGCCTTAACTAATAAATATTAATTGTAAAATTAACACTCAGATTACCCATACATGTAAATTAATATCCAATCAAAATGAAATAAAATTTGAGTTAAGGGGTAGCAGTTTTGAAATAAAAGCACTTATGATCATGCCAAACTTACAAAGTAAAGGAAAATTTTACTTACGAGAGGGGTACGATTACCAAAAAAGGGCCATTGAGTTTCTTGATCTCAATCAGGTATGCAAACAGGGCAATTGTTTGAATGGTTTTTCCAAGACCCATCTCATCAGCGAGGATACCATTCAGGGCGTTGTTGTGTAGGGAGACCAGCCACTCAAGTCCTCGTAACTGAAAGAAAAAAATTTCATGATGCCACAAAACCAGGGATGCTTGGAAGCAGGCCTTAAAACCACCCTAATTAATTGACATAATTTCATGTAAAATCAATCACACACAAGAATGCTGTTTTGTTGTCAAATGCAGTGAACATTTTTGTTCCAAATTTACCCCTTCTATGACACAGACACAAATTATCCCTCTACTAGTAGTGAAAAACGAGAGAAGTGATAACATACACTTTTAAGCTGTTCAATACATGCACTGAAACACTGACCAAAATCATTCTTGTTAATTAAAGTATGTGTACATTACACTGTATAGTGAACATTATATTCATTACATGTACCTGATATTCTTTGAGATGGCCTCCCACCAGAATAGTTGGCTGCTCAGTAATGTCTTCCTGGAAACTATGTGCAATATTGTAATACTGACGGCTTTCCATGGCTGCTGGATCATCGATTCTGAGATGAAGTACACTTGTCAGTCACAATACTTGAGATCAAGGGTGAAAAAGTACATTCAACATGAGACTATAAAATAAAAGACATGTACTTGAACTACTGAAAGAAGATTGTTCACATTTACAGAAAGTACATCATCACAATTATGAACATTTACTTACTTACAACCAATTGACTCCTGGGAGCGAGACTTAATAGATTTTACTCAGTCAAATGCCAGACAATTATTTTTACTCCTCAAAGGGGGTCACTGTAGAAGTGACACTTAATAATTTAACTCTTTCTAATGCCAGGCGAGTTCAATTGTCAATGGGGGATGGTGCAGTGCTCTTATGTCTACCAGTTAACCCTTTAACTCCCAAGATCTGATTAGTAATTCTCCTTTCTAGCTGCTATACATTCCCTTTTATTTTAGTTAAGAGAATTTGAGTTTGATCAAAATAACACCATCTGACTGACAAGTTAATTCATCCTCATCACCTGTCTGCTGAATAGTGAATTGATATTATAAGGAGAAGTTACATACTAATCTCTTCTGGGAGTGAAAGGGTTAAGTAATCAAGACAACCAGAAGCTGTAGAACTAAAAAACCATAGAGAGTGTAGTTGTGAGAGACTGAAGAACCTACTTCGGAATCAGTAAGGAGCCATTATTCTCAGTGCTCCAGAGAAAGAATGATGGCCTCTGGAAATGAGAATGGCTTCAGAATGATAATAAATTCTGACTTGTGGCAACAATATTTTGCCCTTACAACTCACCTCATCTCACAATAATAATATGTTTAACAAGACAATAACTATTACCATGCATGAAAACAAAAACAATAGCTCTTACTCTTCTTCCTGAATATCCTCCTCATCCTTTCCATATTCTTCTCTTTTCTTTTCCTTTTCTGTTTTCTTTTCAGCAGCTTCCTTTTCCATATCTACTCCTTCAACATCATCACCATCACCATCTTCCTCCTCATCATCATCATCGGACTCCTGTTCTTGACGTGGTGCCACTTGATAGCTATAGGTATAGTACAGTAAGGAACAGTATGCAACCACTGATGCAGCAAAGTGCCAAGATACTGGAAACTACAAATAGATTCCATGTTGAAGTGCATCCAGTGCTGGAAATAATTTTTCTTCATTCACAGGACATATGTCCTTTCAGATCTTCATTTTGGTCAGACATTTGACAAATTGGACCGGACATAATTTATTGACTGACAACACCTTGAAGAAGATAACTCAAGATGTGCTGGTGAGATGTTCGGTCATCATGTCCGATCATAATGTGAAACTGGCCGGACATTTTCAAAATTTGGTCGGACAATGTCCGATGACTGATTGTTATTTCCAGCACTGGCATCCATTCAGTAATAGACTGAACAGCTGTAAGAACAATTTTGATGCCTTCTGTGGTATGTTACTGAGCAGATGCACAGCAACATGGAATCTATTTGTTTTATATAACAAAGAATGACAAGTTTTTTTACGACAACGTCAGCTACATGTACAGTATGTGCCTGTCATCTAATAGATCATAGGTGAGAACCAATCGAAATGCATGCATTATTGAGCTTATTAATAAAGTTTGTTATATTGGGGTTTTGTTGTATCAAGACTCTTTCTCATACAGTACATGTTACAGTTACAGCCTGTAGTAAATGTAGGCTCAAGAAGTTTGTTCCTTATACCAAGCACATCTTTCCATAGCAGTACGCTACATAAAAGTTAAACAGTAACCGGGCATTTTTCTCAAATTATTATCCATCATTATCATTCTTTACCACCACTGATGTAACAAGCCAATCAAGGTGCCAGAAATTGGATGGTATTTTGGAGCAACAGTATCCAATACAAATTAATGCAAGGGTTACCAAACATTTTTCAATTAACTATTGGTTCCTGCATCAGTGTGGGTTCATCAAGATTTTAAGGATGCAATATTGGTTCTTCGTTTGCAGACATTTTCCCGAGTTTTGAATGCAAACTGCTGAAGTCCCTTGCAAGAAAATTTCTTTTGCAATGCATTTGTTTGCTGACAACATCAGTGTGCACAATGGGAATACAATAATAATTATTTTCCTCATCAATGGTGCCACCTCAGGGATAAACGCATATAAACCTACATAGGTGTGCAGTCACAAAAAACAGGTGCTGCCAAACTAGCATGAATCTTGAAATCGTAAGTTAATTTTCTTACCCGGGATGGCTCTCAAGCCAAACATCCAAATCGTGAGCAACAGGCGCATCATCTCCCTTCAGGACAACTCCAGTTTCAGTGTCCACTACAGGTACATGCCGGTCACCCTCTGGAGTGTCATCATCATCAAAGTCAGACTTGCGCCGCTTTCTGTTTTCCTTCATGTGTTTCTTTCTTTGTTCTCTTTTGTGTTGTTGTACCATTTTAGTAAGACTGGCGACATACTCATCTGTCTGAGCTAGAAGGTATGCCAGACGTTTGTCCTTCTTCTGATCAATAAGTTTTCTGTAGCCTTCTTCATCTTCAGCCTATGATAATTAGAATAGACAATGCAAGGTTGGTGATGCCTCGTATGGAAAATTTCACATCAAGTCTTATATCTCATAACAGTGCACAACAAAATGTTATTTTGTCATAAACCACTTATTCAGCAAATAGTCGGTGTCACAGGGTTCTCCTTATCAGGCTGTAACCGGTAAAATTTACCGCTTGTAAGAGCACTTATCACCACCTGCAAACGCTCAGAAGTCGCTTATCCTTTGCAGAACATCCAACATTAACCAATTGCATTACCGGTTTGAAAAGGTGCCATACCTGTTGCGCTGAAAACTAGGGAGAACCCTGGTGTCATTATTTTTGTCAAAAAGGCAAGACAGTTGAAAGTAACTGAAGGACCAACTTACTCCATTCATGTATTTAGGAAATCTTTATCCTTTTATTTTTTAAAGTGAGTTTTTGATAGAAAATAAAATAAATTTCAAATTTTCTTGCATAACTCACCATAAGTCTTCTCATTCTTTCTTTCTCGATTCTCTCTTCCTCTTTCTTCTTCTCTCTGTCCGTGATGGAGTGGTAGCTCATAACAGCTCTGTTGAGTTTCACCACCTTGGACTGGATTGATCGATGGTATTCACGGAAGTCACGTGCATGCTGTAGAATAGTGTTCAGGTACTCCTGGTGCTTCTGGCGGCGTTTTCGCTCTTGTTCCATCTTCTGCTGCTTCTCAAGCCTTTCGGTGATCCTATAAGACATCAGCAGAACATGTTTTGGACACTCCTATATATTCAAAATAGTAACTTTAATCTTTTCAAGAATCAATGACATAATTTTTGTTAATTGAGAAACAATGCTTTTGTGGATGCATACAGCAGGAACAGAGATTTTGATTGGTTAATTTAAACTCAACTGTCCATTAGTTCATTTGAAATTTTGATATTTTTCATGCAACTTTTTGCATTATAAGAAAATAAAACGTCTGCATTTTTTGGGGAATTGAATTCAATGAATCTTTGTCTTAATTATTTAGAATGGAGGGTTTAAAGGTTTGAAATATTTTTCTCTGCATTATTGCCTGAACAACAACCCTCGCTTTGCTTCAATGCTTTCACACAAGTCAAAAGTAAACTGTGTTGTTTTGCAGGAAAAGTAATTTTTCACGACCTGCTGTGGCTGCCTTTTCTTGTTTTATTTCACTCCCTCCCACCAACATCCTGGAAAATATAAGCCTATTCAACAAACTGGCATTTTTTGCCTTGTGTTAACAGTACCTGCCAAGGAAACCTCTGGCACTGTGAAGAATGTTTTCCTCCTTTGTTGCTAGCTTTATGTAACCAACCCTTTGATAATACTGGCTTAAAGGTGTTTTAAGAACGGTGCCTACTAATTAAAGATATTTTTGCCCCGGTGTGTGATTATGCAGGAAACGTAGATCTTAACAAGTGTTATTGAAATCCAAAAAGAAAATCAGGGGTAACCACGTATTTTTCAAAGATAATTCATGAATATTTGTAAAAAGCTTTCAAATACAAAGCAATGTATGGCGTTCTTTCCCAAATTGAAGCTTAATTACCTCTCTTTTCTTTTTGGATACCAAGAGTACTTACTAAGATCTACTTTCTCCGGATATTTTTAAACCGCGCAAAAATATCCCTGTATTAGTAAGCATCGGCGATAGGAAATCCGAGTATCTTTAGATGCGCAGAACGTATGCGCAATAACAATAGTAGGCACCGCCCTTAAACACAGGGTTCCTGCTGGATTTAGTACATAAAATTCCAGGAGAACACGTTTTCAAGGAATGTTTGTAAGAGGATTTCTATGCCATACATCATGTTTCAGTGTTTTCTTTGCTGAAAAACCTTACCTTGATATTCTTTCCCACGTCCTGTGAGTTAAGTGCACGCACAGGCATTTTATTTTTTGCATTTAATCTTTCCCAAATAGTCAAATTCGAGCTCAATTTTTGAAATGTCTCTTTAACTTAGCATGATGCAATCTCAACAATTTCACCAAAAAAAACATTCAAGGTGTTTTCAAGCAGTTTCCACCAATTTTTTTTTTTTTTCAAGGGCTTTTCAAGTGCCCTGGAAGTCAAAAATTAAATTCCAGGGCTTTTTTAGGACTTAAAGGAGTACCACAAACCCTGTAAACACTACTAATAAAATGATCGCATGTGATACACATGTTACATGTAGGTGTGGTTGTGTACCTTGCTTCCCTGAGAGACTGCTTCTTGCTTCGTTTGTAAGCTTTGGAGTTCAATGCTGTCTCCAAAGTGGTATCTCTTCTTGTGCATGCAACCACTTCAGCTCGTAACTACAGAATTGTTATAATGATAGCTACCTTAGTATTGAGAGTGAGTTTCAATTGTAAATTGTGAGTTTCAATTGTAAAACAAAAACCAAAGTAATTACTGCCAATCAAAAAGGACGGAGACAATCCAGTAAACCAATGAAAACTCGAGGTCATTACATGTAGCCGACACAAAGAACGGGAAAATGTGCACGCATGAGCCACGATTGGTTTTGGTTTCACTCCTGATTGGTTGAAAAAGTGAAGAGAATGTTTTTTTGGGTGAACCAGTCACTGAGTGAAGTAATCATAGACAAAAGCAATAATTTGCTAATTACTTTTGACACTCAATTGAAAACCGCTCTAAAGCTTGAAAAAGTGCAGTTACCAAAAAACAGGTTAAATTCATTACACAAGATATCACTTTTTCTGAAGGCAATTTACAATTTACCAAGTGTCTGATGAAATTAATTATCAATGAAGTACTAAAATACTCCAAAACGAGGGTTCACAAACCAGAATAAGGTTTGCTCGGTAGATCCTGCACTAAACAAAAAATAACTGCAGCACACATTGCAGGTTCAAATGGCCACAGGATTACTTAGATGATTCAAGTCAAATTCTACATGTAGTACTAAACAGGGCTAATTACAAGAGAAAGAACGAATTTGTTCTTAAGAAAGGCTAACATTCAAAATGCCAGGTCACAATTTTTCTTACCATGGCAGGGCTGTCACTAATTTTTCGAGTAGGTGGGGAAATGAAAAAAGCAGCCGCGGGACAAACATTTACTGGTGTGACTGTCAATGAGAAAGGGTGGGGGAGGGGCATAAGGGTTTTGGGAAACAACACAAAATTTTCCAAACACGTTTTTATTTTAATGCAACTTTTACATGGAGTAAATTAAATGCCACTACTGTTACCTTTCTCTATGGCATTGGGAAGACTCTGACATGTTCCCAAGAGTAATTTTCCATTCTTATGTACTTTTATCATGACAAAACAGGGCTGCAACGAATTTAATCTTAACTCCTTAAAACTGATAACTCTGAGCTACTGTACTTCACTTCCACAAGATAATACTATCATAGCCCAGCATTTTCAACATTTTTTTTAAAATATCACACTCGGTGATAGTCAGTATGTTTCAATGCAGGTCAAATAAAATATGTAAGAGATATGCATGTTGTTTATTTTGGCATTTGGAAAAATTATACCCACCCTCACATAAAACAGCCCACGTGAGTCGTGACTATTGGCGTGACAAAAAAGAGACCTTGAGTACGACTGGGAACGAGTGAAAGTAGCTCGTGACGCTCGTGACAAAGAGGCAGGAGAAAAAAAAAACATGGTGGCAAGAACGCGTCAAGAACGTAACACAATTTCTCATGAACCAACCGCCGCATTGCCTTGAGAAAATAACACAACGTAACTCTCTGCTCTGATGTAGAGTATATGGACGAACCAGATTTCTGTCGGACAAAGCAATAACTGGAATGTATACAAGCCCTGTACGACTGATACGTAGTTTTTGCATGACGAGTAAACGAGTTAGTTGACGGCCCAATCAACGTTGTAAGTTTTTAGCTAACAAATCGCCGACTTTTTTGTGCATTTCTCTTTAAAGAAGACAAGTCCATGTGTGACAACTACCAGGCCACATGCATCTTGCGCTATTAAATTCGCTTAGGCATCATCCCAGTGGTCGATTTGAAAGAGAAATGTTGAAGCCCAAACGGTGATTTGTTCATTTTAACATCATCTTACCTTGAAGTGGAGCCAGAAGAGAAGAAGGAATCCAGCTTTCCTTGTTTGTCCGCTTCTGCCTTCCGTTTCTTTGATGACATATTCATGCAGAACCAGAAACTCCGAAAACAAGGGAATCCGAGTGAAACGAACACTTCGTAAAAAGCGCGCGCTTACAGGAAGATGACATTGTTGAATACTACGCGTTTTCAGTGAGCCTCACGGGGATTATAAAGTCACCTCACTTTAAAAGGTGAAAGAGGGTTCGTGTTAATAAACTATTGGTTTGTTGTTTAATTCACAATTTGTCATTTGATGTATTTTTACTTTCTGTTTTGGTTTTGTATCAAAGTAGCCGGGGCTCATACTTGCAGTAGCCGGGGGAAATCCCCGGCCCCCGGCCGTTAGTGACAGCCCTGCCATGGTTAATTCCTTTTATTAGTTTTACTAGAGGCTCATTACCTTAAAGCATTTAACTCTGGTTCAAAGCTGCAGGTTTTTGAGTTAAAAAATTTCATCATTTGGATGTAGCATACATGTACATGCAGCTCATGTATTTTCCCACATATGCAGCTTTGAACTTATCTTTGTCCATATTTGGGCATAAAATTGGTGTGCTAAAATCCCCAGCTCTGTTCCAAGGAAAAGAGTTGCAAGCTACATGTTTCAAGGTCATGTACTACTGCTTTTACTTGACACGAATTTACTAGCCATGTTTTGTGTTTAAAAGCAAAACGCAAAAGGTAAGGTTGGTTAAGAGTTATTTGCTGAATGCCTTTAACCTTATTCATTTTACAAGTAACAAGGTTTCAAGGTTTCAAGGTTTTTATTTGCCATGATTACATATAATGTATCCAATTTAATAAACAAAATACAAAAAATTGTAAAAAAGGCGAGGAAGCCCATAAAGAAACTATAAGAGCTTATGGAGCTATGGGCTTCCTCAAATTAGACTAAGAAATTAAGTTTAAGATAGCACTAGGACGTAATACAATATATTATTAAAAAGACGAAAGAGTGCACACACACACATTTATCCACAAAAATACAAAAGCGTA
>NC_090878.1:29956233-29971233 GCF_036669935.1 Montipora foliosa
CGTAAGCCCCGTTCGTATTCAGGCATGGCTAAGAGGCTTTATGGTCAAATTTCATGGCTCTTTGTCTCACAAGTCTCAACGGATATTCTAAACAAAAAAATGTTTAAATTAAACCATAAAGACTCGTACCCATGTGTGAATATTGATATATCGAACGTGGCCAAAAACATTTCAAAATGGCGACCTTTCGCGAGGGAAAGCTCGCTATAAAGAAGAATGGCCGTTTTCAGAGCACAGCAGTAAAGAGCAAAACAAGAAACTTTTTCAACTCTCACAAAACAAAAAGTCGAGTGATAGCCTTGATGATGCTAAAGAACATTTAAGTTCGACAGTGAAAGTGAAACCGCGCTATCGGGGAGACGTGTTGTCGAGGGGTCGAGCTTGATTTACTTTCTGTTTTCTCCTAAACGAGGTTGGTGACCTATCTTTTTTTTGGCATAATTTTATTCTCTTACTGATCTTCTTTGCGCTGTAAAAAAATTACAAAAAATTTACGTCAGAAAAAAAAGTTACAGGAAAGATAGTATTCGTAGCCATCACTCGTGGACACAAAATTGTCTCCTCGAGATCACGCACCCGAAGAACATTCGTAGTCAGTGCCTTTTTAAGACTTGTGCCTGTGCCATAAAACAAACATTAAATTATTCCTTTTGAGCAACACAATTCACCTGTTTTGTTATTTCAAGAATTACGTCAAAGCTGTGCTTCCTGTTCCTGCAAAACGTAGCCTGAACCGATGGAATAAACTTGTCCTTGATAGATGAAGGCGCAATGCTTAAATGAGTAACTTGAGCAAGTTATGTCTCTCAAACGAGCTTGGTGACCTACTTTTTTGATTGCACATTTCGAGTCACCATAATATAGGGAACAATCGAGAAAAGTTTTAAAAAAATCTTACGACAACTGCTATTACTAAGGAATCACCTTAAGTGGAAGGTGGGTGCCTGGAATACCCAGGGGCTTCCACTGTGGCCAGCCAGCCCCTAGATAGAAGACTGCCTCCATGGCTGGCAAATCCCTGCAACCCAGCCATGAGCCCCCACTCCAGGCACCCATCACACTGATGAAACAGTGGAAGGAAGAAAAATATGGGATGGGAGGGGGGGGGGGGAAGATGCTAAAGGAACCGCTCCACAGAACACTGCAAAAATGCTTGACGAAGAACTCACAGATCCTAGCAGTGTACAAAGCTACAACGTACCATGTGAGCCTGCACTTATGGGATTGACCGCTGGATGTCCGCTAAGCTTGTGGGCTGCTTGACTGCTACGCTTGTGGACCGCTTGACCACTAAGCTTGCAAACCGCTTGACCGCTCAGCTTGTGAACCCCTTTACCGCTAAGCTTGTGGACCGCTTGACCGCTAAGCTCGTGGTGGTTAACTTAGTTAAATTACATTTAACCAAATTACATCTTAGACTCTTAGCCGCATTGCAAGGCTTCTGCCTAACAGTGGCCCGGTCACCTGGGGTGCCTTGTTTGCGAGCGCAGGCGACCAAATTTCTGAACAAGGAGCCAGAGCAGGCGCCTAACTTATCACAAGGTGATTCATCCCCACTTTCTCCGAAATTTGATCCCAGCTGGAGATTAAGCGATGAAAAAAGCGATATGGTTGGAGAGAGCGTACAATACCACTCAAAAGTAAGTTAATCTTTGGAATCTTTCTACATCTACTGGTAAAATACCATATTACTATTTGTTTGTCTCCCCAAATCTTGAATAAGCACTGTTTTCTCTTGGGACCATTGTAAGTCCCAAAGGAACAGGAAACAATGCGGATGCAAAATTTGGGGGGACAAACAAAAAAGTCATAGATTTTTACATGTATGGTACTTTCTGACTCGGCCAATTGGAAGTAGAATTTTTGAAGCTTACCAGGTGTCATTCCAGGGACATTATAAGCAGTTTGATTTGGAACAGGACCAGTTGCAGTTGCTACTCCACTTCCACCACCCATAGCTGCCTGGTTTTGAGGAGCCACTTGGTTCCCTGCTTGACTTGGACTCATCGATGGCATTTGACTGGGCTGTGATGGTCCACTGCCGCTCAACATACCCACACCTGTGGGTTTTGAAACAGGTGCCTTGCCTTGGATTGCGCCGCGAATATGTTCTGGAAGGGGTTGGTTGCGTGCCAAAAGCTTGTATGCCATGATCTGAGCTCGCAATTGAAGCAGCTGTGGTGAGGAGAAAGGAAGTGCCTTCTGTGTTGATGATGACAACATGCTTGGAGCAGGGGAACCTCTTGATTGCATGTCTCCCATTGACACACCAGGCATGCTTCCCATACTCATAGAAAGTGAAGGACCAGGAGGTTGATGGCCATGACCAATATCTGCCATGTCAAGATTTGGAGGTTTTGATCTCATTAATGACAAGAGCTGTGAATAGCGAGGATCAGATTCCATGCCTCTTTCTTGCATTGCGTGCATAGCCTGCAGGTGCAAACAAAATTAATGATTATCTTATGCAATTTAACTGCTGCAATTCAAATCTCCCCCTTCAACTGACGAGTGGAATTGTCTGGTGTTAAGGGTGATGGCTCTTAACTACCAAACCGTTGCTATGAACCCATTCAAATAGTCATTTCTTGAATTCCTTAAATCTACAGCAATCATTTTTTGCCAAGTGTGTTGTATTTAATGGGGACAGTGAGTGATTAACCCATTGACTCCACGGGGGTTCCCCATTGACGAGTAAAATCGTCTGGCATTAGACAGTCTGGGCCAGAGTTTTTCAGTGAGTGATTAATATTCCTTTGTATGGTTTGACTCAACTATGTTTGGTAAAATCACGTAACCAAAACAGAAAATGCCTAAAAATTCAGCGAGTTAACCCTTTGACACCCAAACTGGCCTAAACCGGCCAGACTTAGTATTTTACTCTGTCTAATGCCAGATGATGTTACTCGTCACTGGGGAACCCCTGGGAGTCAATGGGTTAACTACGTTTTTCACAAATTTTTAATGCAACAGTATGAGAACATTTTAGCACAAAATCTGTAGCATGGATTTTAAAATAAAGTTGTTGTTTTTGTTTTTAAATGAAGTCATAAGGCCCTCCTTTGATACACTTTTCAAATTATCATTTCCTTTTTTTGTCCAAATAGAAATTCCATGCTACAGCTCACAAAAAATTATGGGATTATTCCCATCCAGTGAAAAAAGAAGGCCTCTCCCTGTCGTTTCCTGGGAGCATTTACTTGTTTTTCACTGAAATGCAAGGTTGTAGAACCATCCACATGTAACCTTTTTGTCGGGCTCTTTGACTAAAATGCTTCCTTAGCAACCATTGTCTTTCTGTAGTTAAGTGCCACCCCCCTTAAAATTCAGTAAAATCTACATGTACAGTATGAAGGGGTTTGCATTTAGGGCAGTGATACCCTTATATTACAGCACTTGAAGCTGCAACCGGATTGGTCGCCATAGCGACTAGAAAAATAATGGCTGCTAAAATTATTGCCAAGTTCGCCAATTTGGCGACTGTTCCAGTATGGAAGTGGCGTTGTCATGATCAGTATATTTTTTTTAAAACTCTAGATCCAGACAAAATGGAAAAGCTTGATAATATACCCAAGGAAGCATTGTCCATGAATCTCTTTTGCAATTCTTACAGTTTTCTTTATTCTCTATTTGTATGAAGAGTTGAAGGACAGCGAATAGATGTACACCCTTAAGAGCGATCATAAAGCGGCCATCTTTGTCTCAAAATGGTCAGCAGTTCCTTCATTCATATAATACTCCACAGTGTGTCATCATTGTTGGAAAAATGACAACCAACATATTATGTTTGGTGACCTTTCTGCGAAAGAAGGTCGCCAAAAGGCAACTTGGAAAAAAAAACTGAGCGTCAAGCACTGTATTAATCCTAACACAATTTTGCTCAATTTCAAGGTGCTTTAAAGGCTTAATTAATAAAATCACTATCGTTTGTCAATTAATTAACACACCTTTTCCAGGCGTTGCATGTTTTCTGGCGTATACTGGAATCCTGCCATCGTAGCCATGTTGCTTGACAGTATTTCCTGGCAATCTTTTTACCTGAAGAGTTCCAAAGGACAATGATTGAAAAGAAAGGCACAATAACTACAAAGCTATGTAAGGTTCAGGGTGTTGTTTTTGCAATTCGAGGTCACACTTTGTATTAAGGGAGCCACAATGCTGGGTTTGGGGCAAGCACGTTTCTTTTGCTTATCAAAGAGGGGGTTTCCAATCAACATGACATTGGCACAAGTTCATCTGTGGTAAGGGTTCATATCACTTCTGATTTCTAATTGATACCAGTATAACTTTACATGCACTGCACTGTTATGAGAATTCTTGTATAACTTAAGAGTAAACTTATACTGGTGCGACTTTCTTTGGTACGTGTATCATATTTTCCACTGGTATCATGAAGCAGTAAAAAAGAACTAAGACAAACCCAGACTGAAATGAAAGTCAAAGGATTTCTGCAAATACCGCTGAAAAACTCTTACAGGTACGAGATTTCGCAAAGTTTCTGTGCCTCAGTACTTCAACAGGTTGAACAAACATTTCATGAGGCGGCTAAGAAGGCTTGCACTGCTGGATAACTTTACTGTACTTGTTTTTAAAGAAACCACCGAAAATGGCAAACATTCAAGGGGATGTAACATATTGCAGCTAAATTGTGCTACAATTGTGCCCTCTAGGCGAACACGTATCTTCAGATGGAAAGAAAATTCACAGCAAGAAACAATAATTGTTTCATTTCTTTATTTACCGGTACTTTAAAAAGTAGAAGTAGTGGGAAAGTGGCAACTGCTAACCCTTTTATTTTGAAAGAATGGAAGTTGAAGACTTGTCACAAATGTGTTACTTCTCCAGATATTTTAGTCAAAAATGCGATTGTATTAGTTGCAATTTAGAGCCCTGTTATCCTGACGTCTTTACCATTCTGACTTGGGTAATACTTTTCTACTTACTTTATCATATCAGCAACATTTAAAATGTCCAGCTGCTAAACCCTTTTGATCTCTCAAAGAAAACTTTCATGAAAACCTTGACTACAGCTGCACATGCATAAAAGCACGCTCTCCGAAAATTTGTCTCGGCAGCATCTCCAGGGATGTAGCTAAAACTTTGGTAAGACAGTAATGTGCTCTTAACAAGCAGGTACTTCAGAATTTTCACTCTGTCGGCAAGAGTTTGATGAAGTACAGACAGCTACAGCAAATTTGAAGAATCTTTATACCAAGCACCTCAGAATCTCCTTTCCTCCTTTTTCCTGCCGACATTTCAGCTTACACATTGTTGCTCAACACAGTTGAAATACACAACTTCATTTACTTTATTTCCCATACACAAAGTAGAAATACCGCTGACCAATGAGCTTTTATGCCAAACACACAAAATGTACTTCAACACACTTCTTCCAGACAGCGCAAAAATGAAATAATGTTTCACTGAAGATATTTACAAGGGAAGCAGAAGCTATTTTGAAGATCATACTACCGAAACAGTTAGACTGTTTTTTCGGAGAAGAACGTAACACTTTCCGTTACCGACAAATGTCTTTGAATTATGCGCATGTGATCAACAAATGACACCATATAGGTAAGCGCACATGATCACATTCCTAAGCGTCTGAAGCCTGTGAGAAAAAATGGCGCGCTATTCCGTGAATTGTAAGGGAAGATCTTTTATTCAGGAAAAAAGTATAGGAGAAAGACTGAGATAACATAATCAATGACATTGATAGTTCCTTGAAGCTGACTACCTCATTTTCTTCGGTCGTTATAATTTCACACCTATCTCCTTTGAGAAAGGAAATATTATAAAAAACTTTCAGTTGCAACATGTTTTGATTTTCGGAAGATCAAAGCGACGAGCGAAGGAATGTTATGACGTGTGGATACCTTTTTATGAAATAGCATAAAGCCATGTGACCCAAAACATTCCCGTTTGTCGCCAACGGCAACTATCATGGCAGTCTCTCAAAAAACAGTCTACCAGTTTCGGTAGTACATTCTTTTTTCAGCCAGGAAATCAACCTTGACAGCTGAGTATTTTCCTCAGCTCCCAGTTACTATCTAATAGGATATTTAAATGATCACGCCATTTGACTATAAGTCCCCACTGGGAATACAAAATTTGAATAAGAAAAGAAAAACCAAATTGAATTCTGGTAGTTGTGTAGTCAAATGATGCTATCGTGAAAGTTCCCTATTCCCTGATCTATCACGGTTGTCAGATGATGTTATTGCAGGGGAGGATCAATAAATAGCCAACAATAATTTTACACCTAGTTTACTGACTAAATAATGCAGACAAAGTTGTTATCCACCTTTTGAACAACCGACGCATGGCTGGTTGCAAAAGCACATAGTCATCAAATCAAAATCTGCCAGCCCTTAACAAGATGGTGGCTTAAAAAAACACTTTTATTACAACTGCACATATTTTTGGGCAAGCCAGAGAGTGTTGTTCTTTGCGGTGTTTCTTTATTTGGTGACAGGAATGCGTTGCACATGCTACCCGGACGCCAATTTGAATAATCAAGTCAAACCATTAATTTTCCCTTCCCGAATACAAATTCTGCTTGTTTAATGATCAATATTTACGTAAACGAAGATTCTGCAAAATTGAAACACCGGTTTCACTGGTAAAGAGGAAACGACAACAGAGGTAAGTAAGTCTTGATTTGAAAAACGTATGCCAAGTGGGTCGAAGTTTAAATACACACATGTGCAGTCTTCGATATAACGGGAGACATATAAAGGTTTCAAACATAATTTGGGAAGGTTAAAAGGTTTTAAGTACTTAAGTTCAGTTTTATAACCGAGAAAATGTCCCTTACCTGATGAATAGAGGTAAAAAAACACGCCAGTAATACTTCAGCCGGCCGAGTTGAAGCAAAGTGCCATATATGCACTTCGTGATTGAAGCAACACGCATGTACAGATAGTCTCGTCTTGAAGTGCACACAAAGCGAACACCCTACCCTGCAGGAGCAGTACTGAATGCCAGCCGTCAGGTTTAATATCCGCTGTGAAAGGAAATTTTATCAAGGCTGCTCTTCTCTCTCCTTGATTTACCTTAAATAATTGTGAGTCCGATATATCTTTTATAATCCTTTCCAAATATTGCCATTTTAACAGCCGTGTTCACCACCCAGCCAAGATGGCGTCATTTACCGTGAAAAGGTCTGATGCGTTGGAGAAAAATAACAGTTAGAAAGTCTTTTAAACAACGATATGTCAATAAGGACGAAAAGAAAACTGATAAAGGTTTAAAAAAAAAAGATCAAAATGTGCCGAGACCCGGGATTATTCAGAGCTCATGCGAGCTCTCCGGATTTAACCAGGGACCTTCAGATCTTCAGTCTGACGCTCTCCCAACTGAGCTATCTCGGCAGCTGCATTCAAAACGATCAAATTTAATTATTTAAACTAATACACATTACAGATTCACCCAATATATAACTGCTTTCCAATGCACCTAAGAACTCTTGTTTAGGCCTAAGCTTAGCTTTAATGAATGCTTAGGATTCTTTCTGTATTGGAAAAACAATAACCTGTGACTTTCGACCTGTGATCTGGTGGTCGTCTTTGAAAAGCACTCGAAATCGTATGATTACCTATACTAGACTGTTTATTGTTTAGACTGGCGCAATCTTTACGTCAGTGATTGTTTTGTGATATTAGCTCACCTTGTCGCTTTTATATATTCATATGCTTACAAGTATAAATGAAGAAATACCTAAAATTGAGAAAACATACCTTTAAAAACATCCACAAGTTTTTCGAGTCCGTGACGGACAAGCCAGTCTTTAACGAAGGCCTTCTCTTTTCCTATAAACTCTTCCATGTTAATTCGAAAACACGTGTGTCAAATGCCCGGGGGTCGCCCAGGGGTAGGCCAATGCCCAGCCCCCGGGCCGCGATAAAATTGCGAATGCTCCACCCCCGGGACTGACAACTTGAGCAAATGCCCCGCGGTTGCCCGAGGATGGGGGGGGGGGGGGGGGGGATGGGCACCGCCGGAATTGACTGATGCATAACGCTGTTCACGTTGTGCAGTGTATAATGTAGCCACAGATCTTGAGGGGTTGTTACATTATTTTAGGGTGTTAAGGCCTAATTAGGGAACATCTTTAGTTTGTCGAAAATGGTAATGAGGAATCCCTTTACTGATCTGATAAAATTATCGTTACATCACAAACAAGATGATTCTGATCAAAAACGGCCTTTATCTATGAGATTTGCCATAAGCTTGACAAACGTAGGGCGGACGTTTATCAACATTACCCAAATGCAATCCGTTTTAATCTCAGTGTCCATGCTTCTCTTTCCTTTCGTTGTATTTCTTTTATGTTTTTTTGACGGTTTTAAGTGGCTATTGCAATGTCTCATTCTACTTTTAATTTTTGGGAATTTTTTTCATCATTTTTCGTGACATAGCCCCTATAACACATGTTATAACAACTGAGATCGCTGAGATGTTACTAAATTGTTCAGAGCTGGGTACAATATACAGCAACGATACCTCTGGTATCTCTCCCTTTCATTGTATCGAATGAATAAAGTTGGTATTATTGTTGACTGGCCACTTCATTGAGCAAAACGTCCGACCGCCAACTGAAAAAGAAGAGCGGACTATGGGGACGAATAGAATGCCCACTTTCCCAAAGCGCGCATGCGCATAATACTAGGTAACCACAAAGCGTAGCGTTGCCTTAGAAAGCGTCGGAAAGCAAATCAAACTGCAATGGAAACTTTATCAAAGGGCCGAAAATCTTACATATCGAAACATTCAAAAATGCGAAAGCGTTTTATTCCAAAGTCAAACACTTCTTCAAATTTCAATGATCTGTGAAATTACTGTATATATTTTGAAGTACGGGTTAAAGACGAAATTTGCATTTAACTGCAGGAACAATCACAGGCGCCCCAAGCTCACAACGCGATTTTGCAATGCATAACTATTTTGTAGTAAGAGAGTTCAATGGTGAAAAGAGTTAAAAATTAAGTTAAGTTGAAAAACTGAACGTCTTTCTCTCGCAATAAACTTTCCCTACCTCAAATATGTTGTTCACTTTTGTTTTGTGTCGATTCATTAGCCATTGCTGATATAGTGAAATCAGTACTCCTTTATACACTCTCAAGTGAGGTACTGATTTCACTATATCAGCAATGGCTAATGAATCGACACAAAATAAAAGTGATCAACATGTCTCCCATTCAGCCCGGACAGGGCTTAACTTCAAACTTGCCTACGCTTTGCGAGTTCACTTCTCGACGATACTAATTGAGTGCATCGTTGAAGCTTTCGAAGTTATATTAAACGCAATTCAACTTTGATCGGAATCTAGCGTGTCGTTGAAACTTTTTCGAAGTTATATTAAACGCAATCAACGATCGAAAATCGATGGCAGAGATTCTGTATGTTAGGTATTTTTTATTTTCGTTGACCATTCGAAAGACTACTTAAATATATTTCCAGATAAAAAATACACAGCAATATGCCGAGGAGGGTGGTATCACCGACCAGCGGTCGAAGAGAAAACGGTTTGGTTAGTCTGAAGTATCAGCTGTCTCCTCGCCCACATAGCTTGTTGCGTCGTGCACAAGTGAAATCAAAGCAAATTCATACTTATCAAATCATATTGCTGGGTTTTTGAGGAGAGGGGAAAACCGGAAAATCCGGAAAAAAAACCTGTCGTAGCTGGATCTGGGATTCGAACCCAGGCCACATTGGTGGGAGGCGGGTGCTCTCACCACTGCACCACCCCTGTCCCAAAATGATCCATGAATGTGTTTAAACACACAAAGTGCGGGGTATAAAGGCAAAAAAAAAAAAAAAAGGCCGAAGGAGATATTCAAATGTTCACGAAGATCGCGTACGTATGTAAATAAAAGAAGGGTCATCCAAATTCTTGTCCGTCTCAGTTCCAAATTCAAAGTTCCATGAGTGTTTAGTCAAAAAGGTTTTTAGGTCGGTCCGGTGAAAATTTACAAAGTCAATCCGAAAGTTTAACAAAGTTCGGTAATCCAAATAAACTTGAGTCCAATCCAGTGTTCCAAATGAGTTCCAGAAAAGTTCAGCAACGTAGCAACGTGCACGTGGTTCGATAAAGACGAGAGTTCGTCGATGAACTCGCGGTAAAAACACAATGTGCACTCCACTCTCTCCTCCGCAGAGGAGAGCATTCAAATGTTCGTCAAATATTCGCCAAAGACTTCCTCTGTGTTCAGTTCCGGGAGCCTGAGCGGAAGAAGCGAATCACAAATTTAAACAGAACCATCGATCCGAATTCGCTGCTCGTGATTCCTTTGCAATGTAGTCCAAGAAATTATTTCTTGATTTTCCAGGAATGATGATGCATTGATTGTGATCATTCCAGCCGTTAAACGCATTCTGGTTTCAAGGGAATTCCCAATTGCGGTTCTCCTCGCTACCATTCCAAGAGAAGACGGTTCAACAACGATTCTGTTTCTACTCGATAACATGTTGCGAAGATCAAGTGATACATAAATAATCAAAGAAAATAACATTTTAATAAACAGAGCTTTTTCTCCCGTGGAAAACAGAATATTATCATATGGCCCGCGCGGGCTTTCATTGGAAAACTCTTGGGAAATTCCCCGTATGAGCGCAGTACTCATTAGCGCGAGCAGGGCCGGAAAAAGCCGTACAGCCCTGCTAGGAAAACGTACTGCTCCGTGCGATGCACGTGTAGGGGATTTCGTCGTTTTTAAACATCCACGTAATTTACAGCCAGAAAAGCAAATGCAAACAACGTATTACTACACAAATTTTCGGGGCAGATTTTTGTTTTTTATTTTGTCCTAACTTGAGTTGAGTGAGGCTCCAGCACTTGGCTAAGTAGCCTGACTTCTGGCTGCTATACACAATTGTGGTCTCATTCATACAGAAGCCCTTCAAGCTAATCCTGCCAAGCCGACCACATGCTGGAAAGGGTCAGACCACAAAAATTTGGGGGTGTGGCTAGACCCATCCTTAACAATGAACACACATATCAATAAGACTTGTAGTATTGCATTTTATCACTTGTATAATCTTCGTAGAATACGAAAATATTTATCACAAGAATCGGTAGAAATTCTCATCCATACATTAATTTACAGTAGAATTGACTACTGTAATAGTCTATATCTAGGTTTACCTGATTATCAAATCCAAAAAATTCAAAGAGTACAGAATGCCGCAGCTAGGCTTGCATATAATGCCGGTAAATACTGTCACATAACACCTTTACTGTTTAAACTTCATTGGCTGCCTATTCGTGAACGCATATTATTTAAGATACTTTTAATTACGTATAAGGCTGTTCATGGGCACGCCCCTAATTATATCAAAGAGTTGATTAAATTTAAGAAGCCTGGAAAATACAACCTTAGGTTAAATAGTGATAATTTATTATTAGAAATAGAAAAAGTGAAAACATATACTACTCTTGGAGACCGCGCATTTCAAGTCGCCGCTCCAAAACTATGAATAACCAACCATTTAATGTTAGAAGTTCATTATCTTTACCATCTTTTAAGAAAGCACTTAAGATGTATCTTGTTAGAGAAGCATTTCCTTAAATATTTTAATTGTTTACACAACGCATACAATTCTTTTTTTAGATATTAAGGCCAGTTTTTATTTTTTATGTTATTCATATAATTTTAATTAGTTATTAGTTAATTAGTTATTAGTTATTATTAGTTACTAGTTATATTATATATTTGTAATTAGTTTTTAATGAATTTAGTTCTGCGCAGGTGAAAATGTAAATTGATACTTGCACATTATAAGTAAATAAATTATTATTATTATTATCATTATCATTATTATTATTATTATTATTATTATTATTATTACCACAACACCGGGAACACTGTCCCCTACTCTTTTCGAATAGTGTGTGGGATCTTTAACGTCCCACAGAGTTAATGAACAAGGGTTGTGAGACGGGACCTCCGGCTTATCGTTCTTATCCGAGAAGACTAGAGAGTCTAACCATTTGCAGATGTAATTACAAAGGCAGCACTTTCTCCTCAGTTATTTATAGACCCTGAGTGTTGGTCCGGCCGGAGTTGAACTCATGACCTCCCGCGTGACAGCCCGGTGCTCAACCAACTAAGCCACCGGTGCGCGGTCGCTTCATCTTCTGAGTGCTCATAAATAGTGTAAAGAGCCCGCATGCTAAAATACTTATTGACTGAGTTTAGGTCGGGCCGGACAGGAAAATATTTGGCCCTCGGACATGGCACATGGCTCTCGCTGCGTTGCATCCATACGCCATGACCTTGGGCCAAATATTTTCCCGTCCGGCCCTCCCACTCAGTCAATAAGTACATAATATCGACAGGTTAAAGTACAGATCACTTTTCACAGGTCACTCGTCACAAAACCTTTACAAAACTTAGGCCTCATTTGGCCTAAAAACGATGTTTAGGCCCAAAGTTAGCCAATTTCAAGGTTTTGGGTTGCTTTAGGTAATGACCTGTAACTAGTGACCTGTGGAATGTAACCTTTGCTTTCAACCTGCCGGAATTCTGTAGCCCACTTGATGTCCAATGGATACAGATTCATTTAAACAGT
The DNA here is from genome assembly GCF_036669935.1 of Montipora foliosa. Taxonomy (NCBI): domain Eukaryota; kingdom Metazoa; phylum Cnidaria; class Anthozoa; order Scleractinia; family Acroporidae; genus Montipora; species Montipora foliosa. The sequence goes on from NC_090878.1 coordinate 29,968,807, forward strand.
CATATAATTCTTAGGGCACTTTCCATTTCACAAAACTGACTGGCCAGCCTGGGCATTTGAAACGACTAACTCTAGAACACCTTCAAATTAACAGACGTCAAGGATGATATATACTCCTCCAGAAGGGATTATCATGCAAGTGTTCCTTCAAATTGTTGAATTGTCTTCGCAAACTGACAGGTCTGGCCTACAAGTTCTGATAAAAGGAAAACGCCCTTAGTTTCGGGGAACCTGAAAATGGCGACTAAAGTAATGTGGGGGCGCAATGTAAAGTGGGTGGATCATCCTTTAAGTGAAGGCCACTATGACAACGGATGACACAAAGTTTGCCCTGGGACATTTTGCACAGAGATTTGTTCTATGTTGAGTTGGGAACAGTTTCTATAAAATAGACATCTTTAAATCAAGATTAATGTTCGTAATCTCTTCTGTCTTTATCAGCCAAGGTGATGGCGATAGCATAAATGAAAATATGTCACCTAACATGGTGACCTCTAATAAAAACAATAAATGCAATTGTTCCTCAAGTTGGCCACATAGAGATTGTCATTATGACTTATGGCAACACGAGAAGGATAGCTATGGTTGAAATACTGTCCCTCAATTTTACTCAGAAACGTGCCGCTCAGGGTGAAGAGTTGCAGCCTACGGTTAAGTGCATCACACACAATTAGTCGGTTGTACTTGTCAATAACAAGTCCACAAGGCCAATTAAACTGACCATCATCGGACCCCTTACAGCCAATGTCATGTAAATACACTCCTGTTTTGTCAAATACCTTCACACAATTAGCAGAGCTATAAGAAACAAAGAATTTGTCTTCATGGTAAATAGCACCGAATGGGCATTCATCACATTCTGGGGAACTGAAGGATTGGAGCAAGTCATTCCCCTCAGGGGAGAGGACCTTGACTTTGTTGTCCGAACTGTCAGTTATGATTATCCGACCATCATATGAAATAAAAAGGCGTGCTGGTTTCGCAAAATGCTTATCATTAATGTGTTTGATAAACTGACCTTCCTCACTGAACAGAAAAATCTTATTCTCGCTTTCCGGAACTAAAGTCAGCAGGTCACCAGAGTCCGTAAATGCCACGGAATAAGGTTCACCATCAAGTCTGATCTCCCTTTGAAACTTTCCTTCACAGCTAAAAAGTTGAATTCTTTTATTTACAACATCTGCAACTGCAACCGTTCCAGTTTTCACACTCACATCAATGTCTGAAATGCGCCTAAACTCTCCTGGTCTGTTCCCACGTGAACCAAACAGAAAGGAAAATTGATATCGACGATGATGAACCTGCACAACCCAGGGGCTACCAGGAAGCGGCTGTCCATTCACTTGGATCTCGACCATGTGTTTTCCTGCACTCTCTGGTGTGTATGTCACTGTGTATTTGCCGTCTTTGGTGTCTTTGTTGTCTGTTTTGAGCTGATCACCTTCCGGAGTTAAAATACCGACTTTGATTCTATCATCTTGTTGATAACATTGCAATCCCTCTGAATCCTTCGTTCCGATTACAACATATGACTGTTTTCTTTCTTCTATTTCCTTGCTGTCTTGATGTTCAGTAAAGCAATTTGCGGGATCAGTCTTGGTGACAACAACTCGATCCGTAAGATCCAATTTCTTTTCCACAAAGTAATGTACATGCGGCGATTTGTAAGGATCAGGTTCTGCTGTATTTAACAGTTCGTTGCAGCGTTCGAGGATTGCGTGATTCGTTTGTAGAATTTCAGCGCTCGAGTTTCTTTCTAAAATACTCAGGCCTCGTTCAAAGCAAGTTTTCAGTTGGGTGATAACCAGCTCGAGGTTTTCCAGTCGTGCTGCGTGATGTTTCTGTCGCGCTTCATAAATTTCGTGAAACTTTTCCTTCATTTTCTTCTCATGTTGTCGCAAGTCACGAATCAATTTCTCGACAGTGTCTGTCATTTTCTTTTCTTCGTTCATAATTTCAAGGTTGCTTTTGTCGTTAAGATCAGTTTGTTTCTTAATTTCATTCTCATACCTGACAATTTTCGCTTTCACTTTGGCTACAGCGTCGGCCATTTGCATCTTTTGTTCTTGTGCAGCTTTCTGAGTTTCGGACATGGTGTGTCGATTATGTCTCACCAAACTGCACTTAAGGCAAATCAGAACTTTACAGTCCTCGCAATAAAATTCGAGGGGTTGATCTTCATGATATTGTTGGGAACACGTCAGGGGTCTTCGGATCAAATCTTGCACATCTTGAGCTTGCAAATTGTCGATCAAAACATTGCGATGACCCCTTGAGGCCTTCAAGCGTTGGTGAGCTTCAAAACAAGATGCACACAGAAAATTCTGGCACACGAAACAGTAACATGTTGCTGTGTTGTCCTCTTCACAACTGTTGCAACTTTGAGACTGTACGCTGCCATCTTCTAGAGCGAGAACATCCACCAAT
>NC_090878.1:29976233-29981233 GCF_036669935.1 Montipora foliosa
GGCCGATACGTAGTTTTTAAGGAGAGCAGAAAGAACTTTTAGGAAGTGTCGATCGAGAATAAAACAATTTGTCATCAGCAACAAAATTTGCGAGATGAAAGCATCATAAATTTTGTGCCACGAATGTTACAAGTTACCATCAGCGAAAAACATTTTGGGGAGATTTTTTGTTACGTTCAATTTTTCTATCGCACTTTTGGTCGTACAAGTAAAATTGCAAAATCGAAAGCGACATCGATTTTAGCGGCCGCCTGTGATCAAGTTACCTTGCGTGTTTAATACTGATAATTCACGATACAAAGGATGCATCTGTGACAAAATGACGCAAGACACCGGGTTTTTGTTAGTTTGCTTTTTTTTTCTTTCACGTGTTATAAAGTTCGACAAGATACTTATGCAAATTTAACACACAGGTCACAGTCGTTGATGCTAGTCCAAGTATCAGTTGAAGTTAAGCTCCTACGAATGGGGTTAGTACTTGGATGGGGGACCGCTGGTCGAGTGGTCTGACGCGCTCGCAGAGAATCGTGAAGGTTTGGTAACGTATATGAGTTCTAATCGGGGCAGGAAAGTTTGGAAATACTGAAGGGTACAAAAGTAAATTCACCCGACAGGAGATAAATTCAATAACCGAGAGGTATACACATTTGTGTCTACCAACAAAAAAAAGACACCAGACCGTTTTTAAGGTCTTAAGATGTTTTAACAAAAGATCGATGCTCAGATTTCAATGAACGCCCCCACTAACAGAGGATGGTCTGCCTGTGCAGTGTCTTTTTAATCGTAGTCATATATGGCAATTAGTGACCTGCCTGTCACGAAGCTCTTGGCTGTGATGTCGGATATACAACATGCATGTCTCTTTTAATTTTCGCGCGAAATGTCATCGGAAAAGCTCAGAGGACTTGCCAACACACACACCACTTCTCTTGTTCGAATTACTGCGTTCTCGGACTGAATTCCCAGGAAAAAAAAGTATCCTTCAAGTGATCTTCGTCTGCTCTAAAGGCTATTGCAACACCCTTAGCATCCTTTGAAATCGCTTTTGTCGATCAAGCTCGATAGAACAGCCATTAATGCCTTTTATATATGTTACACCTCTTGCCTTGATTTCCGGTTCCCACCGTAAATAAACGTAATTAAAATTGCTTTTATTAAATGCGAGCAAATAAAATTAGAGTCATTCATAAAAACGCTTGAAGTTGCAAAGGAGATGTTCGTTTATTATAGCACTTAATCTTCCTTAGTGCTTTCACCACTTTCCTTGTGATTCTCAGTCGGCCTCAAGGATCAGGGACATTTGCAACCAACCTTCACAAAGCAGCATCCTATGTAAAGGCCACCAAGCGTCTTGTTACATTATAAAAAAAAAACCTTATCTAGGCCCAAGAGATTTCATTATTTTTCCGAGACATCTACGAAGCCAAACCTTAATACCAGACGATTACTTTCACCCAATATAGCTTACTATGAAACTCTAAATACTAAAAAATTTAAAGGCAAACTGAAATTTTACCGCCGGTATTAGAGATATTTAGCATCGCGTCTAGCAGTGAAATGGCAAACTTTGGCTTGCCGTTTTACATTTCACGTAAAATGGAGTGAGGTTTGTGACTTTAGCTTCACGTGACCCACGGCAACTCGATTATGCAGGTAACAAAAAACAAAACTAACCGGCAAAAACTTGGAGTCTTTTTAAACATTGTTACTGTTTTGTGAGTCAACAGAGTCGACGTGAGTTCAAAGTGAAGAAAATAGCCGGGTAAGGAGTTTGTTATGAACGATATATAACCATGAAACCAAATTTTTCCTCGTTTTACTTACCCAAAAATGCTTTTGAGGTTCTGTTTTCCACAAACAACTTGTTATGTATAAGAAAAACAAAAAGAAAATTCCACGTTTACGGGAAACGCGAAAATGCCTACTTTCACGGAAAAGCAGCAAGTGGAAACTGGCAAACGCGAAAAATGGCGGGAAAATCATGGTCACGTGGTCACTTTTTCCGTTTGCGTTTCACGTAACGTGATGCTTAATCTCTCCATTGTATCTGTCTCGTATCGGTCCGCGAGCGGAATAAGTCGAGCCCACGGCGGTATGTAAAGCTGATATTTTTTGTCCCGGCGTCCAACAGATGAAATATGGGGTACCATGTTAAATCTCAAGAATGTCGATGTTTCTCGAGCCAAAACCGAGGAATACTTTCCGTCATTTTTTAAGGACGGTGCCTACTAATTAAAGATATTTTTGCCCCGATGTGTGATTACGCAGGAACTGTAGATCTTAACAAGTGTTATTGAAATCCAAAAAGAAAATTGGGGGTAACCACGCATTTTTCAAAGCTAATTCATGAATAATATTTGTAAAAAGCTTTAAAATACAAAGCAATGTATGGCGTTCTGTCTCAAATTGAAGCTTAATTATCTCTGAAAAATGCATGGTTACCCCCAATTTTCTTTTTGGATACCAAGAGTACTTACTAAGATCTACTTTCTCCGGATAGTTTTAAACCGCGCAAAAATATCCCTGTATTAGTAAGCATCACCGATAGGAAATCTGAGTGTCTCGAGATGCGCAGAACGTATACGCAATAACAATAGTAGGCACCGTCCTTAAGTGAACGCCTAACTATGACAACGGATGACACGAGGTTTGCCACGGGACAATGTTTTACCAGGTATTCGTTTTCTGTTTATATCCGGAACGTATCCTAATCGGTTTCTAAAAAATAGACCTTTTCAAATTAAGATCACTGAATGTAATATTTCAGGCCTTCATGGGTCAAGGTCACGGAATATGCTAAAATAAAACTCGTCACCTCTCAGGATCACCTCGAATGGAAAACTCGAATGCAGTGGTCACTAAAGTCGGTGACAAAGACATTGTCATTATAATTTATGCAAACATAACAAGGACAGCTAGTGCGGCCGAAATACTGTCCTTGCAATTTCCCCAAGAACTTGCCGCCTATGGTAAAAAGTTGCAGCCTATGGTTATGTGCATCACACACAATCAGTCGGTTGTAATTGTCAATAACGAGTCCACGAGGACGATTAAACTGGCCATCGCTGGACCCCTTGAAGCCAATGTCAAGTAAATACACTCCCGTTTTGTCAAATATCTTGACACAATCAGCAGAAGGGTAAGAAACAAAGAATTTTTCCTCGTGATGAATGGCATAGGATGGGGATTCCGTACAGTCAGGGGCACTGAAGGATTGGAGCAAGTCATTCCCGTCAGGGGAGAGGACCTTGATTTTGTTGTCCAAACGGTCAGTTATGATTATACGACCATCACTCGAAATGGAAAGACGTCTTGGTTTCACAAAGTACTTATCATTGATGTGTTTTATGAAATGACCTTCGTCACTGAATAGACAAAGCTTATTATCGCTTTCCCGAACTAAAGTCAGCAGGTCACCAGAGTCTGTAAATGCGACGGAAAAAGGTTTCCCATCAAGTCTTATCTCCCTTTGAAACTTTCCTTCAGAGCTAAACAGTTGAATTCTTTCATTCCCGCTATCTGCGATAGCAATTGTTCCAGTTTTTACACTCGAATCAATGTCGGAAATGCCATTTAACTCTCCTGGTCTGCTCCCACGTGATCCAAACTGAAAGGCAAATTCATGATATTGATGCTGTTGAACCTGCACAATCAAGGGACTACCATTCAGGGGCTGTCCATTCACAAGGATCTCTACTTTATGTTGTCCGGCACACCGTGGTGTGTATGCCACCGTGTATTTGCCGTCTTTGGTGTCTTTCAAGTCTGTTTTGAGTTGATCACCTTCTGGAGTTAAAATATCGACTTTGATTTTATCATCTTGTTCGTAACATCGTAATCCCTCTGAATCCTTCGTTACAATGACAACATATGCCTCTTTTCTTTCTTCTATTTCCTCGCTGTCTTGATGTCCAGCAAAGCACTTTGAGGGGTCAGTCTTGGTGACAAGAACTCGATCCATAAGGTCCAGTTTTCTTTCCACCAAGTAATGTATATGTGGTGACATGTAAAGATCGGGTTTTGTTACGTTTAACAGTTTATTACAACGTCCGAGGATGGCGTGATTCGTTTGTAGGATTTCAGCGCTCAAATTTCTTTCTAAGATACTCCGGCCTCGTTCAACACAGCTTTTCAGTTGGCTGACAACTAGCTCGAAGTTTTCCAGTCGCGTTGCGTGACGTTTTTGCTGCGCTTCATCAATTTCGCGGAACTTGTCCTTCATTTTCTTCTCGTGTTCCCGCAAATCACGAATCAATTTTTCCACAGTGTCTGTCATTTTCTTTTCTTCGTTCATAATTTCCATTTTATTTTTATTTTTCAGGTCAATTTGTTTCTTAATTTCATTCTCATACCTGACAATTTCCGTTTTCACTTTGGCCAGAGCGTCGGCCATTTGCATCTTTTGTTCTTGTGCAGCTTTATGAGTTTCTTTCATGGTGTGTCGATTATGTCTCACCAAACTGCACTTAAGGCAAATCAGAACTTTACAGTCTTCGCAATAAAATTCCAGGGGTTGATCTTCATGATATTGCTGTGGGCACATCACGGGTCTATGGATCAAATCTTTAACGTCTTGCACTTGCAGTTTCTCGATCAAAACATTGCGATGGCCTTTTATTGCCTTTAAGCGTTGGTGAGCTTCAAAACAAGATGCACACAGAAAATTCTGGCACACGAAACAGTAACATTTTGCGTTGTAGTTCTCGTCACAACTGTTACATCTCTGAGACTGTACGTTGCCATCTTCTAGAGCGAGAACATCCACCAATCGGTTGAGATGAAACGACGAGGGCAAATTGTAGAAGGTGTCTGTTTCGGGAATTTGGAATGAAGTCTGGCATACCGGACATTTGATTGTCGCTTTTAGCTGTCTCCTTGCGAAGTTTGCATGTTTGTCGAGACACTCCAGGCAGAATGAGTGAAGACATGGTAATGTCTTAGGATTTTTGACTGTCTCTATGCACAATGGGCATTCTGCTTCCTTCTTGAGATCCTTGAAA